>NC_045782.1:3377500-3687500 GCF_008692025.1 Phocoena sinus
GATGATATTTATGCATTTCATTTGTGAAGGGATGGGTGACTTCTACTCAATAAGCCAGAAAAAAAAAAAAAAAAAAAAAAAGCCAGAAAGTCAGAAAAGACATCCTAGGATGTCTTGAAGGCCCTGCTCCTTACCAGGCTGAGATGTTCGGGAAGAACCTTCTTGGCAGAGGGTCACTACTGAAAAATCACGAGTCTTCTCTCTTGACTCCTGTCTGTCTCTAAAAGACTGGTTTTCACCATGTGGTTCCCAAACCAGTATCATCAACATCACTTGGGAACTTGGTTAGAAATGCAGATTCTAGAGCCCCACCCAAGAGGTACTGAGTTGGAAGTTCTGGGGCTGAGGTCCAGTGATTTGTATTTCTATTTATTTATTTATTTATTTTATCTTTTAACATCATTATTGGAGTATAATTGCTTTACAATGGTGTGTTAGTTTCTGCTGTATAACAAAGTGAATGAGCTAAACACACACATATGTTCCCATCTCTCTTCCCTCTTGGCGTCTCCTTCCCTCCCACCCTCCCTATCCCACCCCTCTAGGCGGTCACAGAGCACCGAGCCGATCTCCCTGCGCTGTGCGGCTGCTTCCCGCTAGCCGTCTGTTGTACATTTGGTCGTGTATAGATGTATTTTTAAAGTGTTCTAGGTGATGCTGTAACTCACCCAACTTTGAGAACAAAGACTCCGAGATTAGGTTCCACTCTCAGCCTTTGTACATCCTTGCAACGTCATATAATATCTAGCCATTAAGGATGCTGCAGTAGATGGACATATATGTACACAGAAAATATTCCAGCTCACCCTCTCCTGCTCTTTGAAAGAAGCAGTGCCATGCCCCTTCGAGAATGCAGGGCCAACAGCAGCACATCCCTGGGGCGCCCCTGATTTTGGGGGAAGAAAGAAACCCTTACTTCCTGAGGTCAGGGTAAGAAGGCAGATGGTACCAAACCCTCTCCAAATTCTATTCCCAGTAAATTGCAGAAAGGTGGTACTGAGGAAATGCAGAAGTGGATTTGCTTTTTACGCAGTGGCAGTTAAACTGCTGAATCAAGACAGAAGGGGGATAACTTACATTGTTTTACTGTTTTATTTGGTGAAATTAGCGAGAACTTCCCAAGTTTGACTTGCCTGCTACTTGGGTACTCATTCGGTATTTTCAAGTTCACAGTAACTTGGCTGACACTCCAGGAGGGACACGTACTTCTCTACCCGTGACGACAACCAGGGCTCCGATGTGATTCTCCAAGGCTGGACGACCGCAGTCCTGAGCCATTGTCATTGGATCTGTTCCTCCAGTGAGAGGGCGGCATCCAGGCTGACTCACCACATCCCCACACCTGGCGCTCCTGGTGTCCGGGGCTGTGCCCTGGAAAGGCAGCTGGCCTGATGGGCCTCTACCACCCATGGCCCTGGGACCTTGGCAGGACTTTCTGAGGCTGAATCAGCAGCTTAGGTCTCATGAACGCAAAGCTACGAGCTAACCCCCTGGTCAAAGGTGTTCCTTGTAAAGTCAGCCTGAGTCTGGACGCCTGGTTATCGCTTGGCTGGGCTGGAGGGAGTCCCCAGGGGCCTTCTGTGATCACAAAAGGGAAATGTGACAGCCCGAACTGGAGACCACCCCTCCCTTAGAGGGGGACCCCGGCCCAAGTAGCCTTGCCTCCCGAGATTAGCTGTACTCGGCTTCCCCTCTCCCACCGCCCCTACCATAATTGTACAAAGGAAAGTCGCGGAGAAAATCACCCCCAGCCCCTTCCCAATCTCTTGTACACACTAGAAACACTATTTATTGGGGCCCAGTCTATGAGAATGCACCCCAGTTCCATAGATGCTCAATCAGTAAAAGAAAGGGTGGGCTTCCCTGGTGGCGCAGTGGTTGAGAGTCTGCCTGCCGATGCAGGGGACATGGGTTCGTGCCCCGGTCTGGGAATATCCCACGTGCTGCGGAGCGGCTGGGCCCGTGAGCCATGGCCGCTGAGCCTGCGCGTCCGGAGCCTGTGCTCCGCAACGGGAGAGGCCGCAACAGTGAGAGGCCCGCGTACCATAAATAAAACAAAAAGAAAGAAAAAAAGAAAGGGTAATGAATTATAATGCATAGCAGAGTCCTGGGAGAACACGGACAGGAGGGGACATCCAGTGACTGAGAACTTCCTAATAGCACAGACAGGACCGTGCTTATTATGGAGGTGCCCTCACCATCACTCATACGCACGTCCATGCGCACAACCGGCCAATTTAATGAACACGGGCCAGATCAGCAACCCCGACTCACACTTGATGTTTGCTGTTTCCACCGTTCCCGTCTCTACTGTCCTGCTCATTGTGCTAAATCAGACTTTTCTTTATGTCGTTCCCTTCCCTGCCAGCTGCTGGAGGTCAGCAACTGTGGCTCCATTTCCCTGTACCCCCTGCAATACAGAACAGCATGGCCGGCACGTGCTAGGAGTTCAAAAAACAAGGGCCCAAAGTACTGACTGACCGAGCGGCTCAATGTTAGATGCATAGTTATATCATAATGACAACCCTGCCATCCACAGCCCCTTGCCATAAACTCCGCACAATACAATCGCCGTTGGATTTTTGTCCAATTGTACATGTGAGAGCAATTTATGAACTGTAAAGCTCTGTGGGCATGCAAGACGGCTTTGCCCACCCCCTCGCAGGATAACGGGACCCAGGTCAAAGAGAATTTCAACTTGAACTGTCATCCTAAATGTAAATAAATATGAATTTATGTCTTAGGTCCCTTGCTCTATGTATAAAATTCTTCTTTGAGTCTCTTTTCCAATTTTCTCTCCAAGTTCCCAAGAGCTATTTGGGAAGTGAGTGAGGAGGGCTTCTTCCTCAATGACAGGGAGGGAGGGAGGGAGGGAGGGAGGGATAGATAAAGTGAGGCCCCCCGGGGAGAGCATTAGGCTGGCATCAATGGGCAACGAGAGAAGCATCGTCCCAAAGCACGTTTTTATTATTAATAGTATCAGCATAAAGGTGTTTGGTTTTGGCGGGGAGGGGGAGGGAGCTTCCTGGCCTCTAAGGCCCCTTCCCACCACAAGAGTCATGGTGAGGTACAAGCTGAGAAAACCAGGAACAATCTAGACGTTCCCAGTTCATGGCAACGAGTGGATGACGCTTTCCACACACTTGGGGTACCTGTGTCCTTTCCATGTCCTTTGACCAGGAGCCAAAGACACAAACATGCAGGGAACGTGGAGGATTTTCTCCAGCAGAGGCAGCAGTGGCGGCTCTGGCCAGTATTCAGGGGGAACATGCAGTGTCAGGGACCAGGGGCCATCCGCCCGCGACACGCTCACCTGCGTGCCCTGATGCTCTGCTGTGTCTCTAGTTCTGGCCTAGCCAGCCTCTGAAGGCACCCACTGTATTTCTAGCTTGGTTCTTCATAGCTCCCCACCCTTCCCTTAGTTGCCTGGAGTGCCATGGAGATGACCTGAAGTGTTTAAACAGGGCTTTAGAAAAGCCTCAGGGACAACAACAGGAAATAGAACAGAGAAATTGCCACACCCAAGGGACCAGGCTTAGAAGTGAGGGGCTCCCGGGAGCTACATTCCCACAGAGGATGGAACACTCAGGAAGCCTCAGCCTTTTCATCTTTAGCTACTGCCGTCTTCCTCGTTCTGGCTTCAGTATCATCCTCCATTTCAAAGGAGAAGCCCCTCGCATGAGTACAGCTTTTCCCATCTTTGGAGTTAAATCTTTGGCTGCCTCTGAGTCCGTCCTTTGGAAATGGAATTCTTGAATCCAAAGGCATCTGCATTTAGAAAGCTTTTGATCTCTGCTATCAATTTCCCTTCCACAAGAGTACCAATTTACCAATTTACACTTCCACTGGCAGTATATGAAAGGCCGTCTCCCTCAATCCTAGCTAACACCAGGGATTATCATTCTTCTGTGTTTTTGCCAATGTGATGGGCTTAACATAGCAGGCATGACACTGCTGTTTTAATTTGCACTTTTTAAAGTTACTTATGAAGTTAACCTTTTTTACATGATTGTGGTCAATTGCCTGTTCAGATCCTGCTCTGTTTTATTTCCACGTGTTTGTTGGTTTTCTTCCATTGATTTATAAAGCCATTTAACATACCAACTGTTTTTTTCTGCCATTTTTGTCACCAAAACTGTTTCCAATCTGTCATTTTCTTTAGAACGTTAAAAATTTTTAACTTTGTATCTTGTCTAATATACCACTAATGCTCAAAGTCAATAAAAAAAAGAAAACAGCATCTTTTGAATCCCTCTGTCTTTCCCATATTAAGATGAAGAACTGAGCACTTTTATTCCTCTCTCCATTCACGGACTGGTTTTAGTTATAAAATCTGAATACTTAGACCCAGATTACATTATTATGTTATTATTTTGATATTAAACATCTTTTATTAGGAGAGTAATTCGTTAAACAACAAGGACCTACTGTGTAGCACAGGGAACTATATTCAACATCTTGTAATAACCTGTAATGGAAAAGAATCTGAAGAATACACACACACATATAAAGCTGAATCACTTTGCTGTACACCTGAAACTAACACAACTTTGTAAATCAAGTATATGTCAATTAAAAAAAGGAAAAAGGAAGAAAGAAAAAAAAGAAGAGTAGTTTTTGATATCTGCGTTAAGCTTTATAAACAAACATATATGGGAAACACTTAGCACAGTGCCTGGCACATAGTAAGAGCTAAATAAATGTTGGCTTTAACATTAGTATTTCAACAAATATTTTGAATTAATTCCACGTTCAACTGTTTTAATGCTCAGAACCATTTCTTTTATATGGGATTTCCTGGTCTCGAATCCTTAATTGCGTTCCACGTTTCATGTGGGATGATTTTTCAAGTAATGTTTTTCAAGAAATATACCCGGGGAATACATTAAGTTTTTGGATAGTCAGCAATCTTTCTTTCGCCCTCATATATAAAAGAAAAAAATGACAGTTTACCATTGTTTAATCACAATTCTTTTCCCTCAAACCTCAAACTGTGCTTTTTTAAATTGAAGTAAGTTGATTTACAGTGTTGGGTTATCAAAGTGATTTTTTTTTCAACTCCATTATTTTTTGCTGTTTGACGTAATGCAGAAGAAATCTGAAACCCACTAGATTTGTATTTCTTTGTGTTTTTTTCTCCCAATTTTTAATGGATATTTATAGAATTTTTCTTTGTCTTTATTAGGAAAAGTTTTGCTCTGGTATTTCTAGGTGTTGGACTTCCTTTCATATTTTTGTCCAGTGTAATGCGGTGAAGTCTTCTGATCTGCAGAGCTTTTGTAGAAAAATAAAAATGAAATATAAACAAAATTTTTATGTATGTGCATTTGATTATCCATTCTATTGTACTTGTTTTATTCTTCAGAAATATATTTGACTCTTAAGAGTTGGCTTCTGTTCTCTGTCTTCATATTCCCCATTGCTTACATCGTGTTCATTACATCATGATGTATGATGTAAGGGTGGTGATGATGTCACTACCTTAAGGTGACTCTGGCTGTCTACATCATCCCATGTGGATTTTAATTCTGCTGCTGACCTTTTGGTTCCCTTGCCATTTTTCCTTAGTTCGATCACCTACCTTTATATTTCATCTTGTTGTCTTTTCACCTTTGACAATTGTCTCCTCATGCTTTTTCATTCCTGTTTGGGGCTATGCTAACTTGTATTCTATTAAGGATACCAAGTATTTACCAGAAACTTTTTTTCTGGATCCTGGGAAAGATTATTTTCAGAGGTCTGCTCTTCTGAGACTTAGGGTGAGGTCTGTGTAGACAAGCGGATGGACCCGGGTTCCACGTAGGTCCCATCTCCTTTCCAGAGCATCCTCCAACCCAGTGCTCACCCCTAGAAGGTGTTCATAGGGGGCCAACTCTTTGACTGAGGTGAGCATATCTCCTCCCCATCCTCCAAAATACACACTCTCTGCCCCTTTGTATGACAGGCTGAATCCTTGGAGTGTGTGAAAAATCATAGCTTCCCACCTTCATTGTTAGTTAGGGGCATTGCGTGTGTACCTCTTTTCTGCTCTGCAAACATCCATGCCTTGCCTAAGAGGATGACAGTTCTGAAGATGCAGTTGGGCATTGTCAACCAGCTCGCACTGACATTTGGCAATGCTGAGCATCTTTTCATGTGCCTATTGGCCATTTGTGTGAAATGGGTGAACTTTATGATACGTGAAATGCTCCTCAATATACTTGTTTTTGAAATAAACGTTTGTTGTCATTACATCCATGCTGCCAATAAGTTGAGTTCACGTGCTGATTTTATGCTCTTATATTTTTTCCTGAGAATTCTGAGTCCCTTAAATACCTCTTATTTGCTTCGATAGTGAAAGGATTGAGGATCTGAAAACAGTGTTGTAGAATATTCCTTGTGTGCCCCAATTTTCCTGTTTCTTATGCTGTGTCCCCGGTTTATAGACATTTCGTTCTACCTTTAGGTTCAGCGGGTCAGGATACCTGGATTCCCGTCCTGGCTCTGACATTCATTAGCTGGAGAATTGGGGTGAATATCTTCTCCCCCTCTGCCTCAGATAAGTCCTCATGGGCTGAAAAGGGGGACATGAGCTACCTGCTCTTTGCTTTTCCCCCTGCTCCATAAGGACCTGGCATGCTTTCCCCATCCCCTCCAAGTTCTCGGATCGATTAGAAGCTGTATATACATGGGATTTTATTTACATGACTTGGTGCCTGTGCTTACAGCTACGTTTTGGTCCAGCCCTATTCCCTTCTCTCCTCTGCCCCGTATAGTACCCAAGGGAGGTATAGCCACACACCAAAGCCCACTCGACTTCCTCAAATAGACAATAAGAATGGAAAACAACTGATGTCCAAAGAGTCAAAACTGGGCCCACCATTTCCCAGGTGGAGCCTCTTAGACAAGTCACTTAGCTTCTTTAAACTTCAATTTCCTGGCCTTTAAATGGGGTTAATAAACCAGCTCATCCAGTGTTACCATAAACATTTTAAAACATGCCACGTGAGAGTGCCTAGCACATCCTGAACAGGTTCTGTGTAGATGAACCAACCAGGCATTGACAGATAACATGGGTTTTCCGGGCGCTGCAGTGGTGAATTGATCAGAGCTGTCCAGAGCCTGGGGTGGGAAGTCTGCTTAGGCTAATTGAACAGAGACCCGTCTCCCGTGCTCTTCTGCTCTCCAATGGGACTAATAGAGAGAAACAAGTTAATGAAAAGCAAACATTTCCTGGTGAGCGCTTCTCAGACAGCTGAGGGTGGCTGCAAGGTTGAGAAAGGAAACAACTTCATGTCAATTGGAAAGGTCAGGAAATCAGGAGAAGCAAAACAATCTCCAGACAAGAGGCAGTCCCTGGGAAGCCATGAGTGACAGTAGCCCGAGGCTGTTCACCCGGTGTGAGAAACAGGAAGGGTCCTGGGAGAAGTGAAACAATCCTCCTCTAAGCTGGGCTCCATTTCCTCCGTGTCCTCCTCCTGGAAGGCTAACAGATGACTTCAAAGTGATTCATGGGTGTGAGTCCACCGAATTCAATACTACGTAGTTTTCTTCCCAGGAACCTAATGAAAAAGTGAGTCTCAGCCATGTTCAGGTTCGAAAGGACGGCTGCTGTGGTCCCTAAAACCTACCAGGTCGTAACTTCAAAATGATCATAGGAAACCCAGGATGTCAACCTGCAGGGTAATAAACATTGCGTGGACATTGGAGCCAGGCAGGAAGATGGCTAGAGACAGATCTCCCCACAAAATACCTGGCTAGTTCTAATGAGAAGAATGGTGAATTTGGGGTGGAGAAACCTGCAAGACACCAACGTGGTTAGGTGATCGAGGCTAAGATTACTGATGACAGCATGTTTCGGTGTTTGGGCTGCCATGACAAAAATACCATAGACTGGGGGGCTTAAACAACAGATATTTATTCTCACAGTTCTGGTGGCTGGAAGTCCAAGATCAAGGTGCCAGCAGATTCAGTGTCTGGTGAGAGAGGTCTTCTAGGTTTGCAGATGCTGCCTTTCTGCTGGGTCCTCACATGGAGAGGAGAGCGAGACACAGAGAGACACAGAGAGAGAAAGCCCTTCTGTATCTTCTTGTGAGGACACTAATACCCTCATAAGGAACCTGCTTTCATGACCTCCTCGAAACTTGCTTTCCAAAGGCACCACCTCCTAATACCATCACACTGTGGTTTAGAACTTCAACATGGGGATTTTAGGGGGCCACAAACATTCAGTTCATAACACGGCATGAATGGAGATTATGTTCCCCCCGAGGGAAGGCAGACAAGAGGCAGGATCCTTTCTGGGGAATTCTTGCCGAGAGTGTATGACCAGAGTCTGATCACGAGGAAATATAGGGAAAGAACTCAGGCAGAGGGTTCTCCAAAGAATGAAAGGCTTGTACTCTTTAAGACAAAGACATGATAGACAGGGAAAGACCAAGGAACTATTTCAGACTGAAGGAGACAATGAGACACAACAGATAAAATGACGTGTGTTCTTAAATGGGATTGGAAAGGGTAAAGAGATCCTCTCTCTTGAAGAGAGTCCGAATCACCTACCACTATGATGGGTGCTCGAGAGTGATTTTTTTTTTAATGTCCATCATTTTCTTCTACTGTAAGAAAGAGTGTTCTCTTGGGATTGACATATATACACTAATATGTATAAAACAGGTAACTAATAAGAACCTGCTGTATAAAAAATAAAATTAAATTTTTTAAAAAAGAAAGTGTTCCCTTCTCCTCCATTTATTTATTTACTTAAATCAGTATATGGGTGGTAATACAGTATTTTTTCAACCTTATTTAGGTATAATTGACAAATAAAATTGTAAAATATTTGAAGTGTACAACGTGATGATTTGATATATGCATCCATCATGAAAGGATTCCCCACCGAGTTAATCCAGCACCTCTCATATTTATCTTTCTTGAAATGAGAACATTTAGGTTCTACTCTCTTAGCAGATTTCAATTCTGCAATCCAGTGTTGTCAACTATAGTCACCATGTTATTTACAGTAGATCCTCAAACCTATTCATCTTACAACTGAAAGTTTGCACCCTTCTACCAGCCTCTTCCTATTTTCCCCACCAAGCCCCTGCAACCACTTTTCTATTCTCTGTTTCTATAAGCTTGACTTTTTTTTTTTCTTTTTAGATTCTACAAAGAGGTGATACCATGCAGTATTTGTCTTTCTCTGTTTGGCTTATTTCATTGAGCATAATGCCTTCCAGGTCCATCCATGTTCTCACAAATTATAGTATTTTCTTCTTTTTAAAGGCTGAATAATATTTTATAGGGTAAATATACCACATATTCTTGATCCATTCATTCACCAGTGGCCATGCCTTGGCTACTGCGAATACTGCTGCAATGAACACGGGAGAACACATATTTCTTGGAGATCCTGATTTCCATTCGTTTGGATATATACCCAGAAGAGGGACTGCTGGATCGTATGTAGTTTTATTTTTAATTTCTTGAGGAGCCTCCGTGCAGTTTTCCAGTGGCTGTACCAATGTACATTTCCACCTACGCTGTACAAGGTTTCCCTTTTCTCTGCATGCTCACCAGCATTTGTTTCCTTTGTGTTTTAATTGAATTATAATTGGTTTACAACGTTGTGTTAATTTCTGCTGTACAGCAAAGTGACTCAGTTATACACACACATATATTCTTTTTTATGTTCTTTTCCATTATGGTTTACCCCAGGAGATTGGATATAGTTCCCCGTGCTCTACAGTAGGACCTTGTTGTTTATCCATTCTAAATGTAATAGTTTGCATCTGCTAACCCCAAAATCCCAATCCATCCTTCCCCCAGCCCCCTCCCCTTGGCAACCACCAGTCTATTCTCCATGAGTCTGTTTCTGTTTTGTAGATAGGTTCATTTGTGTCATATTTTAGATTCCACATGTAAGTAATATCCTATGGTATTTGTCTTTCTCTTTCTGACCTATTTCACTTGGTATGATAACCTTATCTCCTGTCTTTTTGATAACAGCCATTTAACGGGAGTGAGGGGATATCTCATTGTGGTTTTGCTTTTCATTTCCCCGATAAGTAGTGATGTTGAGTCCCTTTTCATGTACCTGTCGGCCATTTGCATGTCTTTGAAAAAACGTCTGTTCAGGTCCTTTGTCCATTTTCCGTCGGGTTTTTGTTATGTTGCTATTGAGTTGTATGAGTTCCTTGAGTATTTTGGATGTTAACCCTCATCAGATATGTGGTAGCAACCCAATATTTTTTTTTCTTTTTTTTTTTTTTTGCGGTTCGCGGGCCTCTCACTGCCGTGGCCTCTCCCGTTGCGGAGCACAGGCTCCGGACGCGCAGGCTCAGCGGCCATGGCTCACGGGTCCAGCCGCTCCACGGCACGTGGGATCCTCCCAGACGGGGGCACGAACCCGTGTCCCCTGCATCGGCAGGCGGACTGTCAACCACTGCGCCACCAGGGAAGCCCACAACCCAATATTTTGGTGCTCAAAGTGTCCCTGCTTTGTTTGGTGGGATCCTTCAAGAAGACTTCTGTGCCCTTAGATTCGTGCCCGTGATTCTTCAGACTCTTTCCGACTTTCTGGCACAATGTTCCAGGGTCATCTTAAATTTCTTGTCCTACCACTAGACCAGCTCTTTGCTCCAAGGTGCCCTGGTTTCTTTCAGCGAAGTATTTAGAAGGTGGGCACTCAGTGGGTTCATTGCTTTGGGAGGCGAGGTGGCTGCTTCGTCAAGTTACTCCTAGTTACTAACTAGGAGACTTTAATGAGAATTGTGCTTCTGAGTAATGTCCTTGAAATCTGGAAGCAGACCCCAGCCAGGGTGGAGGTCTTCTCAATCCAACTGCAGATATTTCTGTAATATGTAGACTCAGAGAGTAGAAAACGGTTGGTAAGACGAAACATGTGAAGAACACAAAAATGATTTTTCTTTGCTTTATGCTGTAGTAGGGAAATGTGTTCACCCGGGACCAGTTCAAGCACTGTGAATTAGTTCCCTGTCATTTCTATCCAATGTGGACAAAGCAATGAAAAAAAAAAAAAAGCAATCAAGCATTGTTCTGTATGTCATGTAAAGGAAACTATTACTACCATTTAGCTTTTTCAGCAGGTTGTTTGCATAGCAGGAAGATACATACAGGAGCACAAAGGATTTGAGGAAGTAGTTACATTCTCTCTAAGCTCCAGATTGATCTCCTGCCATTTTGAGGTTTGCTCATGAATTAGGAGGAAAAATGTCCCATATTTTATAGATGAGTTTTCCCAGCTACCAGATTACAAGCTAATGAGACAAATTTGGGGTGCATCAGGTCTACTTTACCCCATTTCCAGGCTCTTCTTTCTTCTCCTCTTTGCTCCTGGGGTCTCTGATAGGAAATGTAGGTAATTTCCTCACCACAGTATAGTTTAGGTTGACAAGACTACTGTAACTAATCCAGTTGCGAACGAATCCAGTAACTAATCCTATAACCCAGTTGTAGACATTCTAGGGCCGTATTGCCCGAAGTGTTTCTCACTTGACTCTGAGCACTAGAAGGGCAGAGACTATGTTTGATTTTATCTTAGAAGTGGAAGTAATAGTAGTTACAGCTGCTGTTTACCGAGCAGCCACAGAGAGCTAAACGTTTTGCTTATGCCCATTCTAATTCTCACTGCAGTCCTTCAGGGTGGTGGGATAACCATCCCCATATTCCAGATGAGGACCGAGGCTTCACCACGAGGTTATAACGTGGCCAAGATCCAACAGTTGGCAGTAGGATTTGGATGTGAACTGTGGAATCTGGCTGCTCTGAAGCCTCGGTTCTTTCCACTAGCCTAACCCTCACCCCCCAGCACTGTGGAGAATGCAAACACATAACAAGATTGAGTCTGTGATTATTGAACAGAATTGAACTAGACTGGGTCGTGAACAGGAGGAACACCCAGCAGCTCCAGGGGTGTATTCTAACCAGACTGGTGCGGGTGAAGGTGGGGAGTAAAACTTTACAATGGGGGGAAGGACTCCAGACCGGACCCTCACCTATGGCTGGAGCCTTAGAGTAAATAAGTGACTCCAACTTTTTGATCCTCAGTTTCCAAAATGCTAAAATGAGGTGGGGACACCTGACCGCCAGCATTCCTTCCAGCTTTATTCTTCTTTACTCTCCCTTGTCAAAAATTCTTTCTTCTGCACCATTAGGGGAAAAGCTCTGAAATTCCTCATCCCATCACCTTCCTCCCCACCTACCCCAACCGTTAGCACCCATCTTCCCCCTTATTTTATTTATTTATTTATTTATTTATTTATTTGCGGTACACGGGCCTCTCACTGTTGTGGCCTCTCCCGTTGCGGAGCACAGGCTCCGGACGCGCAGGCTCAGCGGCCATGGCTCACGGACCCAACCGCCCCGCGGCATGTGGGATGCTCCCGGACCGGGGCACGAACCCGCATCCCCTGCATCGGCAGGTGGACTCTCAACCACTGCGCCACCAGGGAAACCCCCACTCCGCCCTTATTTTAGAAGTAGCTTTTCTAAAAAGAACTGGAAGCAATCAGCTGCTTTTGGAAGAGTAGATGCTTGGCAGATAGAGGTGTAATATCAAGCAATTCCTACTTGAGTGCAACCCAACGCATCCACAATGTGCCCAGGAATTAAAGGGGGAAAAAGTCCATATTTACTTATCCTCTTTTATTTTTCTTTGCATTAGAACAAATAAAGAACGAAAGGTTGTTTTTTAAATGCAGAAGCGTCAACAACGAAGATCAGCACACTCTAGAAAGGAAAGCCAAATTCTCCCTAAAATAAAGAGGCCTTTAGACACGTGATAAAAGCTACTCATTCCATTGTTTTTCTCAGATGAAAGAGGGGGTGCTGTTTTTAAGCTCCAAAATCTATTTTGTGTAAATGTGCTTGGTAATAAAGTTTGGGGAAAATATCAAGCACGTATTTATTTTTAAGTGTATATATTGCTAATTTATTTATTTAGACCGAAGTCCAAATGTGAACTGAGACCAGGATTAGGCAAACAAACAAAAAAAAAAAAGGCTAAGGCTGAAACTCTGGCAGAAATGAACACATTTTCCACACTGGAGTTTGAACATTAACACCTTCAAGAACCAGCACTCATTAGCACATCAAGAATTAGGGTGATGCCTCTTTCAGCCCTGCTAATGAAACAATTCTTCGTATTCGTGTTTTTGCAGAAAGCAGAGGTAGCCTGGCTTCCAGGAGCAGAATTCCATGGAGGTCGATCCAGGTTCACCTGTCAAAAATAGAAGTACTGACCTATAAAGAATTGTTTCCAATGTAATCTTTTCAGGGTCTGGGAGTATTCTGAAGAAATACAACCAGGCAGGGGCACACTGATGGATGGGGAGTGCAGGACCGTCAAATCCCCCCCCCTTCCCAGGAGCCCCACTCACGTGACGGCTGCAGCCCCCTTCCCACAGGACCCAGGTTGCAACCTGAGCCCACTCCACCTGGGCTCCAACTCCTCCAAACAGAAAAAGGGAAAACTCCAAATTGTGACCCAATAACTAAATCACTGAAAGGAGGCTGGGTGATTGGGGGAAGGTTTTCTACTGCAGAAACACAAAAATCTACTTAAAATTTAACTCCCCTTGAGTAAAAAGACTGTTGAAAACCTCTCCTAGAAACGGTAGAAGCTGCTAATTCTCCGTCTGCAAGTAAAGGGCTCTCTATAGGGAGAGGATATGCCCCACTTTAAAATATAGAAGTTATGATTATTGGCATTACAAAAGGATTCCCCCACTGATGAGCGGTTTCACTGTATTCCTTTTGTAAAATTTAACTTGTGCATTATAGAAAAAAAGTCGAAAATACAAATGTTTTAAACAGTAGAATAAAAAAAAAAAAAAGTAGAATAAATACCCCATAACCCACCTCTCAGATATAAACACTGCAAACATCACCCCCTCCCTGATACTTTTTTTTCCTTTAGCATATACAATGACGCATATATTTTGGACAAGAATGAAATCATATTCAACGTATTTGATAGGCTATTTTTTTCACTTAACGTACATTATGAAGAATATATTTCTCTGACGTCAATTTTAATGGCTGTATGGGCTTTCATGAAATGGGTTTATTGAATATTCTCCATGGATGTTCATTAAAATTACTTTCGATTTTTCACTTTTATAAAGAATGCCGCGGTGTAAAGTTTTTCAGCTAAATACTTACTCACTTCTCTGTCTGTCTCTCTAGAATCAATTCACAAATCTGAAACTCTCTTGGAGGATGTGCCAATTTAAAGTGTTTGTTCACTGTAGCCAGACTGCTGTCCAGAAGCCTGCCATGGAAATGTGCAGTTGTTAATAACCACTTAGAAGGGACACAGCTTTGGAAACTCCTCGGGGGGGGGGTCTTTCTTATCTTTTCCCTTTTTCCAGCATGTCCTTACCTATTTGCAGGCAGCCTGCTAGGTGGTCCCGATATATCGATAGTGATAAAATTACAATTTCATCACGAATTGGAAAAGCCTTCAGGAGTAATTTTCCATTCTTTCAGATCTTCTTGATCTTGTGCTCTTTCTTCAGAAAAAAAAAAAAATTGGTGTTTTCTCAAACACGGGCTCATTTTCAGTGGTCCAGCAGATAAGCCAGCTCCTTGGTTCCCTGCAACAATCTGGCGAGGTAGTTACTGTTTTCCACAATCATGAAATTCAATGAAATCATGCTTGTGAAATACTCACGAGTAACTATTTTTGAGGTCCCCTTGAGGAGACCATGGTGACGTAGGGTCCAAGCTTGGTGGTGGTCCTTGGGGAGCAGGTGAGGAAGGGGTGTCTTTCTAGTTTGATCTCAACACTTTTCCTAGGCCAGTGAGGTTGGGCTGGCATTTTCCACACTTGGGAGAGGTAAAATTCCCATTTCTTTATAATAGCTCCCCCTTTTAAGGAAGATTGGATATATTTTTCTATTGTTTGAAACCAAAGACCCTCAAGATGGATTTAACTTCCTGAAGGGTCCTTCAAGATAAGATACAACTTTGTCCAGGGGAGGAAGCAAAACACTGACTTATTGAAAAATTGAAATGCAGAGAAGACCCTCAAAAGCCTGTATTCCAAAATGTCAGGTAAGAATTAAAATAAATGTCAGATAATATTAAGATAAAACTCATTCCATTGCTGCCTCATTTTTTTTTTTTTAAATCCAAAAGATTGCATCCTTTACAAAGCATTTGTTCTTGGGCTTCCCTGGTGGCACAGTGGTTGAGAGTCCGCCTGCCGATGCAGGGGACACGGGTTCGTGCCCCGGTCTCCAGTGGTCATTACCAAATCCTTTGATTTGTCTTATAAATCCCTGAGACACTGCATCTTCCACATATTAGACACATGGATACTGGAGCTGAGTAGACTACAGTCCCTTTACAGGACTCTCTTAATGAGTCTTATTTTTGTCCTGAAGGTACAGTCAATTTTTAAATGGTAGTATTTCCACTAGGTAGTCAGCTCTTTTAGGACAGACGCTAAGTCCTATCATATTCATGTTCTAAACATATAAGCTTGTGTCCGGCACGTACTGGATGCTCAGTAAATAGCTGAACTTAACAGTTTAAGAAATACTTTGAACATCATTTGTTGAGCTAATCATCACAGGAGTCCTTTTGTGTAGGTATTAAATGGTACTGACCTGCCTCCGTATTTTACTTCTCTCTCCCAGTTTGCCTTGTAGCCCAGGCTGGGCATGGGCAGGCTGGAGGAAAATGAATGGAAATACTGGGTGCTGAACCTTTTGATCAACTGATCATCTATTGTCTTTTAGGCAGACTTTCCCAGTGCCTCTTAGCTTGAGAGCTCCTTGCTTGAAGGTCCCTTTGGGTCTTTGTCTTGGATTTAGATGGTGAAATATAGGGGTGTAGCTAAGATGGAGTGCTGAAATGACAATAGCAGAATGAGTGAACTGAGTATATGTGCTCATGTGATTTCTTGGAGTTAATCTTTCATTCATTTCTTCAGCTTTTATTTCAGAAACTATTCATTATAGCAAGCACGGGGCTGGCGTTGAGGGCGTGATGTTCTTTTTATATTATTATTCTTTTATTGAAGTATAGTTGATTTACAATGTTATGTTAATTTCTACTGTACAGCGTGTTTCAGTTATGCATATATATGCATTTTTTAATATTCTTTTCCATTATGGTTTATCATAGGATATTGAATATAGTTCCCTGTGCTACACAGTAGGACTTTTTTACCCATTCTATATATAATAGTTTTTGCATCTGCTAATCCCAAACTCCCAGTCCATCCTTCCCTCAGCCCCCTTCCCGCTTGGCAACCACAAGTCTGTTCTCTATGTCTGTGAGTCCATTTCTGTTTTGTAGATAAGTCCATTTGTGTCATATTTTAGATTCCACATATAAGTGATATCTTATGGTATTTGTCTTTCTCTTTCTGACTTACTTTACTTAGTATGATCATCTTTAGGTCCCTCCATGTTGCTAAAAACGGCATTATTTTGTTCTTTTTTATGGCTAATATTCCATTGTATATGTGTATCACATCTTCTTTAACCATTCATCTGTCAATGGACATTTAGGTTGTTTCCGTATCTTGGCTATTGTGAATAGTGCTGCTATGAACACAGGGGTGCATGTGTCTTTTCTAATTAAAGTTTTGAGGACACGATGCTCTTAATCATGCCCCAGGTTGAATAGAATCCATAATTCATATCCAGCAGTAGCAGCAAATTTTTTTAAAAAAAGAATGTAAGTGGAGTGATAGTCAACCACATTAGGCGACCAGGAAGAAATGCCTTGTTCAGTGATCAAATTTCTCCCTGTAGAACTTATCTCACCTGGGATCATTTACATTAGGTTTTGGTTTAACTATTCCTCTCTAGAGGAGGAGGTATATATTATCTCATACAGCCTATGCCAGCTGTGAATTTCCTGGCTACACCAATAAATGTATACAGAGAACATTCTGTATGATAATTCAACTAGTCTTCTCTTCTATCACCTGCCTACTGATGCTAGAATAAACGTACTGGGGGAGAAATGACCTTTAAAGGGTCATATAAGGAGTAAGCTCCTTCAAAGATTAAAGATCTCTCCTTTTTTTTTCTCTCTTTCAGTTCAAAGGAGAGATACGTTAACAAAACAGACTCGTAAGAGATAAGGTTGAGGTGAAGCTGCCGTCCTGCAGGCAGTGGAGCAAGGTGTGGGTCTCAGATGAAAGAAATTTAGGGATATCTTGGTGGATGGGTTTTACCAGGAAAAAACCAAAACCAAAACCAAAACCAAAACAACCTGCTTCCTCACTTCAGAAAATGATGAATCTTTTCTGTCTGCCTCTGTGACCTCGTTAAGGTGAAGAATGTTTTGAATCCTTTGGGGGTAGAGGGGTGTCGGGTCTGGCTTTGTTGACATTTTTGTGGATATAACTTCATTGTTTGTGACTTACATCATAATCACTTCCTAACAGCACCGAAGGGGAGGCTTTCTTTATGAGAAATGCTTTCAACCCTACTCTTCAGACTTGGCCAGACTAGGAAGGTCTACTTATCACTGAGGTCTCAGCTCCTGTCCTCCGTCAGCACTGGAACTGCTAACCACTCTTCATCCCACTGCAGTGGCACCAGCCCCTTCCCGGTTGGACCCCATACCCTCTGCCTAAGCATTTACTGCAGCAGTTTTGGTATTTCTTGCTCTTAACTTCTAGACTAGAGTGGTTCCCATTGGGGTGTTACTTTCCCAGGATGCGGGGTGCCTTTGGGGATTTGTGGGTAGGGGGGAGGTATTTTTTGGTTGTCACAGTGACCTGGAGGGCACTGCCAGCATTTCACAGGCAAGAACCAGGGAGATTGTACCTTCTTGCCATGCAAGGAATGAACCAACAAAAAGAATGAACCTCATCTCTCTTGAGTCTTGAATGTTCAGCTGGACATTTGTGTACAACGAAAACCCAGTTTATACTCTTCTGAGCCTAGACTCTAACTCCACATTATATACCAAGTAGATTTCTACCCTCCTGTATCCTGAATTCTCTAGGAAGGCAGCTACTATATAAGTCAAGGAAAGACTGTACTTTGTTTTCTTTAAAAGACCTAGTTAATTGTTCACTATTTCAGCGAGGGTAGTTCTCGTGGTAATTGAGTCAACAAAAAATAACAACAATAAATATGAGCCTGCCCCTGCAACTGTCACAGTCAAGGTGACTCTACACATAGGGTAGGCATTTGGTGACTTTTTTACGGTGGGTCATGCCTGAGTGTTTGCATATTGCGAAACATGTTTCTCACACAGCACTTTTATTTTCCATTTATATTACAAAAAGGTGTTCTGTTGATTTGTTGATATGTGAGCAGATAGATTCCATTAGCTGTATAAATAAAAGAAAATTCAGGATAATAATAGGAGTGATTATAAAATGTTATAAGGAAGGAAGTGCTGGGTCTGATAGAGGTAAGGACTACTATACCGGCCCATAACTTCCTTGAAGATCTTTCTGTCATTCAAGGGGAACAATCATATTTGTATCTTTCTCACTGGTTCATAACAGAATGCTTCCCACTAGAAGACACCAAAATAGTTTAATGTTATTTCACGTCTGTAACCTGCATTTCCTGTTTCTCGCTAATGGGAATCCCTTCCAACATTAACCCAAGGCTACAAAATCATTTCCTCCCAGCTGTTTCAAAGAGTTATCAGGGAGTGTCTAACAGCAAATAAGATCAGCTTTGTAAGTCATCAATCATTTTTATAACAAAAACAGAGCTACGTATATCTGGGAGCATGGCGTATGAGAAAGGTCTCTTTACGACTGAGTAAAGAATGAATGAGTCGGGCTTCCCTGGTGGCGCAGTGGTTAAGACTCCTCCTGCCAATGCAGGGGACATGTGTTTGAGCCCTGGTCCGGGAAGATCCCACATGCCGCGGAGTAACTAAGCCGGTGCACCACAGCTACTGACCCTGCACTCTAGAGCCCGCGAGCCACAACTACTGAGCCCATGTGCCACAACTACTGAAGCCCATGAGCCTAGAGCCCTTGCTCCGCAGCAAGAGAAGCCACAGCAATGAGAAGCCTGTGCACCGCAACGAAGAGTAGCCCCCGCTCGTCGCAACTAGAGAAAGCCCGCACACAGCAACAAAGACCCGGTGCAGCCAAAGATAAATAAATTAATTTTTAAAAAAAGAATGAATGACTTCCTAAATGTTGTTGAGAAAATTGGCTATATCCATACTGAAGAAAAGTAGACCCCTGCCTCACACAACAGCACAGAAACCCTCTCCAGATGGAATAAAGACATAAATCCGTAAAGCAAAACTTGAAAACTGTGAGAAGAATACATAGAAGTATGCTTTCATGAACTTGGAAGAGGGAAGAATTTCCTAAACAAGACCCAGAAAGCACAGATCATAAGGAAAAG
Source organism: Phocoena sinus (assembly GCF_008692025.1). NCBI lineage: Eukaryota > Metazoa > Chordata > Mammalia > Artiodactyla > Phocoenidae > Phocoena > Phocoena sinus. The sequence goes on from NC_045782.1 coordinate 3,396,853, forward strand.
ATTGATAAATTTGACCATATTAAATATTAAGGTCTCTGAATTTCCATACACAATCAAGTATTGCACTTCCTAATGAAAAAAAAAATTAGCAATGTATCTAACTGATGAAGCGTCCAGAATATATCTTTAAACTCCTATCAGCCAAGAAGGAAAGGACAAAAGCATGCAAAAGTAGACAAAAGATGTGAACAAATAAATCAATGAATAGGAAGCTCAAATGGCCACTAGTTCCATGAAAAGTTCAACTTTTCTAGCAATCAAAAAGTGAACATGGCAGACCGCTTTATGCCTCTTAGCTTGGAAAAAAATAGCACTTCTGAAAAAAAAAAGTGTTGATGAATATTCAGAGTCTCAGATGGGGCTGATGAGAGTGTAAGTTGATCCCCTCACTGCGGACAAAAGCTTGCTACATACACTTTGTGAAGCTAAATTCAAATGCAATGTATGACTCATCAAATCCATCGCTAGGTAACTACCATCAGTGGAGTGTATTTCAAACTGCTTTTTAAAGAACCCACAGTAGAAAGTACCTTTTACAGGACAACCCAGTACGTGTATACAGATACATTTGTAAATAAAGTAAGACATCATTTCATACAACATTCATTGCCCTTAATTACATGTGAGGCACTTTTACATTTTTTATATTACTTTATCATGTTTCTTTAAAAGTTTTGGTAGTGACTTGCTAGATTTATTTCACAGTCCTCTAACGGGCTGCAACCAATACTCACCAAGAGAAGCTCTCAAACACGCATGAGGAGATGTGTAAGAGGGTTACCAGGGAGAACCCTGTCCTCCTTACTTGCTACCAGTTTCCGTTCACAAACCATCTCTTCTCTTCTTTGAAAACTAGGAAACCATCAAACCATCGGTGTTTGTTTCAAAGCCAAATATGTTCATTTTTGGCTGTAATAAAATACTTTTGTCGTGGAGCCTTTGAAGTTCTTTGAACTCCTTGGAATAAAAGTTCCAGCTTAATATGGTGACGTTGGTCCCTTTAAAGCCGAGCTCCACATCTTAGGTGATAATCTCCCATCCATCTTCATGCGGGTTTCAGATCCTCTGTGTTTCTCTTACCATCCGTTAGATGTTCTTTCCTACCCACAGTGATTTGAACATCTACCTGAGGCCAAGCTATAGTTGTCACTATAGATTTCTCTTGCAATAGCTCAATTTAATCATTGGATAATAAAATGTCTCAGTTGGCAAACTCTAATGGTGATAGAATTTCACCCTGAAACCAGGTCATGAGCAGCTGTAAATTCAAAGAATCAGTTGAAGAGTCCAAATGAAAAGACACACAATGCAGAAGATCAGCTCAAAAGGAGGGTTGGAAAAATAGGTTCAATATGTAGTGTTAAAACACTCAAAGGTGAACAATGATTTCCTAAAGTAGGAGATATGAGTTCCACATCATTAGGAGTGCATTTCCCAAACTGATGACCCACAAACTACAGTTCCATAGCATGTCACTAGATATATTATGATTAATATGTTCTCAGTTCAAATAAGGTTGTGAAATTCGATTAAACATAGTTAAACAGATTGTTTTAATAGCTGAGATTCTTAGAAACTCTACATTTTAAATGCTTATTGTGGTTCCCCCCAAACAATCCCTAAATGTTTCCCTGCCTTGTTTAATCATGGAATGTGTTATGTACTTTCTTCCCCAGAGCATCCATTAGCCTCCCCTCAAACTATTATTTTGCTCAAGTTTCTTTGAAAAACATTATACTAGGGGGGCAATAAGTACATAGGAAAGAAAATGAGCAACATAGAAAAAAGGAACATAAAAAGCAGAAAGCATAAAATAAAATAATAGAAGAAATTATGGTATTTGTAACATTAAATATAGATGAATTAAACATCCATATTAACATAAAAATTTCTCATATTAGATGCAAAAATTAAGCAAATTTTAATTTCAAAAAGCACAAGGGAAAAAATAGTAAGTTAGAAGAACAAAAATGAGAAGAATTGCCTTCATAGTATAAATTAAACTTGATATTTTATAAAGAAATTATAAATTAAAAATTTGAAAAAGAGAGAAGGGAGGGAAGGAAGGAAGGAAGGAGAGAAGGAAGGAGAAAAGAAACAGAGAAAAATAGGTTGGCAAAACTAACATCAGGAACAACAGAATTTATAACAAAATTATATTTTTAAAAAAGGAAGGAAGAAATAATCCACGATAAGGCAATCATAGTTATGAGCCTATATGGTTCCAGTGACCTAGAACTGAAATATATAAAGAAAAATTATTATTAGATATACAAATAAATATGTATGATCAAAAGCAGAGCTGTGATCAATAGACTACACAATTGGATTGAAAACACATAATGACATAGAAGATTTGAATAATGTAATTAATAAGGTTATTTTATCAAACATGTTTATATATCAAATTTACACCCAATAGAATACGATTCTTTCCAAAAATCCATCAAACACTTATAAAAGTAATTAATATACTGGGCCGCAAAGAAAAATTTAATAAATTCTAAAATACAGACGTTAAACAGGCAAAAATCTATGAATACAGCATAGTGTCAAGCAGTAGAAAGAATATATCTGAAATATATAAATGACAAAAGAGACATTGAAAACTGGAGTTGATCACTAATAGTGAAATAATTTAGGGAAGCTTCTAGATAATCAGTGATTAAAACCCCAGGCCCAGGTGGTTTTGGGGTGAGTTTTTTGAGCCTTCACAAAAGAGAGGATTCTCATACCATTTAAACCGTCCTAGGAAAGGATAGAAAGTTTGCCAATTCAGTTCATGAGGCCAGCTTCACCTTGGTGCATAGCCTGACAAAGAATGAACTTGTCCTGTCTTAGCATCACAAAAGAGGGGACAACCAGGTAACACATGTATCTTCTGATGTGATTCAACATGAATCACACATCCCCGATGTGAATGATTACATTCTATGACAAAATATTTGACTTGAATACATCAAGGTTAGCTTTTACTCCATTTTACAGGATATATATGGGATAGAGGAACAAGCTAAAAAACACAATGAATAAGCGACTGATTCCAGAAGAAGGACATTCTGGAGTTTGATTGGCCTGATATTTCAAACCAAGCCAGTGCTATTTGAAAGAGACTTAAAAGAAATAACAGGCAGTCAATCAGCCAACCAACCAATCAATCAACAGAATTAAACAAAACAAAACAAAAACAGAAATAAGAGGCAAATGTGAAGTGTAGTCCTGGACTGGATACGATTTTGAAAAAAATAAAAACAGCTAAAAAGACTTTTGTGGTCAATCAGGGGAAGTTTATTGTAGCCTAGCCGTTGGATAAGACAAAAAAATTATTGAAATGGAAAGATAAATAATATTAACAAAAAAAAGTTACAAAGCAGTATATACCATGTGAACTCACTTTGGTATAAAAATTATTAAAAAATTATAAAAGGATCTGAACTACTACGTTGTTAAAAGGGCATTCTGTGAGTAGTGGGATACAATGTTTTCATACTCTTTGTTTTGTTCTCTGTATTTTATAATTCTCTTAAATGTATATATGTGCTTTTGTAACAACGAATGATGACTGTAAACTACAGTATATGTAAAGTACTCCATCTACAAGCGTGGCAAAAATTTTTTAAATACATAGACTAGGGCTTCCCTGGTGGCGCAGTGGTTGAGAGTCTGCCTGCTGATGCAGGGGACACGGGTTCGTGCCCTGGTCCAGGAAGATCCCACATGCCGCAGAGCGGCTGGGCCCGTGAGCCATGGCCACTGAGCCTGCACGTCCGGAGCCTGTGCTCCGCAATGGGAGAGGCCACAACAGTGAGAGGCCCGCGTACCGCAAAAAAAAAAAAAAAAATACATAGACTAGTTTGAATATAGTGAGGTCTCATAATTTTCTTAAAATTAATCTATACATGTTATGCATGTTCAGTCCCAATTTCAATGAGGCATTAAAAAAATCTTTAGTTTATTATTATGGTACTAAAATCAACAGCCATAAAAGAAAATTGACAATTAAAGGAAACTATATAACTTTTTCTGTATAGAAGTAATTGAATGGAAAATGTTGAACAAGGGGCAAAGTTTTACCATACAAAGAGCAAATTAACATATAAAACAAAATTTTATAAATCAGTGAGAGAAAATAGTACCCCTACCCTACCATAAAGGCAAATGATTTTAACATACATATCTAAGAATTACAAAAACATAGCCAAGAAAGTACTGGACTCCTGGTGCACCACAGACAGCTCCTAGGCAAAGATGGGCATAACACACAGCCCGAGCCTCTAAAATGGGCCTGCAAACTCAAGTGTCTCTGTGAGTGGGCATATAGATGTGTGAAACAGGATATACCATGGATACCAAGAAATGGGAAGTGATGAGGGCTGGGTAAACTAGAACGTTAAAGTTATCAAAGAACAGCCAAATCAATGTTCTTTTCTAAAGTTGTACCTCTCTAATTTGGCCCGTGGGCCATGAGGTTGTGACTTGTGTGTTGATGCTAAAAATAAAATGGTCCAAGCAGCTCTGGAAAATGTACTTTGGGCATAGAATGACACATTTTCTGGATGAGTAATAAGAAGGAAACAAAAGATACCCGTGATGTCCCAGGGCAGATTGCTTAAATGTGCAAAATGTAAAAGCATGCACTACACATTTTACCCTCAAGAAGACTTCACCTGAGTCAAAGGAGCTTTTAGGTGACTTTCAAGAGAACAGATGCAGAGAACTGTGGAGACAGCTATTATCTAGAAGGAAGAGAGTTACAAGAGCATGACTGAGGGAAAGAGAGGTTGAGAGAGCGTTGTTTGCCATAGAAGTTGACTATGAACAGAACCAGTACCATAGAAGGATGGCTGCAGGTAGGAGCAAAACCATGGGAAGACTTTCCCAAGATAATAGGTATCTTTTGTGGGTCCTGTTGGCCTGGAGTATTTAGGTCTCCACACACATCTTCTTGTGAATAAAAATATTTCTTTACTGAGTTGTATAGTGTACCCCCCAGAATCATGTCCACCCAGAACCTTGCAGATGTAATTAGTTACAACGAAGCCATACCAGATTCGGGTGGGCCCTAAACACCGTGACCAGTGTCCTTATACGAAGGCCATGTAAGGACACAGACAGCCATACTCACAAGGAGAGTGCAATATGGCCGGGGCGGGGGCGGGGTCGGGGGGCAGAAATGGCAGTGATGCAGCCACAAGCCAAGGAATGCCAAGGATTGCCAGCCACCCCCAGAATCTAGGAGGAAGAAAAAAATGATTATTTTCTGGAGCCTTCAGAGGGAGTATGGCCCTGCTGACCCCTTGATTCCAGACTTCTAGACTCCAGAACTGGGAGAGAAGAAATTTCTGTTGCTTTTAGCCACATAATTTGTGGTCCTTTTAAAAGGGAGCAGGACCCTGTGGTCCTCCCCACACCTCCCTGCCCTCTGCCTACCTTTTCTCTGTAGAAAAACTTTAGCAAAAGAGTAAGTTGAATCAGAGAAGTGAGAAAATGCAGAAGCAAAGGAAAGCAGTCCAACAGGACAAAATAATAATAGGTTAGTCATTAAGCAAAGTCAAGGACCTTTAGTTCCTCCTCAAGGGCTATAGGTAATATTCTGAGCCATCTCCTGGGAGCTGCCTTATAGACACTGAAACCCCACCAGGTGGAAGAAGTTAACCACATGATGACCAGGCTGTAGCCATGACATAAGCTGCCACAATTCCGAGAACTGGCCTCAAGGAAACGGGAACGGATCGACCCTGGAATTGCAGACTAACCGTACTTAAAACAATCAAGATGACGCTGGTCAGACACCGCGTGACCGATTTCAAGACAACAGTCGGAACTGACTGTGCTGTTCTACATGTAGTCCCCTCCCTCCGGCTATACACCCCTGAAGCTCCCCTTTAAAAGCTCTTGCCCACTGATTGTCATTGGGAGAGGCGGCCTTTGGACATGAGTCCACCCACCCCCAGTTGCCAGCCTCCAAAATAAAGCAAACTTTCCACCAACGGTGCCTCTTTATTGGCTTTAGAGCGGTGAGCGGCCGGACCCCACTTTCTGTAACAATTTGTTACTGCAGCCTTAAGAAACGAACACACGTCTTACATTTGACAGCAGAGAGAGAAGTCAGGCTGGAAATGTTGGGATAGAATGCAGTAAAGAGTCAGATCCTCTAAATAGAAGTGCCAACAGGCTGTTTTTAATGGAGCTGGACAGCTGATTCTAAGGTTCCTATGCAAAGCAATCTTGCAACGAAAGCCAGAAAAAACAACAAATAAGAAAAGCACGTGAAGGGGAATTATCTCTGCCAGGTAATAAAATACACTACAAATCCTCTAAAATAATGTGACACTGGTACACGAATAGACAGACAAGTAGTAGACGAGAGTAGAAAGTCCAGAAGTAGACTCACGTTCATGTGGAAATTTAGTAGCTGATGAACTTGTCTTTTTGCCCTTGTGTTGGTTACCTTTCTTCTGCAAATACACTCAGCTCAGAACTTTTCCCCAACAGGTAACAGGGCTTGGTGGCAAGGCTAAAAGGAGGGCTGATTTTCAAAAGAAGTGGGAGAGCCCCTGGCCCTTGAGAGTAGCTAATGTGATAGAGAGAGGGTCCAAGAGAAGGTGGCTTTCTTCTTCCACAAGATCTCTGGCACTTGGAACAACGAAGAGACATTATGGAAGGATGGAGCCAGCCACATATCCAGCTGATGGGAATGCATGAGCATCCGATAAATCAGAAGTAAAGACGCTGGAGTATGGAGTATGGGGAGTCTGGAGCCACAGAGACCATCAGCCAATGTGTAGACTGGCTTTGAAGCCCAGATGAAGCCTCAACCAACGTGAGCACCACATTTTCTTCTATGGGCCCCATCACATGAGGCATGACCAGGAAATGGAAAGTGGACATGAGGTGAGCTTCGCTCAGGACACTGGTCCTGAGGCTCCATGGTGGACCAGATGTGCCGGGACCAGGAATCCCTACATCCTGGATAAGACCTGATCTCAGGAAGACCCCACTCACCCCGTTCGACCTTTTTCTGCACCGGGAGCCATCCAGACAATCTGGGCTGGGCCAGGTGGCACCAAAAGAGTGCCAAGGGGAAAGACTGAGTTTAAACCAGACGGTGATGGACACTCACTTGTGCTTCTTTGTGGCTCAGCTGCCACCTAGGTTGTGTGACTACGGGAAATGTGGGGAAAATGTGTATCTCGTTCCTACTTTCTCGTTTGATGAATCCGAAGCATTTCTTATGCTTTCTACAAAATGAGCGTGACCAGAGGCTAAGGTAGTCTTCACACTTCAAATGTGGGAAGCCACTGCCATGTCCTTGCACAAGTTAGTGAGAACTACTTAGGCAACACACCAGAGATTTTCAAATCCCAAACCCCAAGTGCTGTCCTGCCTGGGGCTGAGTGCTTTCAGTTCGTGCTGTGCTGTGTTTTATTTTTTCCATTTCTAAGTCAGTGTTCTCAGGTGGTCGCTGGACTTATAGAATGGTGACTAATAGCACACTTCAATATGTCCAAGTCTAAAATGATGCCAAAAGTAACATTTTCCCACAATTGTTTGAGAATATGTGCTTATAAATGATTTCATACATTTGGACTCAATTGACTTTTTAGCAGGATGAAATTAATTGCTCTTAATAAAAATTCAATTTAGAGTCACCTTTTGCCTAATTCATTAAATAAGAGGAATTTTTGGTCTTTCCCTTTCTTCCTCAGTAATCCTTTAAGAGAGAACTTGAAAAGATAAGTCAGCAGCATAATGAATCCTTTCGGCTCTAACTAGAAGTGTCCTATCACTGACTTCTGTATTTACTTTCCTTTATTTACTGAATCAACAAAAGCTTTTGAGCTCTTTTTCCTTGTTCAAACAAAAACAACACATTCTCCCCCATCACAACCTCATTTCACGAAGGAATTTGCTTTAATCATAATTAAATGAAAGCTCCTGAAGTTCTGTTCCACAACCAGTGTTAGAAGGATTCTGAGCAAATAGTTTGCCAAAGCCTGTAATTTGCATGGTAATGCCATCAGCTCGTCACTGGGATTCGCAGCAATGACTACTTTTTAGCTCAGCCTCATGCCTAAAAAGCATTTTAATGGGCTCACAATGACCATAAGTGCTATTTGCAAAGGTCTGAAAATTGTGGATAATGATATTCTGTGCAAGAAATCGTTCTCTCAGGCCGCGACAGTGAGAGGCCCGCGCACCGCGATGAAGAGTGGCCCCCGCTCGCCACAACTGGAGAAAGCCCTCGCACAGAAGCGAAGACCCAGCACAGCCATAAATAAATAAATAAATAAGAGAAATCGTTCTCTTAAACTAACTCCCACACATCCTGTTCATTCCGTCAGCCCAGGTTTCGCACAACTCCACTCAGAATTGAATAGTATTCTCCGCGGGTCACAAGCCAGTGACATTGGTGGAATTCTTTGGGTCTTCCTGGAAGACGTTTGACACCATCTCCTCAGCTAAGGCCAAGCAGAGAGTGGAATCTGTTTTCTGAATAATTTGGAACAAATGACCCATATTATTGTCCTCACCTTCCATTTCACTATAGGTGTGAAGAGCAGAGCTGTGTCTGTACATCCAACCAGTTGGACCTCGACCTTGGAGTTACCGTTCAGGTGTGTCGATGGCTCTGCGTAACATCGTTGAACTGCTTTGATAAGTTACGCTTCTATTGGTCAACATGACTGAGTTCACAGACGATGCAAGCGTGCTGTGAGGTCCCTCTTCCATGCAAAACTCATCAGTAAGGCCAGAACAAGTGGGGGAGTCAGACGGTTCATGAAAGAACTGGCATTTGTGTTCCTGCTGAGTACAGACGGCGAGCGTCCTGGGTGCCGGGCTTGACCTCTACGGCCTGACGTAGCCAATGAATTTAAGCGCAGTCCATCCAGGGTCCACGTGAAAATACCTTTTTATTAAAAAAAGTCAACCGGGGAAGGCTGTATGTTTGAGGAGGGGTGGGCAAGAATAGTGGAGTGGAAGTCAGGCAAAACCAGTTGGGTTGAGAGTTGGACTGTGAGTCTTAAATCCTCACAAACCTATGAAGCAAATGCAGAGTCGTCATTTCCCAGCATGCCCCCAGGACTTAATTCCCCGATAGTTTCAGAGCCTCTTTAAGTGGAGATTAAAACCTACAGCTAGCTCTCGCCACAAGAATCAACGAGTTAATTAACTGATGAGGAGGTACTCGGTTTTCTAATTTTTAACTCATTTCAAAGGATAAAGGGATCCCTTGGTAAGTGCTGGGACTGGTGAGCGAAAGGTAACCCTTTGTCTCCTTTTGTGTATTCTCTGATATTGGCTCAAGGACCTGCACAGAGTGGACACTGGGGCAGGTCTGTGGGTGCTGTCGTGGCAGGCAGATCTGCTGCCAGGAATGCTCCCCACTTCATGGGCTGTGACCGAGGAGGACCCAGCCACCGGAAGTCATATCAAATACCCCTTTGGCCAGGGCAGGGATGATAACAAAGCAATGGCATGGAGGTGATGGGATAAGTCAATCTAAGAAGTTAGGTATATCACCCCTCCATTCTCCCCAAGCTATATAAACAACACTTCCCATACTTTGACGAGACTTCTTTCTTAGGTGGTCTTGAAGGTGGAGAGTCCCTGTGGAAGTCACTAAGTCTATTGAAAATGTAGATTCTCTCTTTCGTCCAGACCCTCAACCTCAGGTACGGCCATGGCACTCAGTTTAAGCAGTGATGTACCAGGGGATGTGATGTGGGATACCTCCATTTGGAAGTGGGAAGAGCCAGTGCACACTGGAGCACGGTGCCCTCTCCTTTGCCCCTGTGGCCACCACTGATGTCCCCCTGATGTCTCTCCATCGACCGGGGACCCACTGCGGGTGATGACATAGAGTAGGGTCCCCAGCCAACTCATACTGGACATGTAGCCCGAGAGAGAATAACCTTTATTTTTCAGCCCTGCTCTCAGGCAAATCAATAGGTAACAGTTATCTTTCAGCCCTAGTCATGGGGGATTGATAATTCCTGTATGTGGATAGAAGGGTTCTAAAAAGTAATCATTTTAATAAAAGGCTAGATCAACTCAGAGTGTCCAGGATGGATGACCTTGTGGTTTGCACATGCCAAAGACCTACATACACAGCCTGGTTTCAAGAGCTTGTTTCTTTTAATAAAAAAAAATATGCTCATTTTTGGCTCATTTTCCGCCCACAGTGCCGTCTGACAGTCTGGTTCGCGTCTAGTGATATTGACTCTTGGCAAAACCAACCTGCTTTATTCTGCATCCTTGCACACCAGCTCTCTCCCCCAGCGAGTTATCATATCCCTACACCCATACAAGCAGGACCAATGGACTGGTTCCAGCTGAGACCTGAGGTGAGGGGCAGGGTGAGAATTTTCTTATCGTCCAGGCATCAAGGTCAACACATTGAGTCCCAAGGTGTTGGAAAAGGATATTTATAGATTACAGTGTTCTACATTAAGTCAACATTAGAGAGCATGTCAACAGCAGGGGGTATGGGTTGCATTTTGGAGTGGCTGCTCTTTTCTCTGCTGGTGGCTCGCACGCCAAGAAATGCATGGCTGTTCTCCTCTGAGTATTTACAGTCACAGTTTAAAATAACAGCCCTAAGGATCTTAAGCCATTGTAAACGTATGCAGAACAAAGTGCAATCTGTGACACTATTATTACGACGTGAACTGATTGCCATAAATCAAAGAGAAGTGGGAAGAGAAGCGTGCAAAAATGAGATTGTGAACGGCCCATTCCTTAATTTTCAAATCCTCTATTGTTAAAATTAAAACGTTTTAACAATTGAAGCAGAAGACTTATAAAACATGGAAGCAGCACAGGGTTTGCATGAATTGGCCAGTGTTCTTTTGTGAAGTGATTCAAGCGGCTTGACCTGGGAGGTCCAGTCTGTCTCTGTCATTTCAAATCTCCCTGTAACTCAAGCCCTCTTGGGATGCTGGGAGGCTGGGAGGTGCCTTCACCAATCTCATTCATTAAAGATCTAGTGGTGGAGGCGTATCTGTTCCTCTGTCTGTTCCCCCAAGTTAGCTGGAAAGAGACCCTGGTCCACACACAGGTCTTCTGCGATGTATCCATCAGAATGTGCATTTAGAGTAATGAATTTGTGTCATTAATATCTTGGGCATGTTCCATGGTTGTAAAGTATCCCACGAGGGGAAAGTTGTTGCTGAGGACAGAGGTGTTTTATAGCTGCTGCTAATTTACAGGCTGGTAGAGCCAGTCTTCAGTTGCCCTTGAGGATACAAAAGAGAAAAAAGACGGTGTGTGAAATCACCCAGATAGGTCTCGATCTACTCTGATATGGGGAATGGAATGCAAAGCTAGTGAGCACCTCAAGTACACATCGTTCCTTCCTTAGATGTCTCTAATTCAGCCACTCTAAGAGCTCGGTTCTCCTGGTACCTGCCAGGTGGGGGGTTCTCAGATCGACCAGCAGATAGAAGAGGTAAGGGACCCACTGAGGACCAACAAAAGCAATCCCACGTGTGAATAAGGCAGACGTAAATGATCAAGAAAGGGTGTCATAAAATATAAAATTTAATATGAAATGCTTTAATATTAAGGTAGTACAAAGGCATCAAGAAAATGATGTGTCCCTGTATGTGCTGGACAACTGAAATTTTAGGTGGGTAGAAACAGCAGGTTTTATTTGGCGAGCAGGGCAAGAGAGGGGCACTGGATCCCGGAGTCCAGCAGAAGAAGAGAGGTGGATACACCACAAGGAGTTAGAATCAGAGAAAAGTCATCACAAGTTAGCATGGGACACACGTCATTCACCCTCCACCTTCCATTCAAGCTCCCTGCTTAGTGAGTGTCCAGGGCTGGTGAGAACAGAATCAAACTGCAGGAGAATGAGTAAATACAAAAGACAGAACGATAGGAATCGTGGGACATAATTCTTCAGTGAAAGAACCAATATTTACTGACGATCTACTATGTGCTAGCCATAATCAGCCTCCTTGTATATTTATTAATCTTCGTAATAATGCTGTAAATGTGCCATTATTATCTCATTTTAGAGATGAAGAAATGGCACATGGAGGTTAACTGACTGACGTGAGGTCACAACCCTCTCTCCCCTCTTCCCACAGTTTCATTGACATTCTCTACCTTCATGCCCTCCTCTGCCCTTTGAGGAACAAAGGTTTCTGATGCTTTTTCTGCTGAGTTCTTTTAGTAAATATACCTAGATTTTCTTACCCTCAAGTCAGACACGATTATACAAATTCAATTAGGACTGGAGAGTATAAAATTGAAATGAATAATCTCCTTTCCCCCTATAGTGCCAAAGCCCAGAGGTCACTAAATTTTGCCATTTCTGTTGAACTCTAACTAATGTCATAACCTCTGTCTCTTGATTGATTGTTTTTAGAAAGTGCCTACAAATTCCCTATTCTGAAAATGAAATTTTAGTCCTTGCAATAGCTGCCTACTTTTCTGATTCGTACCAGTCACATATTTTTAAGTTTTTAATTCATCTATTCGTTATCATCCGAGCTTTACAACAAATCACAATCTCTTGACCTCTTATCATTTTGCAAAATAAATCTTTAGCCATGTTACAGCTGTCCATCTCTCCTGTCTTTACTTCCACCCTCCAACCACCTAGTCACTGCTTTTATATTGTCATGGTTTAAAGCATCCATATTTCATGCTGTAACTGGAAAGTCATTACTGTTTTGCCTATAAATCGGTTTTAAAAATTGAGTACCAGTAATTCACATTTAACATATTAAGACTGTCTAAATATCATTTGCTGTGGAATCAAGTAGTGGGTTTAATTCATGAAGAAGTAAACGGTAGTCTAGTGTCATTCAAGGTGTCACCTAAAGAATATATAAACGGGGGCTTCGCTGGTGGCACAGTGGTTGAGAGTCCGCCTGCTGATGCAGGGGACACGGGTTCGTGCCCCGGTCCGGGAAGATCCCACATGCCGCAGAGCGGCTGGGCCCGTGAGCCATGGCCGCTGAGCCTGCGCGTCCGGAGCCTGTGCTCCGCAACGGGAGAGGCCACAACAGTGAGAGGCCCGCATACCGCAAAAAAATAAAATAAAATAAAAAGAATATATAAACTGAGCAAAGAAATTGACTGTGATTGCATGTTTTCACAGTTACTAATGTAATTTTTTCACCTTTTAAGAGAAATCACCCAGCTTCTTTTTTTTTTTCACATCTTTATTGGAATATAATTGCTTTACAATGTGGTGTTAGTTTCTGCTGTACAACAAAGTGAATCAGCTATACATATACATATATCCCCACATCCCCTCCCTCTTGCATCTCCCTCCCACCCTCCCTATCCCATCCCTCTAGGTGGTCACAAAGCACCGAGCTGATCTCCCTGTGCCATGTAGCTACTTCCCACTAGCTATCTGTTTTACATTTGGTAGTGTATATATGTCCATGCCACTCTCTCACTTTGTCCCAGCTTACCCTTCCCCCTCCCCATGTCCTCAAGTCCATTCTCTATGTCTGCATCTTACCCAGCTTCTTTATTTTAATTTTTATGGGGAACTAGGTTTCTTTTTGACATTATTCTCAGAGCCCTTGTACTTTCAGCCAAGTTTGGATTGCCTGCTTTTCCGATCTACTGCAAAGAATTTGTTCTGGAATTTTAAAAATTGTATTCCTGGATTTATTTTCCCCTCACATGTTACCAAACACTTGACCTTGTCAGTCTTAAAATTATTTTTGCCAATCTGATGGGCATGAAATCGTTGATGTTTTAATACTTATTTACCTGATCACCAGTGAGGAAAAGTACTTTTTCATAGGTTTACTGATAATTTGTTCTCCTTATCTTTGTTAATGTCCTTTGACTTTTTTTCTTATAGAGAGTTTACCTTCTCCCTTTTTATCTGTAGGATTTCTTTGTCCATCCTGAATACGATTCCTTTGTCAAGGATTCTTTTCCCAATCTGAGACTTGATTTTTACCTTTGCTCTTAGGATCTTCTGAAGCACAGAAAGTTGTTAAAGTTAATTTATTTATTTTATTTAAAAAGAAAAGAAAAAATTTTAAATAATGAAATTTGACAGAATCAAATGTATCAACAGTTTCCTGTGTCAGTTTCTATTTCCTGTTTAAGAAATCCCTTCTTTCCTAGCACACTCATTCTTCTCTCCAAGTATCATTTTTCAATAACAGGAAATATCCCCCTTGAGAAACTGCTGATTCCATATCCAGGGCTGAAAATGTAAAAGATGATCTTGGAACATCTTGGACCTGAAAGCAAGGAAATTATCAAAGTGTAAGGAGAGTGGGAAACGGACACAGGAACCAACTTGAAGGAGCTCTCTGGTCAAAGTGGGGACAATTTGAGGACCAAGATGAATAATGATTATAGAAAATAAAAAGCAGTTAAATATATAAAAATCCATGAGTCCCTAATAATACGAACAAGTAAATTTCATTGATCACTTCTGGAGGTTGATAAGGCACCAATGCACCTATTCTACCTCTCCAGTGAGAACCAACTTCAAAGTAACTACATAGACAATAAGGAAATTCTTCTTTACAGAAGAATTAAGCTAATAAATGCAGAAGGATGATAGAACTAGAAAATAGTCACTTTGCAGAACCTGAAAAATAATGGGTCTAAGGAGATTATCATCACTGGCCATGACGATCTTTAGGCAAAAAGTCGGTGGAAACTTAATGGACGGATTAAGGTGGCCAATCCATTTTAACATCACAAAATGTCTAGTGGGCATTGACCAAGGTGCACGCTGCACGGCCTGCGAACTGTTCTTGCCTTCTGCAAAACACACACGCGCACACACACACAAAACAAACAAACACCAAAACTGAATCTCATCAAAATTCCAGCTCAAACCACCTGTTAACAAGACCTAAGGGGGAGACAGGAAGCAGTCAGCCAAATCCAAAAGATGCAATATTCTGCAAGACAAATGAGCTAGTTTTCATCTTCAAAACAAATAACATACAGGGGGAAAAACAGAAAGAGGGTGTGTGAAAAGGCAACTGGTACAAATTAAAAGGGACTTAAGAAACATACCCAGTAATTATTTACAGCTTTTTTTTATATTCTGATCTGAACAAACCGTAAAGAGACACTTGGGAAAAATCAACATATATGGGGCTTTAGATGATATTAAGGAATTGTTATTAGTTTTGTTGGGTGTGCTAAGTGGTACTGTAGTTAATTATTTTTAAAAAGCCCTTTTCTCTTAGGAACACATTAAACACATTATAGGTGAAATGATATATTGTCTGAGAATTAGTTTTAAATTCTCCAGCAAAAAGGAAAAAAAATAAGCGGGGAGGGAGGAATAGAGGACACAAAAATAGAACAAAGTGTTTAAAAGACTGAAATTAGGTGATGGTAAGTGGAGTTCATGATACAATTCTCTCTAATTTTTATATGCTTGAAAATACCCATAGTTAATATTTTTTAAATATCTCAACTTGCCACAAAGAACAATAATTCTTGCAATAAATGAACAATGAAATTTTAAAATGTTATGCTACTGAAATATAGTTGATTTACAGTGTTGTGTTAATTTCTGCTGTACAGCAAAGTGATTCAATTATGCATATATATATATGTATGTATATATATTCTGTTTCCTATTCTTTTCCATTATGGTTTATCACAGTATATTGAATATAGTTCCCTGTGCTCTACAGTGGGACCTTGTTGTTTATCCATTCTATAGATAATACTTTGCATCTGCTAATCCCAACCTCCCACTCCATCCCTCCCCCACCCACCCCCTTGGCAATCACAAGTCTTGAACAAAGAATTTTAATAATAAAAAGAAGAAACCCTTTCTGACCGCCTCACCCCTCCACCAATGTCATTCTCTCGTCAAATTGTTTTACATTTTCACCTTTAGAGTTTTCATACAACTTGGGTTTACTTTTGAGTCAGGGATGTATATCTACAAAACATTTATTAATTAGTCCACCTTCCCCCCCATGTAATTATAATGTCTCCTCAATCATATAACAATGTCTCATAAATGTTTCGGTCTATTTTATATGCTCTCTTTGGACCTATTGAACTGTTCATCTATCCTTGTGCTGGAATTATAATAGGTCTTAATATCTGATAAGTCTAGCTCTTCTTGCCTTTTCTTTTTCCCCTAACTGCCAGACGATAAGAAAGCAGCACCTGGAGATGGATGTAGAGGGCTATAGACTGTGGACTTTGCTAGGAGGCAGCAAATAGTTGAAATTTTGCTTTCACTCCCTTGGGGAGGGATGTGAATGTGTTGTGTGCATCATATCTGTTTCCACAATTATTTTGGTCAAATAAATGACTCTGGTTGATCAGCCAAAAGGCTCAACCTTGGCAGAGAACTCAGTTTCTCTTCTCTCTTTCTTCCTTAGTAAGAAAACCTCAGATTTTGGCTGGACTTTCACTTCCCACTTTTCCTTACATTTATGTATAACATGTTTAAATTCTGGCCGATGAAGTGTGAGTGAAACAACTTCCAAGAAATGTCTCTAAGCAATTGCTGGCATGTGACCTTTGCCCGTTTTGTTTTTTGTCTATTCTTCCATCTTCTTTTCCCCCTATTAAATTATGCTTTAATAGTCTTTTCCTTTTTTGTACAGCAGATATTTCTTTTTCTTTTATTTCTTTTTTTTTTTTTACTTAGTCTACTTTTTTAAAAAATTATTTATATTTTTAATTGAAGTAGAGTTGATTTTCTCTTCTTCCATCTTGATACCCAGAGCTCAGATACGATGGTTGGAGTTTGGGCCTTTATCTTTTTTTTTTTTTTCGGTATGCGCGCCTCTCACTGTTGTGGCCTCTTCCATTGCGGAACACAGGCTCCGGACGCGCAAGCCCAGCGGCCATGGCTCACGGGCCCAGCCGCTCCGCGGCATGTGGGATCTTCCCGGACCGGGGCACAAACCCGCGTCCCCTGCATCGGCAGGCGGACTCTCAACCACTGTGCCACCAGGGAAGCCCCTGGGCCTTTATCTTTGATCATGAGAACACGGTCTCATTGGGACAGGCTAGGACCTGGGACCTGGGACTCTGTACTGCAGAGCTTGCACCTGGGCAAACGCCTCCTTGAGCAACAAAATACAAAGAGACTATGAGGGACTAAAAATAACTGCATACATGCACAGTTGGGGCAAATTATGGACGGGATACAAAAAGACCAAAAACCCAACTGCCACTTCTGAAGAGCTGGGAGCAAAAACAGGGTGTCGGGAGCAAAAGCAGGGTCCTACGCATGCCCCCTGCACACACCACCACCTAAGGGGTGGGCAAAACAGCTAAGTCACCCCTCTGGCCCGTCAGCTGGACACACCCCTACCCTCACCCCATATAAGGACCTCTCCCCCCACATCGGGAAGTGAGCAAGGGAACTTGTTACTTGTTTTCACTCCCTCCTGCTGTAGCAGGGGCCCCAATAAAGCCTTGTCTGAATTTCTTGTCTGGCCTCTTATCAATTGCTATTGATTAAGGAAGGCCAAGGACCCTGCGTGGTAACGTCATCATAGAAATCATGGACCAAGAACACGAGCTACTATTGGCTCCATGGAGCTCCTTCAGTGCCCTGGGGCTGCCTACCTCATTTACATAAGGGAGCCCTAAGGAGCCCTGCGTCATTCAGGAGTGTGTGTGTGTGTGGGGGGGGGGGGGCAGGTAAGAGAGGACACAGGGAGACTGGAGTTGTGCTAAAGAGTGATTTAATTTGTACCTGACACCTCATTTTCCCTTAATTAAATCCAGAAAGCCCGATGCAGAAACACACAAACCAAATTCTCCTCTGTGCAACAAAGTCTGCTGAAATAGGCTCGGTGTTCTGGGGAATCCGAGGTCAGATGCTTCACGGAGGCTCACCCCGGAGGAGCAAGTGAGGCAGTGACGTGGCAGGTTAGGACATCCGACTCCAGAGCCGAGTTCCTTCAGCCTGGGGGGTCTTTGGGTGGGCTGGAAGTTATTTTCTCCAGATGCTGCCTCGTGTTTCAAAGGCACATTTTGAAGCCTCAGCGACTGATCAAAACGACTACTGAATATTGTTCTCTGTGTGTGAAAACTACAGTGGGATGGAGAGCCACAGGAAGTGCTCTGTTGACTTCTGAAGTTGGTCTTACACGCAGTTCTCCTTCTGGGACTCTTTTTCTCTCTCTCTTTTTAATTGCAAACTCCTTCCTTCCTCTTCCCTAACCCCTAACAACCGTCCCCCACCCCCGCCACTGTCTCCTAGACTTGAAGCTCTGGCTCTGGTTTGTTAATAATGCATTGACATTCCCTTGGCAGTGGAAGATTCAGAACTTCTCACTGATTCCTGATCAGAGTTGGAAACGTATTCACAATGAATGCTTGTTTGCTAAGTGTTTCAGGGGAAGAAAAAGAAATGCATGAAAGCAGCTAGCGTGTGTTTGCCTAGGACTGGTCTCTAAATTATCTAGATTGTTGTCCAATTTAATATGAATTTGAATCCCAGCTAGAGAAGGGGGTTTTTGCACAACGAATCCAGTATCATTGGACCGTTTCAATAATGTGCCTGAATATTCCTCTCGCCCCGCCACATAAGCCCTCATTCCCCAACCCCATTGTTTATTGACTTTGATGGGAAAGGTAGTGAGGATGGAATTCAATTGAGAAAGTACCGAATTTCCCATCATCCTCTCATCCTATGGCTGAATTGCTATGAGACCTTCCCAACGACAGCACTCTCTAGCATCACCTCTCTTTTGGTCAATTCTCCTCAGTTTTGCGGAAATCACCTTTCCGAAATCATGTATGTGATCAAGTGATTCCCTAACCTAGAATCCCTTTGCTGCTTCCCATGGTCAAAAAGCACCATTTAAGGCCTAAAGCCAACCTGCTTCATCAGACGCATCTCCACCCAAGGAAATCTACATTAACCCATTAAATTTCTTGTCTCTCCTAGAATAAAACATACTCTTTCATGGCTCCTTTTTGAAAAGTGCTTGGAAAGATTAACTGACATGTCCAAAGCCGCATAGCTTGGAAGGGATAGAGTTGGAATTCAAACACAAGCAATGACAATAGATCACATGCAGTTTTCCACAGGTACTTTTGGTTTTTAAGCTGGGAATTTAAATGTTTTTTTTAAAAATTGAGACATTTAGGAAAGGAAATGTACATCTTCTGACCTTTGGTTTCGGTGTCGTAGCCATAGAGATGACCCTTTTAACCTACAGTTTCACTTTCTTCCTTTACGATCTGACACAGTTTAATCCTCAAGGAAGAGTTTCCCAGTTATCTTCACCCAGTTTTCCCACATCTGCCTGAGAAACTCTGTTTAAATAATTCTGTCTAGCAATCATTGGCGCCTCTCTTTCTTTGGCTGTGTAAGAAATAAATGAGGACTAAATCTTGGTTAAAATGAATAAAAAGATAAATGTCTTTCATGAATTTCCCCTTTCCTCCCCTCCTGGAGGAAAAGCAGCGAATTAACTTTTCTCCTTCCTCCTCACAGTAACTGAGGTTGTAACTAACACTCAGTAAACGCTTTTTATCAAACTGGATCCTATCAGTGCTGGAAGAGCTTCTAAATAATCCGCAATTCTCTCATCAAACTGTCAGACCCAATAAGTGCCAATGAAATTGGGAAGAGGAATTCAATTCCATGGCTGGGTCCCAATGACATTTTCTTACAAAGATTCATAATAATAATCATTCTGGGAGCCTTGGCTATTCATTTCCTATTGTTCTTTGTCGAAGGGCTGTCAGCTTTGGGTTTCGCCTTGTTTTGTTTTGTTTTTTCAAAAACAAAGAGTAATACTCTGTGACTTTTGAGCAAAGCATGGAGTTAATGAAATGGTACCAAAAGGGATAGAAAAGAGGAGCTACAAAGGACAAATTAAATCCTGTCCTTTTGAAACTTCAGTCGCGCCAAGTTTTATATTTTAACAAGCATAAACCATCCTTTGTCATGTCCAGAGGGGGAGAGGCTCATGGAAGAAGGAAAACAGTGATTCTTGTGACGGAACTGAACTCTTTCTCTCTTAAAAAGAAATCTGTGATCCTTGTGAAATATTAGAAAATGTATATATGAAAAAAAGGGGGGAAAGTTACATAATCTTGGACAAATGGGAAAGAAGGGAAATATGTTATTGTTTTCGATTTGGGTGGTCTCTTTTGTTTGTTTGTTTTTCGGTACGCGGGCCTCTCACCGTTGTGGCCTCTCCCGTCGTGGAGCACAGGCTCTGGATGCGCAGGCTCAGCGGCCATGGCTCACGGGCCCAGCCGCTCCGCGGCATGTGGGATCTTCCCGGACCGGGGCACGAACCCACGTCCCCCGCATCGGCAGGCGGACTCTCAACCACTGCGCCACCAGGGAAGCCCTGGGTGGTCTCTTTTGT
This sequence comes from Phocoena sinus, assembly GCF_008692025.1. NCBI lineage: Eukaryota > Metazoa > Chordata > Mammalia > Artiodactyla > Phocoenidae > Phocoena > Phocoena sinus. The sequence goes on from NC_045782.1 coordinate 3,417,183, forward strand.
ATTTGTCTAGAATTGGCGGGGCGGGGGAGATGGCCTTGACAGGGAAGAGAGACTTATCCAGGGGGCTATGAAGGTGCGGGACGAGGGGCTTCCAGAAAATGTATTACCAAACTGAGTGGTATTTAGCTGCGATGATAACATGCATCCTCTTCTTGAGGGTGTACACCATCGTGTACCTCTGATGTGTGCTGGGTTCTCTGATACGATCTTCATCATGCAAAGGCCAAAGGCTTTGCCTTCTGTCCCAATGTACACACAGCCGTTCATGCTGAAGCCCTGGGCTTCTCCAATCAACAGATGCCCCAGAGATGCTGGTGACTCTAGGGCCTTCTTAGTGTCCTGGATCCACGTGCCCACATTTTCCCTGCCTTTAGAAGAATATCCTTGCTTTCTTAACAATTTCATCTTTGAATTTAGAAGGTTTCTAACAAACGTTTTCTCTAGCATTTGCGTTTGGTATTGAGAGAGCTTCAGGATTGCTAGTCTGTTGATCATATTTCCAAAAATGAAAGAGTTACAGGAGGGCTAGAAATCACACGTTTGATGTTTGAATGTCTTGTCTTATTCCCTGCTACTCTCATATGCAAACAAAGAAGACAAGCCAAAAACAAAATGCCCTTTTGGAGATCAAGACTCTTTAACATCACCATGTAATTCTCTTTCTTCTGGAAAACAAGTGGAACATGAATTTTTATATTGTTATTAAGCAGTCTAGGCAAACTGCAAGTCCCCTTTACGGAAAATGGGCTTCATAGTCGCACCAAGGAGGAGAATAGGTCAGACCTGTAATTTACCTGTTTAAAGTCTTTGTTTAGAAATTGTGCTTGCATGATATCATGGTATGTTTATGGAGCAAGCTGCCCTTCCCTGCTCCCAAATAAGTTAAGAGATATAATTGTTTATAACCATAATTTCTGCCCCAAGGAATAAAATCAAATGAGTCAGAACATCTCCCAACTAACAGAACAGTTGCCCAGTTGCCCCCGCAAAAGATTAGCTATGTGGTTGCAGAAGAAATTTGTGTCCCCAGCTCCACCACTGAGAATGCCAAAGCCCAGTCTATTCCTCCTGTTAAACATATAGAGTTAATATCTGAACTGAATGTTGAGTAGCATTCCACTGGATTTGACAAAGGGAATTTTAATAAGTAGTAAAGGGAACCTTTTGACCAGGGAGAGACGAGTCTAAGTTTTCTCTTAGAATTCTGAATTTCCCCATCTTTTAATGATGAAAAGAATTTTTTTTTTTTTTGTGGTACGCAGGCCTCTCACTGTCGTGGCCTCTGCCGTTGTGGAGCACAGGCTCTGGATGCGCAGGCCCAGCAGCCATGGCTCACAGGCCCAGCCGCTCCGCGGCATGTGGGATCTTCCTGGACCGGGGCACGAACCCATGTCCCCTGCATCGGCAGGCGGACTCTCAACCACTGCGCCACCAGGGAAGCCCCATAAAGAATTTTGAAAAAGGAGATTTAATCCCAGAGAGGAGAATTATCCCTAATTTTTAAGGCCCTGCATCCAGCTCTGCTCCACCACCAAAACACACACACCAACACACAAAGTAATCATGATCAGTTGCGTTTTCGTGCCAAGATCCATTACGTGAGCTACAATTCCACATAAAAGTGTGTCCCTAGGTCTGTTCCACAGCTTCCAACATGTTCCATATGGTGCATTTTTCTCATTACAAGGGGACCATCCCGTCGTGATCGTTTCACCTGATCGTGACGTGCAACCCGGATGCCCCAGGTCCCTCTCTTCTCCGTGAATTTGGCGGGGAGGACAAGAGTGGTTCTCAGAAGGTTTCCTCTTGCTCTCCTCTGACCTGCAGGATTCTCATGTATCTCCTGGGTGCTGGGGTCTCTGCCGTTGTCCATATCCAATGCCAGACTTGGCGTTTTCATGAAGATAAATTCTCCCATCTACGTGGGATGGTTAGCATTCTCTTTGACCACCCAGCATCTGAACCCTCGTTGCTGTATCTGTAAAATTCTGCTCCACGTGAGTCTTGGTTAGAGGTAGCTTGCACCTCGGATTCGGATCTATGACCCAGGTCCTATAGCATAGAAATCTGACCTTCTTAGACGAAAGGAAGGACAACCTATCTCTGCAGCCAGCCCAGCACCTCCTGTTGGGAGCCTTCATATTTTGTTTAGTCAGTGGATGAATGTGTGTTGAAATCAGATGTCCGGTGTTTTCCTTATGGCCTTGAAATGATAGACATTCCACAGTTGGTCCTTGACATCCGTTGGGCTAAGTGGGCTGTACCGCCATGTGCCCACAATCCCCCAAAAGTTCCAACTATTCCCATCCCTCAGGTCTACCAGTGCTCTTCTTTCCTCTGATACTCATTTTGTCAAGCAATCCATGAAGGGCTTTGTTTGGGAGATATTACGGAGAAGGATAAGAACCAATTGAAATCTTTTATAAGCTTAAAATGACTGTGAGTGAGGCTGTTAGAAGGGGGGATGTGAATTAAAGACTGAAAGAACTGCTGCTTCGAGATCTACTGAACACGAGAGGCCGAGAGGAGGGGTATTCATCAAAGGGGAGACGGTCAGAAACCGCTGCGTAACTTTGCCCCAGCAGCCTTCCCTCTTCCGGACGGCAGAGTCCACCTAGGAATGATGGCTGGACATTCAGATCTCTCTCTAAGATCCCTATCCAGCTCTGACACCGCACTTTCAAAAGGAAAAAAATGTCAGTCGATGATTCGTCTTTCACCCAGTGAAAAATCCTTTAACAGAAACCAAACAACAGGGCACAAGCAAGAGTCGAGCCCTGTGATCATGGATGGGAAGCTGGGCCAAAAGCGGCTGAGGACTCAGCTGCTGGAACACTATTAGCAGCAGCTCAGATTTCCTGGTTCCAATGGTTGCAACATACTCAGGATTAGCTTTGCCCACAGCCTGTGGTTAACGACTGTTTCTACAGTAACCGTCTGCTGTTATGCCGACAAAATGCCTGTAGAGACGATGCTCAGATTTCTAGGAGAGGCCACATATTCCCCCCATGGATGGCAAAGCCGTTTAGAGAACAAGAAGTCTCTGGAATATGTCACCTAACACCCAATCCAAAATCGGGCTCTAAGTATCCATCGTGCCAACGCTAGTGGCGGCTGGCATCCTGCATCGTGAAACAGAACATCCGTGTCTACCAGAGATGCCTGGCTCCATTCTCTCCCCCATCACTGTTCCATTTTTTATTTATTATTTTTTTTATTGAAATATACTTGATTTACAATGTTGTGTTAATCACTGCTGCACGGAAAAATGATTCAGTTATACATGTACATACATTCTTTTTCTTAAATGTTCTTTTCCATCATGGTTTATCACAGGATATTGAATATAGTTCCCTGTGCTACACAGTAGGACCTTGCTGTTTATCCATCCTATGTATAAAAGCTTCCGTCTGCTGACCCCAACCTCTCACTCCATCCCTCCCCCAACCCCCTCCCCCTTGGCAACCACCAGTCTGTTCTCTAGGTCCGTGATTCTGTTTCTGTTTCGTAGATAGGTCCTTTGTGTCATATTTTAGATTCCGCATATAAGTGACCATCACTGTTCTATTCATCTCTTTCCCTTCATGCTTGCTTTCTTTGTTTGTAAGCTTTAAAAAGCCCTCCTAGGGACTTCCCTGGTGGTCCAGGGGTAAAGAATCCACCTACCAATGCAGGGGACACGAGTTAGATCCTTGGCCGGGGAACTAAGATCCCACATGCCCTGGGGCAACTAAGCCCGTGCGCCACAACTACTGAGCCCACGTGCTCTGGAGCCCACACCCCACATCTAGAGAAAAGCCCGCGCATCACAACGAAATATCCTGCATGTCTCAACAAAGATCCTGCGTGCTGCAACTAAGACCTGATGAAGCCAAAAATAAATAAATAAAATAATTTAATTAAACTAAAAAATAAAAAGGCCTCATACTTCCCCAAGGGGAAGGAAATATTCATAGTCTGACAAGATTCTATACCAAAGGTGATATGGAATTTGTTTTATTGCCAAGGAATTTGATATCAAATTATTTGTGAAAATTTCAGTGGCTTCTTATTGGCAAAGAAGGAGGTTCAAACTACTTTACATCATTCAAGCCCCCCTTTAAATGCCTCCAAGCTAGGTTTTTAGACTTAACCATTCCCTCCTGGACTTCATTCTGGTCTTGCTTTAGCAAAATATAATGTTTTAACTTTTTTAGACCATGGCTGGGGTTTTTCGGTCTTGATCATCTTTGCTCACACTCCTGCCGCAGCCAGAATGCCCATCCATCATTTCTGTTCATCGACATCATCTTTGTGGTTTAAAGTACACACTAAGTACTGCTTTCTTTTTTTTTTTTTTTTTTCTTTGCGGTACGCGGGCCTCTCACTGTCGTGGCCCCTTCCGTTGCGGAGCACAGGCTCCGGACGCGCAGGCTCAGGGGCCATGGCTCACGGGCCCAGCCGCTCCACGGCGTGTGGGATCCTCCCGGACCGGGGCACGAACCCACGTCCCCTGCATCGGCAGGCGGACTCTCAACCACTGCGCCACCGGGGAAGCCCAGTACTGCTTTCTTTACTGAGTCCCCAGCAGTCTTTTCTCTTATTTATTCCCTTAAAATTCTGCTTTGTAACTCCATGATTTGGATATACTTTGCCCTCTCCTCGTAGATCATAATCTTATTGAAAATAAGGGCTGTATCTTATTCACATTTCTGTTCCTCCTGGTGCCTAGGACAGAGTAGATCCCAATGACTACTTTTTAAACCACTGTTTGCATTTTCTGAGTTCGAAATTTAATTTTGATCCAAGAAACTCTCTTGGTAGACTTGTAACTCGGGAATGCTGAAAGTATACGGAGTTCACTTTCATTCTTTTGACTGATAGACTGAAATAAAACTGTGAGGACAAACAGTTCAAATTCTTTTTTTAGTACCTATATATATATATATTTAAGCTAAATATGCTTTAAAGGTAATTATGTTCTTGTAGGCTTAGAGTTTAGTAAGTTAGTAACTTAAAGCAAGTTGAGTCAGAAGCAAGTTGTAAATTCTAGAGGGGAGCTTCAGGGCTTAGGTGTAAAGAAAATTACTCCTTTCTGATTGAGAGTATAATTATGAAGGTTCACAAAGCAATGCAGAAAAAGACCGTAATCTTCAGTCTTGAGGCTCTGACAACTTGCATGAAAGAGAAAAGTTGAGTCTAAAAGGTGCAGCAGATAAAAGCTTCTGAGGAATCAGAGAGAAAAAGATAACCAGAAAGAGACAACAATAGGTAATTCTTATTGAAAAGAGCCAGCGGGACCCAGATCGGCCACAAGAGGTGTGAGGCCTGAGAGAATTTAAAGATCAAGGAGAAAGCTCCCTATTTGTACGTAGATGTTCTCATATCTCAAAAATTCGCCTAGGAATGTGTCTTTTTCAAGACAATGTCTTTTCGTGTTTATCACTAGCCTTTTTAAGAAGGTTCTTTTTGCCTACCTATTGGAAAAGTTCTCCGAAAATTCCCATCCCAAGAACATAAGTTTAAATGACTGGGCTGTTTCCAAAATTTGGATGAGCATTAAGAATGAAAAGAGAAAAAGAAAAGCCATCTGTGATAATATTTTTAAAACCTACATTCACCTTCCCCCTATAATTATGTATCAAGGGTTTAATAGAAGTGGAATTAGAGCTGCCTGTAATATACAAACACGTACTGGGTATCCCGATATGAAAACACGGCGATGCCCTTACTAACAGGGGAGATGCATTGTGACAAAAACAAAGATAAAAACCTCAGAAAACCCTTGTGGTCCAAAATATTGATTCTAGAGGTAGAAATACTAAAGGAGGTACGTGGATCCTTTCCAGAATGTCAGAAAAGGCGATACACTATGACCCCAAATCTCTGAGGTGCACCCAGCTGCTCTAATGTCTAATACACCTCCCAGAGTAGCATTAAATACTACGGTAGGCATGTACTCATAGGCTGCCCCTTACATCAAAACCAGTACTTTCCCTCTCTCTTTGGATAAACACAGTAACTTGGCTGATGAGCCGTGATGCTCCTTTAAGCCAATAGGAATGTACACTTACAATCACGTATACCGTACCAGTTCTTTTGATTGTGGAACTTCTAGACATCATTTCCCACAGCCAGGGATGCCTACAGGGTCAAGCTGTGGGAAGATGGCCTGTAGAAGCTTACAGTTGAATTTAAGAAAGGAAGATTCTCAATGAAATATTTTTAAAATATTTATTCAACGTAGCAGATGCTAATTTTACAATGAGAGTAAGTGCCGGGCAGCAGTGGTGTTATAAATGACGTGTATTTTCAGAGTTGGTTTAACTCTTACCTCTATCACTTAGAAACCTTGCAGTCTTGGTCAACTTTCTTAACAAGCGACGCCTTTGTTTCCTCACCTGTAAAATGTGCGGGGTAACAGTACCCACTTTGCAGGGTAGGGGTATTTGATGGCATACAATGTGGGTAAAGTATACAGCAGGTGATCAATAAATGGTGGCTGCCATTACTGTAGTTGCTGCAATACAGTTGAGATGACGGTGGGACAGGTGCATTTGGAGAGGAAGGGTGTGGAGGCTGAGCAAGGGCTGAGTTGATTCAGACAGAGAAGCAAACAGAGGGCATCACGGAAGCCTCCCTGGAAGAGGAGGACATAGCAGTGGGAGAGGCAGAAATACAAGTCAAATGCCTGGGGTTGTGAGGTGAACTTCTGGCTGGAGCAAGAGCTTTGAACAGAAAATAAGGGTTGTGTATGAAGGGAGCAGAATAGAGGAGAAGAAGTAGGTGGGGGTCAGGAAGACTTTGAATCCCAAAGGGAATGGTTTGTTCTTTCTTCTAGAGGCGATGGCCAGCCACTGGGTGATTTTCAGTCCAGAAAAGAAAATGATAAAAGCTGTATTTTGGAAAAATCACTCATAAACATAGGTAGGTTGGATTGGAGTAAGGAGTGGTCAAGCACTGGGAGACCACGGGGATGGCTGATCGGGGATCCAGGTGGGAAGGACAGACGGAAGGAAGATTAAACTGAGCCTGGTAGCTGATTGCATAAGGAAAAGAGAAGGAGTGAGATTTCAAATCCAGGTGACTAAGGGAATGATTATGTTGGTCCCATGGACCGAAAGATGGCGGTCCAAAAGGGCATTCGTGTGGATAGGAAAAAAAAAGCGATGTGAACAAAAGTTCTCCAAGAACATCTGCTCAGGTCTCTTTATTAGAGCCAGTCACAGTATTTACATCTGAGCTCCCTCTACGCCTCCGACCCCATGTTCAATGTTCTCCCCAAATTATCTCCTTTCACCCTCACAAAACTAGTCATTGAGAATTACTCTTATTAATCCCAGTTTACAATAAAGGATAACAAGGATGGAGTAACTTGCCCAATATTACAAGACCACTAAGTAGAAAACCAGGATGCTAACCCAGAACTCAGCTCTTCCGCATTCTGCCTTCCTGAACTGCTGGGTTGCAGTTAGTGTTGTGTTGACCACATTCTGTGCCCAGATTTCTAAGGTCCTGGAACACAGCTTAATTCATGTAGAATTGAGTGAGCAGGTTGAAGCCATGAAGACAATGGATTTGTTGTAAGGGGAACATAGAGGAAAGAGGAGGGGATTGAAAACTGGCCATTAGAATGTGTCCACATGTAGCGCACGGACTTGGAGTCAGGAAGCCTGGGTTAACTTAGCTCCACTTATTAGCAACTCGCTGCACTTTAACTTTCTCCTCCCTGATAGGGTGATAACATACTCCCCTCATAAAGCTTTGAAACTCAGAAATAATAGAGATGAACCTGTTTCGTGACCAGTAAAGCAATTTAGAAATATCAGCTGTTATGGGGAATTTGAGCGCAGGACGAGGAACCATGGAAGGTTACAGGGACAGAATACTAGGACCACAGCACATTGTATCTTGGATGCTGAGGATGGAGAGTTTCAAGAGAGAGGGCACTCACGGGTTAAAAGGGATGCGAAAATGTTGGTGACCAGTAGATCCTTGGTGACCTTGGGGAGAACGGTTTCTGTCGAGAGATGGGGACAGAGGCTAGATTTTATGAGATTGAGGAGAAAGTGGGTGGTGAGGAAATAGGGGCTCTGGGGAGGAGACCACTTAATTAAGAAGTTTACAGTGAAAGGAAGCAAAGAATGGGACAGTAGCTTGAGGGGGCAGCTTAAATTCTTACCGCTTCCATGGATATAGACATTTTAACAGGGATCAAGGCCTTAAACTAAAGGGATTAAGTGCTGTGGGTGGAATTTCAGGCAGCCAGAGGGTGGGGGGACATTTTCTTCTTCGATACTTGGGGCATTTTCCAAAATCCCAGCAATCACACATGAAGAGTCGTTTGCCCGTTCTGCCTAAACGTGAAGCTCACCCTGTAAATTTCACAGAATTTGGGGGTTCTCCCATCCTTCACTCTTGCTAGTTTACATCTTTGTGACCTTTCAACAGTACTTCCAGACGCAGTGATTTGCCTGAAGTGATGAAGCTGTGAAGTAGATCCTGCAGGGATAGCAATAATATCCCACTGGTCTAAAAGTTCGACTTGGGTTACTTTCAGCCTTCCGAAACACCAAACTGTGTTAAGAAGTTAGAAAAAAAAAGTACTTTGAGTTGTAAATAGCTATCGCTATGTCCATAAATTTTTAGTCCACCAAAAAGGAGGTGGCACTTGCCTTTGACCTCTTTGACTAAACATTTTATGTAAAACAAGGCAGCCAGCATTGCTTTCACGTTTCCCGTCACCTTGGGTCCAGCTCACCGAGCATCACCTTTTCCCCCCAATCAGCAGCGTCCCCACTTACTCACGCCAGCCCCTTGTCTTCTCTGCGCCTGTGTCCATCCTGTCCTCCCAGTAGCAGCCTTTTCATTCCCTCCCCCACCTACCCCCATCCCAATTTTTTCCATCTAGGGGGCTGGGTTCAATTCTCAATTACTTGCAAAGGCTGTCCTGACAGCTCTCTCTACATCTCCTCCAAAACTCTACAGATTGACAGTCTGTGCCATAAAAGTCAGCCTTGGCTTACAAAGAGTTTCATCTAATGTCTGAATTGTTCCCTGCCTGGTAGCCTTCTTCCTTTTTCTTAAAAAAAAAAAAAAATATTGAAGTCTAGTTGATTTACAATGTTGTGCTAACTTCTGCCGTACAGCGAAGTGACTCGGTTATACATATATATATATTTCTTTTCATTCTTCTTCATTCTGGTTTATCACAGGATATTGAATGTAGTTCCCTGTGCTACACAGTAGGACCCTGTTGTTTATCCCTCTACATAGGTACCACTTTTTACAATCGTTCATCTCCTGCATTCCTAACTTGTGTGCATTTAGTAAGTACGCCTCGTCATGGAAGGAGTAGTGGGAAGCGTGGCAGGAGAGTGGTGATGGTGGCCAGGAATAAGAAGACGGACTGACAAATAACGAGGGGCAGTGTCACTCTGAATCCTGAGATCTCAGGGAACCCGGCTTGAGTTAGGAAGGTTGGAATTGCCAGATGAAGTGATTCTGTGTCCGTTTCTGCTGTCTTTCATGCCGAAGATGTTACCTATTGATTTCTGTTGTGCAAATGTAAGAAAGGATTTGGTTGTTTGGAGTCAAACACAGGTCTGCTGAGCCCCTGCAGCCTGCCCTCCAGCCCCACTTCATTCTTCTTCTCCCTCCCCTCCTGCGTCCTTCCCGCAGCCCTGAAGGAAAAGTTAAGATCAAGGTTTCACATCATGCTTCATAGTTTCCTATGTGTTTTACGAGGTGTAGCATTAGTTATTCCTTGAAAACACTCCGATTACAAGGTGAGGTGATGCTGTTAAACTCCTTCTGCTTTACGGCTCTGGGAGCAGAGGCACAGAAAGGTGAAGTGGCTTGGCAGTGTTGCCCAGCACTTTGATGACTGAAATGCATTTTTAACTCCTGGCTGACAGGATCTTACAGAGAACCTTCACGTGCCAGAGAATTTTCAGTGTCCACGATTGGGGACACTTCGAATAACCCAAGGAGACAGCACCATGCGTTAGCATGCAACCGGCAATCAGCTACGAATTATCATTGTTTAAATCTCGAACAGAGAAAGGGGATGGAATCGTGAGGATAAGGAAGTTTTAAGTCTAAATTTGAAAGAGGGAAGGCTGCAGACGGGTAGCCACACAGCCGGCTGTCCGTCTGTGATACAGCGCCGCAGCAAAGGGCTCCAGAGGGAAAGTCTGGAAGGCCCGTTTTCCCCATTTCCCATCAGGAAACCGTGCCTGGGTCCACGAGGCTTTGCACGGCACTGGCGTTGCACGTGTTAGTATTCTAACTCCGTCTCCTCCTTTATGGCTCTTCACGACTCTGTCTGATGACAAAGCAGCTCTTTGCCATTTAAAGGTCAAATGCCAGTAACAGAGAGATGGCGTTTTATCATCAGATGAGCAGAAGCAGAAGGGAGACGAAAACTCGGAGGCTCGAGCCGAGTGCATTCGTATCCCCGGGTTGAGATTCCATGAAAATGTGGAATGTACCTTCAATTAACCTTTCACAAATACCTGGTCACCGGGACCGATTTATCTGAAGGTGGTTAGCTGGGTTTGGAGAGCGTGTCTCTCCTGCTGAGCTGGAGAAGGCATCTGATCCTATGCTCAGTTAGTCCCACAGATTAGAAATTCCCCCAAACCTCCCCGTGATAAAGATCCCTCTGATATTCCTGAGCACAGAGGTTTTCAGGGGGCCGTGGAGGTGGGAGCGTCTACTGACAAAGAAGGTTCTGGTCGACTTGCGAAAGATTTTCAGGTATCAGTCTCCTTGAGGAAATTTACAGAGAAATGTATGTTGCAGAATAGAATTTTAATACTGACAACAGCAGAGATTATACATCTTTAAGTTGGAGGCTGCTGTCCAATTTAAACATCTTTTTTTCTGTCTGGTCTCTTTTAAATTCCTGCAACAGCAGGAAGGAGACAGAAAAGGTATTATTTATATGACTCGGGGAGGCCAAGTGAAGAGCTCAGGGTCACACAGATGTTAAGTGGCAGAATTGGGATTTTGAGCCACAAGGATTTTTTTTTAAATCCAGCGTTCTTTCTGCCATCGCATTTACCTCCCAGAATCAGTAACACAGGAGAGGATCCGGCTTTGCAGAAAGAGGAGAGACCTCCCTTCCGCCTTAGAGGAAATTCCAAGCGATTCTATCCTGAGCTAGAAGATCTGGATGAGCTCGTTTTCTTGTCTCTCTCACCTTTATTCTCTGAAAAATAAAAAAAAAAAAAGAGTGAGAAATCTAGTCATTCATTAAGAAAAATTCATGTGCTCCCCGGTGGGCTGCGGGCTCGGGTAGCCCCACAAGAACAGCCAGGTAGAGATAATTTGCCCTAAATGAAGGGTGAGGAATGTAAAACTTGCAGTGGTAAATAATTTCCCCAAGATCACTGCACTGGGAGAAGATCTGGATTCAAACCCAAATTGGCCACTTCTGAAAAGTCTGCTGATTCAACGTACAGACCCCTGCGCAGGCAGGGCAGGGCGGAAAGGGCCTGGTGGCGATGGACCAAGCACTTGGGACCCCATCAGCCTTCTTGGCCAGTAGTCTTCAGATTCCCAGACCAACTTGGGCCTTGGGGCGCATCTGCCTTTGTGACCCCGGAGAGCCTTTTTTTTTTTTTTTTTTTTTTCCGGTACGCGGGCCTCTCGCTGTTGCGGCCTCTCCCGCTGCGGCGCACAGGCTCCGGATGCGCAGGCTCAGCGGCCATGGCTCACGGGCCCAGTCGCTCCGCGGCATGTGGGATCTTCCCGGACCGGGGCACGAACCCGCGTGCCCTGCGTCGGCAGGCGGACTCTCAACCACTGCGCCACCAGGGAAGCCGCCGGAGAGCCTTTTTAAAGAGGGGTCTGTAACTGTTTTCGCAAAGGCTAGGGAATTCAGTCTTTGGAAAATAATAGGAGACACTTGTACCAAGTTCAAATCAAAAAGAACTAGTAAATCATATTCAAGGAACAGAAAGTCTCAGTTTCCCCACTTACGGGAAGTAAGATGGGAGTAAGAGTATACTGCAAGGAGCTGAAGTAAGGATGAAAATTTACCAAGAATGAAAGGCCTTTGAAACACGATTGCATCGTGTCATTATTCCCCTCATTCATAAGCCACAAATTTTCCCCTTTTATCGTTCATTTGTAGTTAATGTTAGGAGAGCAGGAAAAGGGTGCTTGGAGCCAAACAGTACTATTGGAAATGCTTATCTTGTGCATAAAAGCCTAGTGGTAACAGTATTTCCTCTCTGCTGAGTTCCCTTTAACTCCAAAGCCCTTACCACCTTAGGAAGCTTTGTTCACGGCAAACCCTCAACACTGAAGTCATTAGGCCTGTAATTTACCCCCCACTAGAACATGAGAAAATGTAATCAAATAAATATTATTGTTTTTCCTTCCTTTCTTAGCAAATTACCACCTTCTGCTCCTCTCTCCCTGTGAGCTCTAATAGTCGGGCAAGTCTGGAACTGATCTCGCAGCAGAAAATTCTTTTCAATCCAAGTGCCACCATCTGGGAGAAGTTCCCCCATCTGTGAGAAGTTCCCCATCCTCGAGCCCAGAAACCTCCTTCAGAAATCAGGAAATAAATGCCCATTTGGCTCCAAGGGAAGGTGCTCGATTGGGTTCTTAAATTCCACATAGAAAACTCACATGTGTGCCCTAAAATATAAATTACCCAAACAAAATGTATTCTGATGCCCCTGGAACAAAGACTTAATACTTTCCTTCTCCCTAAGGGAATTCTACGCGATGGCACCCGCAGAGTGCGAGCAAAGTCTGGAGGTTTGGGAGGAGGAAAAGAGGGAAAGAAGAAAAAGAAGAGAGGGAAAAGATAGAGGCAGGAAAGAATGCTGATTGTAGAGGGTTTGTCTTTTTCGCACACAAGAAGTAGCTGTTCGTGTGTGTGTGTTTCCCAGATATACGCCAGGGATGCGCCATTGTCTTGGCGATTGTTCACGTACGTGATGCCCCAGAGACATCAGTGCTTTCTTGAATATGCCTGATGAGGACAGACTTAACAAGAGCCCACAGGTTAATCAGTAACGTTCCGCAGAGGGATATTTGAGCGTCTGCTTTGAGGACCTCGTCTTGTCGACACGCCAAGACACAGAGCAGCACTTATTTAAATTATGTGTGTTGAGGGGAAATGAGTTCTTTTTTTTAATTGAAGTATAGTTGATTTACAATGTTTCAGGTATACAGCAAAGTGATTCAGTTATACATATGTGAGTATATATATAGGTTCTTTTTCAGATTCTTTTCCTTTATAGGTTATTACAAGATATTGAATACAGTTCCCTGTGCTATATAGTAGGTTCTTGTTGTTTACCTGTTTTACATATAGTAGTGTGTATCTGTTAATCCCAAATTCCCAATTTATCCCTCCCCCGCCCTTTTCCCTTTGGTAATTGTAAGTTTGTTTTCTATGTCTGTGAGTCTGTTTCTGTTTTGTAAATAGGTTCATTTGCATCATATTTTAAAATTCCACATATAAGTGAAATCATATGATATTTGTCATCTCTGTCTGACTTACTTCACTTAGTATGATAATCTCTAGGTCCATCCATGTTGCTGCAAATGGCACTATTTCGTTCTTTTTTATGGCTGAGTAATAGTCCATTGTATATATGTACCACATCTTCCTCATCCATTTATCAGCTGATGGACTTTTAGGTTGTTTCCATGTCTTGGCTATTGTGAATAGTGCTGCAGTGAACATGGGGTGCATGTATCTTTTAGAATTAGAGTTTTGGTCTTTTCCGGATATATGCCCAGGAGTGGGAATACTGGATCACATGGTAGCTCTATTTTTAGTTTCTTAAGGAACCTCCATACTGTTCTCCATAGTGGCTATAGAGCAGCATTTCATGAGCTCACTTCTTTTTTTCTTTCCTTTGTTCTGTTTCTCCCCACTTTTCTTCATTTTCTCCCTTTCTCCCTCTCTCCCTGTCTCTTTTTCTTACTTTTCCTTCCTTCCTTTCTTTCTTCCATTATAATAAGGTAACAAGCATCCGTGACCCCACCATCCCAAACAGTAGGATGTTGGCAGTAACCTACATCTGGCCACGTGATGTCCCCTTCCTGTTCCTTGCTTTCCCCCACCCGAGGTAACCATCCTCCTGGATCCTGTATTCGTCTACTATATCCATATGTATTTCTAAGAAAATTTCAAATACGTATTACCTTTAGGTTTATAAAAAGGATATCCAGCGATATGTAATCTTCATGGACTGTTTTCACTTAATGGTACATTGTTAAGACGCATCCAGGTTTTTGCATGTTACTATAGGTATTGATTTGGGTAGCTATACAGCATTCCATTGTATCAACACAGCTGTGTATTCATCTACTCTCTGTTAATGGGAATTTGAGCTCTTCCCTGGTTTTTGCTGTGAGCAGTGCTGCCTACAACAGTCTTGCACATTTCTCCTGTATGCTTATTTCTCTCGGGTGTACATCTAGGAGTGGAATTGCTGAGTAATTGGTTACATGAACGTTCAACTTTGGGAACAAATGTCTCAAAATTGACACTCAGAGAACCTACAAACTGGCCAATCAGTTGAATATAAAATGATATTGCAGTGTAACCATGTATTGCCTTCGCATCATCACTAATGCTATCAGACATCTCTGACATGTTGTTTGGCTATATGTGAATTGCCTGTTTATGACTTTTGCTCATTTTTCTATTTGTCCTCTTTTATACTTTTTCTATTTTTCTTCTTCCCCTTGAGAGGTTTCCTCAGTCTGTCTTCATATTCATGAATCACCCCTCCTCTGTGCCCTTTGTGCTATTTGTTTAATATGTTGTTTGCCTTATTTCAACTATTTTCATTTTCACATCAAGTATTTCTTCTTAGCTCCTTTCTATGTTCTCTTGTTCCTTTTTTCCATTGCTAACGCGTAGCTAGGAGGGGTTGCCTAACGCTTTTTTTGAGGGGGGTGGTTGGCTGAATTACTGCTGTCGTTAACTAGTGTGCATCTGTCCTTCTTGGTCTTTCACAAGTACTGGACTTAAATGTTGCCCTAATTTGTCTCCTGAGGACTCCTGGACCAGAGATCAAGATACAGCATGCGAGAAGAAGGTACTTGTCTGTCCCAAGGCAGAAGAAGCAGAGGAATTTAGTATTTATTTCCTGTTTTAGTCTTCCCCAGCCAACTTGCTACACACACTCACACACACACACACACACACACACACACATACATGCACGCACACCCCTCACACCTCTCAGCTTCTCCTGTTACAGCTTCCTCCTGTTCTTTGTCTTCTCCTTCTTTGTTCTCTGCAAGATTACTCTTGGCACAGAGATGCTACAGTTGTTTGAGCCCAGCCTCTTGGCTAGACACAGCACTGAAACCTCAGAACGCTTACCTCCAACCCCTTCATTTTACAGACAAGGACCCAAAAGCACAGAGAAGCTAAGTGACGGGCACACAGTCTGTTAGTGGTGGATGTCAGTGCCACCTCCTGCCCCAGGAGTCCACTGAAGACCAAATAGCTATTAACAGTGATCCTTAGAATTCACTTGGCGTTCAGTCCATTGTTACATCAAGTTCAATATTGCAAAAACATTAATAAGCTTGACTGCGGTTCACTTAGTCCATTCTGAAGGTGCATGTTTCTTTTTTTAATATTTCCTGGCTTTCAAGGGTATTATCCATGGTCCAAAAAAAAAAAAAAAAAAATGCTAGAAAAACTGCAGATACCACAGACACAGCTTTCTATGAAATTTCCTGAGGCATAAAAACAGACTGAAGAATAGCCCACACACTGGGTGAAATTCCAGCAGCCACAGTGAGCGCTTTGAACTCTCAGGAGCAAAGCCCCATGAAATGCATACGCTGCTGTCCACGGGGATGCAACCAACGCTGAGGCTGAGAGTCCACAGACTCTTTGAGAGCAAGTTGTTGGTTTTTTTTTTTTTTCTGGGAAGGAAACCAGGGCTGGAATTAGCTAAGTGCTAATTGAAATGGCAGGACTGACCCCTGTACTAAGTTCCTGCCGTAAGCCCTTGTGCCCGCACCCAAGAGAAAACAAGGCACAGAGGAAAACGTGTCCCATTGTCTCAATTTAAATCATATTTAAATACAATTCCCATAATAAACACCCAAATTTGCCCAGAGGCTTTTATTAGCATCCACTTCCAATAATGAATGCTCTGTGAAACTAAGAAATGAGAACTAGGGATCAGACACCGCTTGTTTCTTAAGAGAAAAACCTAAGTCTCATCGAGTAGAATGCTCAGCCCCTTGAGAACTCAAAAGGACCTGAGCTTGTCAAATAATTGCCCTTGGGCCTCAGTTCTGTGTCCTGCAACTGCACTCTGCACCTCTGCGGAAACAAACTTTCCCCTCATCTGAGATAGGAGCCTGCCTACCCGGCCCCCCCGCCTGTGCCCTGACCTATGGACTCTGACCTCTGGCTTCTGACCCAGCATCACTAAGTGCTGACATCTCTCCAGTCTGATCTGATGCCAGATGAACAGCCCAGGATCAGAACCTCAGACAGAGAACCTAAGATCAGGCACCCTCTGGGACATGCCAGCTAAAACCAAACCCTTTCATAATGATCAGTCAACCTCAGTCTCATTGGTAGAGCTTTGAGAGTGCATAGCCAGTTTCTTTCTCTTGTTCATCCATATAAAATACATGTTATAGCATCTTAGAGCTGGAAGGACTCTTAGAGCTCATCTCGTCCAATTTTCTCCTTTTATGTATGAGTAAATGGAGTTCCATGGTGATTAAATCACTCATTCAAGGTGACATGGGTACAAAGAAATGGATCTGAGACTTGGGACTATGTCTAGAATGCTTTCCTTCATCAGATGCTCCCTCTAGATTCTATCTCATTCCCTTATTTCTACCAGTTTGTCTCATCTGTTCCCATATTTCCTTCCTGCACCCCAGACTCTAGACCATGAGAAGGCTGGGTCCATAAGAGAACCCTGCCCAAGAGGAGGAGAGATAACATCAATAATTGTATGCATCTGGCGTTGTCTCCATGTACTGCTGTTTTCTAGATCCATCTAGCACGTGCATCTCCATAGGTCTGAACAATGGAGATCCAGACGATTGTCCCCAAAGTGTGCCCATTTCCATTCATTCATTTATCCAAAACACACTTACTGAGCAACTACTTTGTGCCAAACACAATGCGAGATGCAGTGGCTGCCTTTGAGGAGCTCACGGACACAGAAGAGATTCAGATAAGTAAATAAATAATGTAAACAAATGAATGGCCTATTCACACAATGGAACATTACCCGGCAGAAACAAAAGGGGGGAACCATAAATAAAACAGCATGATCACCAAAAACAAAAAATACACAGAACCAGGGATCAGACACCCACACAAGCTCAAGGGAAAACATATTGTGTCAGTCCACTTAAACGAAGCTCTAGAAGAGGGAAGACACAACTACAGTGACATAAAGCAGATCATGGCTTGTCTGGATGGGGGTGAGGGGTAGGCGGGATGTTGACTTGGAATGACCATGAAGGAAGCTTTCTAGAATAATGGAGACGATCTCTGTCTTGGTTGAGTCAGTGGTTAATAAGCGTAAACGTTTGTCAAAACTCGATGGAGAGTTTTGATATGGTCCCATCTCCCCAGCTGATGTGAAACTAACCACAGGGAGGTAAAAGGATTAGCACGGAGTCATTAGCAATGATTCAGAGAAGAAGCCAAAACATGTTAAGTGTCACATTTACACAAGGTTCCTCGGTACCTGTTGTCGGCAGGTCCTCGGATGAAGAACTTGAGCTCACCTGATTTAGTGTCACTCTCTTTGATTAGGGTGCTGTCGAATCCAGCGAACCCTTAATGCCCCAGAAACAAGGTGCAACACTGGAAAAAGACCGTCATGGAGAGATGGTCTACATGGGGACTTGTCATCATCATTGGTTTTTCAGTAAATACCATAAAAACCCAATCTAGTGTCAACTGGGATTTTCAACATATAGATGGGAAGAGTCAACAAAAAGTATATAGTCCATTCAATTAAAACTACCTTTTAAACATCATCAAATTATAGAAGCAAATGTTCCCATCTGAAGTAGACTTGCAGCTTGAGAGAACAAGGTCTCAGAATGCAGCAAACAAAATGTATAAGAAGACAGCCACAGAGACCCGATGGTAAACTTCCTTGTTTCAAGAATGATAGGATAATGTCTCCAGCATCCAGAGAGGAAATAAAATCTACAGAGGAAAAAAAGATTGTTATAAGACTTTTCCTCCGCTGTACTAAATTCCAGAAAGTAGTGAGGTTAAGGGGGTAGTAGCAGACGATAACTAAAGGATTCTATGTTTCATCTAGCTATCATCCATTTGGAAGGAAGTAACGAGAAATTTCCAGCAATGGAAGCACCCAAGGTGCTCTACCCTCTTCCTTACCCTACCCACCCATCCTCCAAATTTTTGGAGAAAAAATATCCCACTAAATTAATAATGAATAAAAACAAACAAATCAATTTGGGGAAGACACGGCATAGAATAAATCACAGAGAGAAATCAAATTGGGAAAACAGCAAGTGATGAAATAATTATTGCTAACACGACGCTGAAACAATATAAATGTCAAAAGTGTTATTGCAAAGAATATTTATAATCACCATCATCTGGATTTAGAATTGTTCAAACCAACAACGGATGATTGGTGAAAAAGAGGGTGCCAGATCTCTTCTCTTGTACTGGTTGATTTAGCAGGCATATTTCAGAAGTAGAGTCCTTTATTTTCTTAATTAAGGTAGTCACCACTAGACATAAAACAAGGTCTGTAACTTCCAGGTCACTAGGGGATCCACATAAGCGTTGACACTGTGATGTGACAGTTGCTGTCCTAAGCGCTCTGTTAACGTGTGTGTTAACTCACTCCTCATCACAGTCCTATGAGGTAGGAGCTTCTGCAATCATCCTTATTTTACAGATAAGAAAACCGAAGGAGGTTGAGTCCTCAAGATCCTGCCAGCAGCAAGTAGAGAAGTTGAAATTCCAACCAAGCAGGCTAGCTTCAACACAGCTGCCCTTAATCCGTGCATTACAGATGCTTAGGTAGCATAGGAAAAAAAACTGGGGGGTGGGGGGAAGAAGAGCAGAAAGAAAAGGGGAAAAGGAAATAAAAGGAGACCGCAAAGAGGCATTTTTAATGCCCAAGATATATCAATGATTACAAAAAAGAAAGGAGAGGAGGGGCTTCCCTGGTGGCGCAGTGGTCGAGAGTCCGCCTGCTGATGCAGGGGACACGGGTTCGTGCCCCGGTCCGGGAAGATCCCGCATGCCGCGGAGCGGCTGGGCCGGTGAGCCATGGCCGCTGAGCCTGCGCGTCCGGAGCCTGTGCTCCGCAACGGGGGAGGCCACAGCAGTGAGAGGCCCGCGTACCGCAAAAAAAAAAGAAGAAAGAAGAGGAGGAGAAGCAGAAGGAAGAGAGAGGGAAGACACAAGGGCTTAAGTTCCTTAAATATTCTGAGGTTGAATTAAAAAACAAACCTTTTATCAATGATATTCATACAATTCCTACATTTTACATGACATGGTGCAATGCTCACTCCAAATAAACTGTGAAAATTTAAGGATGTATATCGTAATCCCTCAAACAACCACTAAAAATTATAATGCCAAAGAGTGTAGCTAAACAGCTGATACACAAATCAAAACGGAATAATAAAAATGTATTCAAGTAATCCAAAATTACTTGTCCTTCATGAATGAAGGACAGAGGGACCCTCAAGCAGAGAGGATGAATAGAAAACAAATAATAAAATGGTAGATGGAAATCAACTCCAATTAAAAGTCAGAGTTTGTCAGAAGGGCTAACACAGCAAGACCTGACCAAATAGCATTTATAGGAGTCACACCAAGACCTGGTTAGGTTGAACATAAATGGATGATCATTGATTTTCACCGCCAACAATTAGCGTAAGAAGACTGGATTGGCTTGTTAAATTGGAAATACGCCTTCTAAACAGAGTATTACCAGTGACTGAGAGAAATATTTCATAATA
Organism: Phocoena sinus; assembly: GCF_008692025.1. Classification (NCBI taxonomy): domain Eukaryota; kingdom Metazoa; phylum Chordata; class Mammalia; order Artiodactyla; family Phocoenidae; genus Phocoena; species Phocoena sinus. Next base: position 3,437,160 of record NC_045782.1, read on the forward strand.
ATAAAAGAATAAATTCATCAGGAAGACATAAGACTCATTAATGGGTATGTCCCTCAAGACTGAGCTTGAAACCGTGTAAAGCAAACAGTGACAGAATTAAAGGAGAAATACATAATCCCATAATCATGCCTAGGAAGTTTTAACATCCTCTCTCAGCAGTTGTTGGGATAACTCGACAAAAATCAGTAAAGTCAGAGAAAATCTGAACAGCTCCCGCTCAGCTTAAAGCCTGTCATTTGTTAGTTGCTATGGGTGGCATCGTACTGAGAGGGATGGAAGTCATGAGCTCAGAAGAAAGAGTGCTTCCATGGGTGATTTCCGCCACGGACACAGAGGAGGAGAAAGGAGGCTGCCCCTGGACCAGTAACCTCCCTAACCCTGGCTGCGCATTAGAATTCGAAAAGGGGGAGCCTTTTAAAAATACCGATGCCTGGGCCCCTCACCCGGAGACTTCGGTACAATTCATCTGTGGTACAGCCCAGGCATTGTCATTTTTCTGAAATCTCCCCAGATGATTTCAGTGAGTAATGAGGATTAAAAACCACTGTCCTAAACTGTGAGAAAACGGCCACTAGTACTCCGATGAAGAGAATGTAAAATATGTATAATACATTAAGGACCTTCAATGCATCATTTTATGTAGAAATCTCATTTCTAGGGAAATAATAATGATGTGCCCACATAATTTATGTTCAAGAAGGCTTTTTGCAGCTCAATTTATAATAGCAATAGATACAGATAGATGGATAGATAGGTAGGTGATAGGCAGCTGATAGATGATTGATAGGTAGATAGATACACAGATACATAGATACATAAATAGATAATTGGAGAAAGGGAAGGAAGGGAGGGAGGGAGAAAAAGAGAGAGAAAGGAAACCTAATTATTCAGCAGTATGGAATTGGTTAAATACATTTAAATCAAGGTACAATAGACATCTCTTAATAAGATGACGTTGATATGAATTTCACATCAAATATGTCCATAACAAGCTGAGAGAATGATGCTACAAAATGGTCTATAAAATATTCTATTCTTGAGACAATATGTGTACCCAGAGAAAAAGTCTCAGAGGTTATGCTTCAAAATGTCTATCATATTTCTCTCAAGGTGATGGTATTTTCATCCGTTTAACTGATGTTCTTTTCGTTTCTAATGTGTGTAAAATGAATACACGTTTTTTTGGGAAATACAACAGAAGTGAGAAAAAAACCAACTCTCTCTGATGATGGTACCCACTCTGAAATGGGGACAGCCTTTCATCTTGTCAGCTCTAATCCTTGAAAGGGGGTCAAATGGATTATTAACCATGCCGGTTAAGGAATTAAGAAGAATTTAGAACAGCTCTGGGAAAGGGTGTGGGAACCACTCCATTACCTTAGGTGAAAACAAACAAGGGTGGGTCCCTTTGATCCACGGTTGCCCATTCCTTTCAGCTTTCTCTGGGTGGATCTGGACCCAACCTGTAGAGAGAATGAGGCCAGCTGGTACCTGCCTGCTGTCCTTTCCAAGGTGTGGCTGGGAAAGTGGGAGCTGCCTAGGTCTCCACCCAGTTATCCTTCCACCCCAAGAAGGTCACACCTGTCAATCCATCTTCTTCCAAAAGGAAGGAACCTAGGCAGGTTCATTCAAAGAAATGAAAACAATGCCTAGATCCTTTGGGGCACTCCACCTCTCCTTCCTCCCACATCATCCCTCCCTCTTCCTTCATGTTCATTGCTTTGCAGACTTCAGATTCTCTCATCTGCTGTAAGAAAAGTGGTCTAAAAACCCCATTCTCATTAAACCATCAATATTTGCATTTTGAGGAACGATCAGAGGAATAATGTTCACAAATAAATGACTTTTTAATATTTTCATTTTGTTGGGGTATAGTTGATTTACAATGTCGTGTTAGTTTCAGGTGTACAGCAAAGTGATTCAGTTATTCATTGTGTTTTAGATTCTTTTCTCAGATAGGTTATCACAGAATATTGAGCAGAGTTCGCTGTGCTACACAGCAGGTCCTTGTTGCTGATCTATCTTATACATAGTAGTGTGTGTATGTTCATCCCAAGCTCTTGATATATTCTGCCCGCCCCCCGCCCCGTTTCCCCTTTGAACACCATAAGTTTGTTTTCAACAAATAAATGACTTTTTAGTGGAAGAATCTCAAGCAACAACTTATAGAAAGGGTGGTGATGTTGTGGATCAGAAGAGCCTAAAACATCTGCCATTCTGGACTGACAGTCCCAGCAGAAAACAGTGGGAAATACAATACCCATGGAGCTAGCTGCCATTGGGACATCATCCTTTAAGAAAACTCTTACCTCCAAGGAGGTAATGCCTAATGATTTTGAGGAACTAAGTAGAGAAGATGTTTTCTAAACATGCAGCCCAGAACCCCTGCTCTCTCTGATAAACCCACCTCCTCACCGTCAGGCAAAGAAGCCAGATGTTCTCAGGACTATTCCTAATTTATTTCACCGTCTCCGTATGGCGGTGCTAGCATCAAAAGATGCGCTTTCCGCAAACAGTCCAGGAAATGTTCCTTGATGTCAGGTCACCCGGCAAAGGTTCCAAAGTGATGGCTGATTACTGCTGCCTACTCTACCTCCATCACAAGGTAATGGTTTGCTCTTAGTCAAGACGCTGTAAAGTCTAGGTTCTTTCAGCCCTCTCCCTGCTTCACTGCCGCCAGGGTGATGGGCGCTGGTCAATACCACCCTCCCGTGACTGATTAGTTCAGTCTCCCGTGGCTGTGCGGTGATCATCTATCACAGGGCAATCTCGTACGACACAAAATATAGTGCCCTTGTGACTCTTCACTCTCCAGCACTCGCTGACAGCAAATGAAAATGACACTGCCTTCCAAGACCAGCCATAACTCAGCCTCATTTTCCAGAAAACCATGTGTGCCCCATGAAGATGGGGCACTACGAAATGATGAGATGTGCACTGCCTAGAGGTTACAGCACAGCCTCGCTGTGGTGCGCTCAGATAAATCAGCCCAACACATGATCAGTCCCTCCAGAAGTAAAAATCACTCTGTTTTCCTGCATATTTTACTGTATAATTTAAGCAAATGAGTTCAGCGCAATATTCCTCTTCAGCCATAACCAAGAAGGTGACCAATATTGGTTTGAGAAACGAGAAAATAATTGTCTATCCTAACCTCATTCTCTGCCATCCTGCTTGAACAACTGAAAGGGATTTGGATCTGAAAAAGAAAAAAACTATTGAGAATGATAATCATTGATGGTGATCATTGGCAAGGATGGTGATGTCCCAGCTTAGAGAAAGCATTCTGCTCTGCAAAAGGGTATCACATGTATCTTTCATTTAATCTTTATGAGAAATTCTGTGAAATAGATAACACAGGTCAATTATACATTTTTTCAGATGAATACCTGAATCCCCCCAAATATGACTTACTTAGCGTTGTACTTCTTGAAGATTTGGGAGAGCGGAGGGGATGGGGGAGTGTGTCCAGGTCTGATCATCCATCTAGAAGTCTACTGCAGCCAGGTTTTTGGCTACCTGCGAAACACGACTTAATCCCTTCCCATGTTAGAGATCGTGGAACAAATTGAACATAGATAGCATTAAGGCAGGATTTGCAAACAAGAGACCTGAACAAAATGAAGCAAAAAAAAAACCCAACCAAACAAAAAAACGACCAACTTAGCCACAATTTTACACTCATTGAGAATACAAGTTAAATGATCGATGATAACATTGATGGAGCAATTACTATCTGTCACTGAGTCAGGTGTTGGGGTACAAAGATGCTTTCAAGGAGATGCTCCCTTGTAAATATCACACTGTAAATGCTAAGAAAATGGGGCACAGACATGAAGATTCCCTATAGGTAGTGAATAGCCTACAATGAAGTGGAAATTTGATCATCTTCCAGTTTCGTGAATCTAGGGAGACAAATCGAAAAGTCAGTTTCACAAAGGAGACAAAATTATAACCCAAATCACAGAGTCCATGAAAAATCCACGGAGGACATTTCTACACTAATGGTTCTTCCACATGGTAGTCTGGGGAGGTCGTTTGGCTTTTAAAATAGTGCAAGACCCAGTTGCACGCATGTCCTCTGGGCAGTTAGACAATCAGGTATCTTTTTCCACTGACCAATAAGCTCTATCTTATCTATCTGTTATCCCCAGCAACTAGCTTAATGCCTGGTGCATAATAATTCTTTTTAATTGATATATAATTCACACATTATGAAATTTATGTTTTGAACGGGTACAAGTCAGTGGTGTTAATGTATTCACAAATTATGCAACAATCACCACTATCCAATTCCAGAACACTTTCATCACCCCATAAAGAAACCCCATACCCGTAGCCTGTAACTCCCCATTCCCTTCTTTCCCTAGCCCATGGAAGCTACCGGTTCACGGTCTGTTTCTATGTTACTATTCTGCATATCTCCGTTAAATAGAATCACGCATGTGACATTTTGTAACTGGCTTCTTTCACTCGGCGCAGTGTTTACAATATTCACCCATGTTGTAGTGTATATCAGTACTTCATTCCTGTTTGTGAATGAATAATAATATTCTATTGTATGGATATACCACATTTTCTTTATCCATTTATCCATTCGTAGACATTTGCATTGTTACAGTTTTTGGCTATCATAGTAGGATTTTACTACTACGTGGTGAACTTCTAAATGTTAATATCGTATGTGAGATGGCCAGTGAACATATATAAATTATTAAACCTCATTAGTTGTCAGAGAACTAGAGACACTAAACAATGTAAAACCATTTTCCAGTTATCAGATTAGCCAAGACTTTTCTACTCTAATAGCTGTTGCCTGTGAGGGCGTGATATCCATCGTGTACTGGTTATGGGAGTGTAAATTAGTGTAAGCGTTTTACAGCAAGTTGGTAATATATACCAAGCGCCTTGGCGTCCTCAGACAATTTGACTCCCCTAATTCTATGTCTGAGATATGAGACTAAGGATGTGATACAGAACACAGAAAAATTCTTTATGGTGAAGATACTTATTGATAATAATGAAATATAGAAAACAAACCTAAATACTCCATAATAATGAAATATTTAAAGAAGGAATAGTGGATACATACAATTAAATAGCAAACAGCCATTAAAAATCATATTTTGAAAGAGTTTTAATTGCACCAGAAAGTGTATATTCAGTGAAAGTAGGCATAGTATGGTTGATCTAAAATATGTGAAAATTTCACAGAAAAATAGGAATTTGAGGAAAGCTACAAAAACATTAATATGAACTTTTCTGAAAGGTGAGATTATGGATGACTTTTATAGTGATGAGAATGTAGAAAAGAGGACAATCTTAGACATAATTACATCTATCATGTCTTAAGTTAAATAGTGTTTATGTATACGTGACTTAGCTCCCCTTTCAAATAGTAAGTTCTGAGAGGGCAAAAAACTGTCTTAAACAGCACCATTTCTTTATTAAGTATACAACAGATTTTTTTAATTATTAAGAAAAGAATTTTACTTGTATTAGACCCCACTTAACCCATCCAGCCACATATACTTAGAACAGGTATTTCAGGTAATTATAACAGTCAAGAGCAAAGTAATGGATGTATATACCAAACTGAACAATGTAAGGTTCTGTAATTCTTTTCAACAGGGTCATCCCAAAAGTAGGTAAAGGACTGGTGGCCTGTGTTGCCTCCTGGCCCACCTCAGACAACCTGCTGGAATAAGTGGCATGTGGGAAATATTAGACGATCAGCAAGAAAGTAAATGGATCCACTGACAGAGGCAAGTGGCTGGTGAGTTACCTACGGGGTGAAATATGCCACACTTCGTTCTTCTGCCAACACAGCAAGCGTGTTTCTGTCATGTCTCCATGAGTGAAGTGGCAGGTGAGACAGGGCATTCTAGTCGCTGGGGAGAAATTGAGCGGTAATGGCCTTTATGTTTATGCAACTGTGACAAGTTGTGAGTATCTCAGAGCTTTCAATGCATTTGCCCCAAGCATCTTTTTTCCATTATATTTAAACATTCAAATCCCTTTTATGGAAAATATACTCCCACATGGTCTTAATTCACTTCTACTCAACTTATCAAAACATTATCCTGTGAGATTCATTTTAAGTCCAGAAAATTATCTGAGCTTCTGGTATGAGGCTGGTATTAGCTCCTCTTATAAACAAGTTCTTTCAACGACTGGTTTTGCATGCCCTTCAACTCTGCATGTGTTTGCGTGAGTTGAGTTTAAGTCAGGCCTGAACACCTTTGAATTTGAGCTGCAGACGTTATCCAGATAATTCAAATGTAAGTATCTGTGTAGTTCAAATCATCTCAAGCGAAGAGCAGTCCAAAATCATGCACTTTATTTTTTGTTTGCAGACAAAGCGAAGACTTAATACCTTAACTCTTTCTATGTACATAGTAAAGTCATGCTTTAGTTACCTTGTAAAACAATAATAGATAAAATTAATTGTCAGAATTGATTATGTGCTGAGGCTTATGTTATGGCTACACATGCATGTTTTCATTTAATCCTCAGAAGACAAGAGATAGAGATTACTAAGGGCAAAATTATATGTTCACCAAAAAAAAAAAAGGTATTTGTACAAGAATATTCACAGTTCATAGGAGCTTTATTTATAGCAGCCCCAAACCAAAATAACCCAGATGTCTACCAACAGATGGACAAATTGTGGTATATTCATACAAGGGAATACTGCTCAATGATAAAAAGAAAGAATGAGCCACTAATATGTGTTACAACATAGATGAATCTGAAAAACATTATGTTGTGTAAAGAACCCAGCCAAAAATACATAAATATGAAATATAAAAATCATAGTGTATGATCTATTTATATAAAGTTCTAGAACAAGTAAAACTAACCTATGGTGATAGAGATCAAAAAGGGATAGATATTTATTGGAAAAGGACAAGAGGGAAGGTTCTGGAGCGATGGAAATTTTGGTCAAGATGGACACCACCGTCTTGATCAAGGTGCTGGTGTCATGGGTGTGTGTGTGGATCAGATGTTTGTCAAAACTCACTGAACTGTGCATTTTACTTTATGAAAATTACATCTCTAAAAAAGGTCATTAATAGATGATGAAGATAGGTGGATAGATAGATGATTGATAGATAGACAAATAGATAATAGACAGATGGATAGATAGATAATAGATTAATAGATAGGTAATAGATAAATGGATAGATAGATAATAGATGATAGATACATAGATAATAGATGGATCGATAATAGATAAATGAATAGGTAGATGGATAGATGATAGATGGATAGAAGGACAGATAATAGATAGATAGATGAAAGATAGATAATAGATAAATGGATAGATAATAGAGAGATGGATAGATAATAGATAAATGGATAGATGTATAGCTAGATAATAGATAGACAGGTACATAGATAATAGATAAATGCATGTATATATAGGTAGATGATAGACAATAGATGGATAGATAGATGGGTAGGGCTTCGTATTAGTAAAAGAGTTTAGCCTTTTGCTCAAGGTTATACGGTTATAATAGCAGTGAAATTTGAGTACAATTTGAACACGGGGAGCCTGACTCCAATCTGACTCCTGGCCGAATAGTTCATGAAATAACCCACAGGTACGTTTGGCAGCAGCTGCACGCCATCCACTTTCCTAGCTGCTGTGGGGAATAAAGAAGTTCACCTAAATGAGTCAATACACATCAAGTGCTTATTAGTGCCTGGCGTACGGTAAGAGCTCAAAAGTGTCAACTCGCCTTATTATAAGATATGAACCTTGGCCTCAAGGCAATTATAGGGTGCCTGGGGAAAGAAGCCATTAATTCATAAACCATTAAACAACAATACAAAAATCATAGTTCAGTATAAGAAATGGCACAAGGAACTCCATAAAGCCAAGGCCAGATACTCAGCGTCTACAGGTACCAAGCAGCTTAACGCAAGTGCAGGAGGGCGTGGGGCACCTGAGGACACAGATCCCATCCCATGGCACAGCCATGCAGCACCAACCTATTGTTGCCACGTGGAGATGCCAGCCTGATATTGTCAAAACTCTTTTTAAAGAACCCAGAAATTTAGATGTTTATGTGAAATCTCCCAATTTTTACATGTTGGCTACTAATTCAGTGCTTTTAAAAAGTGCATGATCTTTGGGTTATGAGCTATAAAATATGTCCTATGTGGCCTCTCCCGTTGCGGAGCACAGGCTCCGGACGCGCAGGCTCAGCGGCCATGGCTCACGGGCCCAGCCGCTCCGCGGCATGTGGGATCTTCCCGGACCGGGGCACGAACCCGCGTCCCCTGCATCGGCAGGCGGACTCCCAACCACCGCGCCACCAGGGAAGCCCAAGGAGACATTTTTAAAGCAAGCAGGATAGAGAATCCAGGCAGGCAGAGGAGACAGCAGCAGCTGTGTGCAGAACCCAGCTTATACTGGTTCACAAGAGCAGACTGTTGAATTTTCAGGAATTTTGCAAGCCAGTTGATGTCATGTTGGGAATATTTATACCATGGACATTGGCAAATGTTGCAAGATCAGGGGGGCTTTTTGGAGGGCGTAGATTTTTTTGGTTTTATTTTTATGAGACCCAGTCTTTAAACAGTTGCCAGCCCACCACCATTAAATGCTGTGGTTGGCAAGAGGTGAGCAGGTGTAGTGGACAAAAAGGAAGTCCAGTGTCAAGAGAGCAAAGAACAAGAGGAGGATTATGGGAAATGAAGCAGACAGTTCAGCAGGGGCTGGATCATGCACAGTTCTGAAGCCTTGTTAAGCATTTCAGCCTTCATTTTAAGAATAATGGGAAGCCACTGAAGTATTTATAAACAGGATGAATAATTTAAGCAGATGGTAGTTTTGATAGGCTCCATCTGGCTGCAATTTGGAGATTGGATTAGGAGAAGGCAAGAGAAGATGTGGATGACCAATTAGAAGGCAGTACCGTAGTCCCGGAAATAAAAGCTTGGACTAGACTGTGGAGACGAAGAGACATAACAGATTAAAGATATTAGGGAGATAAAAATCAACAGAATTGAGGATCGTATGGGAGTGAGTTGATGTAAATACTATAACTGGGCGTACGTATGGTCAGGATCCATCACAAAAATAGAAAATATTGAAAGAGGATCGACATTTTTGACAGAAAGGAGTTGTGTGGGGACATGCCTGGCTTGCTGGCTTTGAGAAAACCAAAAGGGCGTGAAGGATGAGGGATCTGGGCTAGAGCTACACATTTAAGAGTCATATTTAAGAAACAATTGAAAATGTGAGCGTGATATTGTAAACTGAGAGTACAGAGTGGGAAGGAAATTGGACTTCGAACTGGGGCTTTAAGGAATTCCCAAGTTTAAAGACTTTATTGAGGAGGGTGAGCCTGGGAAGGAAACTGGAATAGAGCAAAACCAGGATTCTGTTAGTTTCGGCATCAAGTCCCCCGTAAGTTCAGAAGGTGCTACTCTGATATGATCGAAGTGGCAGATGGAGGAGGGTAAAGATGGGAAGGAGAGGAAACGGAGACGATGAGTAGGGACCATGCTTTCAAGAAGTTTGGCTGAGATATGGGGCCCAAAAAGTTGTCTGGTTTTTTTTCAAGTGAGAGCGATATTAAGACTGTTTAAAACAAAAACAAAGATGGTGGCACAGCCCAAGTTGAGAAGGAGAATCAATATACCAGAGAAATAGGAGACTCGGGGAGAGGGGAAAAGGAACCCACAGGAAGAGGTACCAGAAACTGTGGTACTAAGGGAAAAGAGGATGAGATGGGTACAGCACTGATGGTACCGAGACTGATAGCTTTCATACTAGAAATCTACAAGAGTTCCTACCTGGTGGTAAAGCTTATAGACTGAATTGCTATGTGGGGAAAACTTAGACTAAATGCCCTCTCTGGTTTCCTACTGAAAAATATTTGAACCCGTAATTTAAACTGTGTGGGAGTTGAATTTCTCTGATCTTGAGGGTCTCAGAACCTTAGAAGCAGAAATTAATGATTTTATCCACCCCCTTCATTTCAATGCATTCCCTGAATATGTACTGGGCATCCACACTGCCAGGCACTTTGCTAAGCAGTGGGAATTCAAAGATAAACAAGACAGCCTCAGACTTAGAAGAGATAGTGGAATAAAAATATTTATACGATTGACTATAATATAGTTGCAAACACAGCAATAGAACGATGGACAAAACTGCAGGTCCCCAAAGGATGAGCTAGTTGGTGACAGGGCCAAGAAAACGATCGTGGTCTCTAGCCTCCAAATACAATACCTTCTTCACTGTCCATATATAATATTACTCTTATTATTCTAAAAAAAAAAAAGATTAGCTGTGTAAATCTGTTTGTGTAACCCACAGAGATAATATAATCTTTCAGCCTTCTTGTTAATATACTAGCATCGCTAATCCAAGATCAACACTCATATGTACTGTTGGCTGAGAACTGTATGATTTGGATTCTGGTATAAACCACTCTTTTCCTTTTAAACATTAGTTTGGAAACCATTAAACAGTAGATGGTCATCATCCCACATCCATTATTCGCTAGAACAATTCTACTTGGCTGTGTCTACATAAGGCCACAGAATCAACCACATTTTGTTAGCCTGTTCATTTTTTCGTTACTGCTGCTGTTATAATTCTAACCTACTAGTTAAAAGCAGCCCGAATGTTTGACCATTTTTCAGTCCCATGTCTTTTATCCTTTAGGTTGAACCTATATTAATGGTTAAAAAATAAAACTTTTAGTCATTGACCTATTGGCCTCGTCTGGAGTAAAATATTCATTTAAATGAATTCTTACCTTCCTTTATTTTTTTTTGGAAATTCATCAAATATTTACAGAATACCCACAATTGCCTGGGATGAGGCCAAATGCATCAGGGGGGGAAAAAGAGACAGTTATGGTTCTCTAAGAGCTTGTAGTATAAATCCAGAGATTCCATTCTGAACATTTTCAAACCTTAAATTTTGATTTTAAAGCAGATATTGGCACTTTTAGTGGGGAAAAAAAACTTTCTAGGACAGAGACTATGTAACAAGTTCATCGTGTTGACTCTCACTTACGTGGAAATGATTCTGAAGCGTCAAGTATCTAATTCACTTCTCTGTAGAGTTTCCTCCTGCTCTGGGGGCTGGTCCACAGTTGGCTTCAGTCTGACAGGGAGAAGAATGGCGTGGATTTGTTCATCAGTTTCCTCTTCTAATAATCCACCACCTGCCAAGCAACAGGCACTGCACCAAGGACCCTGGGAGGAATATAAAGATGAAGACGCTGTTGAGAAATTTGTAATCTCGTGGGGAAGACAGGATGGAAACAGCACAGCCAGAATGAAATTTATGCTAAACATGGACGCAAACATGCTGTGGAAACTCGAAAGGATGAGGTTTCCTCTGATTGGAAAGTTGAGGAAAGCTCCTCTGTAATGTTTAGGATGAACAGGATTTAGATGTTTGGAAAAGATGGGGAAGACATTCCAGGCTAGAGCATCTTCTGTCTTTGCAGAAGTTACAAATTCATGTGGCAAATATCACTGCGTAAACCCAGACAAGAATTTCACTTTTTTTTTTTTTTCCATTTAGGAACCACTGAAATGTGCCCATGTTGATGACTGGATTTAGGCATAATTTGTTGTAGCAAATTAGAACCACAGACTCCCTCTAAATTTTCCCCTCCTGGTTGTTAATGATTGAGGCCTCCCTCGACATCCAAGCAGACAGGAAGGGAAACCTTGGCAGCCACAGCTCATTGCAGCCTCACCAGGAACAAAGACAGAGCAGTGAGGGGGGCGGGAAGAACCCGGTGGCTGGGGTGTCAGAAGAGTAAAGCTTGATGCTGAGTGCAAAGTACATCACCCTCACCTGAGTTAACGTTTCAGGTGGGACTCCACCCTAGGCCCCGTTCCCAAAACAGAGGAGGGGAGAGAAGCACTGCCAAGCACCCAACTTGGGGAAAGATTAATTTTTTAAAAAACTAAGCGCTGGGCTTCCCTGGTGGCGCAGTGGTTCAGAGTCCGCCTGCCGATGCAGGGGACGCGGGTTCGTGTCCCGGTCCGGGAAGATCCCACATGCCGCGGAGCGGCTGGGCCCGTGAGCCATGGCCGCTGAGCCTGCGCGTCCGGAGCCTGTGCTCCGCAACGGGAGAGGCCACAACAGTGAGAGGCCCGTGTGCCGCAAAAAAAAAAAAAACAAAAAAAGCGCTAATCTGACTGTGGTTTTTCAAGGGTGCCTCGAGCATTAGTAGGTCATTAAACCCTTGTTAAGAGTCCAGGAGAAAAGGTAAAAGGAGGAAAAAAGTGGTCATGGTCCTGTTTAAGTTTACACAGCTTGGAACCTTCATCAAACCACAGGATGGCAATGACGAAAGGAACCACAGGACCTCCGGTCAAGGTTAGACAACCCTCAGTAGCATCCCCGGACAGAGTTCTATCCACTCCTGTCTCATAAAGAATGCAACTCACTAGAAACTGACTCACTTATCTCTGAATTTTGGGTTTACTTTTATGATTTGAGAATATCAAAGTCGAATCTCTCCTTCCACTAGCCTTTGGAAACTTGAACGTTTCCAAACTTTATGGTCTTTCCATAAAGACCATATGGTCTTTCTTAATCTGCCTCTATGGTCCTTCCTAATCTTCCTTTCTGTAGGCTATTCTTTATATAATATGACTTTCACAATCTTAAGCCCCATATAATCGTCACCAACTTTGATCCTTCCGTCCCCTGAAAGGTGTCCAGCTGGGCCACACCTCTCTTGCACTGTGGCCTAGAAGTACATGAAATAATTTGAGTATAATCTGACAACATGGAGTCAAAGCTTAACTATTAGCACGATTTGCAAAATGCGTGATTTTGCTTAAAGGAGCCCCAAAAATTAATTAGGAGAGCAATCTTATTTTGTCAGCACTTTTGAATTCATGACTTTAAATCGCCAATCAAATTTTGATGAGTTGCATCTCGTGAAGGTAAGTGAGGCAAAAATGATACAAAATTTAGCCATAGGTGAGATGCTAGTTTGACATGAACCTGAAGATATTGGAGTGGAGAACACGCTCCGGTAGTACCCCTTCTTGATCTGCCCGGAGAGGTAGAGGCCCAGAGGGAAGGGAGGGAGGGTCATTCATTGTGCCACGTTCACAGGTAAAGATGGATAACCGTTGTAGCAGGTATCAATGTCACAGTCATAAATTCGGGCAAAAAAACAAAAGAACTCTCTTAATTTTTCTACAATGGAACTTGACAGTGCTATCAAACCCCCCATTCTGACGATGGTAGAAAAATGGAACCATTCCATTCCAAGGTAAACTCCTTTGCTTCTAGATTGTGTATAATCTCTTCTGGAAAATAGTCTGGCCAGAGTGACTGGTGTCAGGTGTTGATGGGAGGGGGTGTCTCCTCGCTGCCACCACCCGGCTCAATCCATCCGGGAATCCCATGCTGACGTGGGATGGGATTAGACTCATTAGACTTTCTTCCTCTGAACCATGTGGGGTGAATGTTTCCCACCAGGACTCCTAAAGGAGTCCCTCACTCACTCACAAACTCTGACATTTTGTTGCAAGATGTGTAACTGAATATGAAACCCATGTTCCTGAATCAATCAATCAAATCTCAATGATACACGGGTCCTTCCCTCCTGCAATTGTCACATTGTCTCAGGACCCCTTCACTTTTGAGTCAGAGGCCTCCTTCCCTCGGGTAGAGGCAGACACATCCCAGAATAAAGAAGTCTGTTTAGTTTTGGAATATTTATAAAAATCAGTAGTAGAGACACGGTCGTGGAAGCTGGGGCTTTCTGTGGCAAGAGCTGGGCTTTTTAAGAGAATGCTTCTTGAGCCTCCAAAGACTCAGGATCTGGTAAACCTGGAGGATAGAGTTTCTTCCATAAACCACAGTGCACGATGATGTAAGAGAACTTTTCCAAACCTAAAGCAGACACGGGGTAGAGGCAGGAGGAGACTAGAAAGGGTGTGATGGGCAATTAAGTGCTATTCAGCTCCTGGAAAAGAACTGTGTACAAGCCTCTCTGCTGAATCAAGCCCCAGAGGAGAACTGGGAATCCTAAGAGAATGTTCTGGAACCACAGAGCCAAAGCAGCCAACTCCTTACGTTTCAGGCAGAGTCCAAGAAGCCAGGAGCCTTCCAATGGTTCTTCTCCGAGCTTATGAGACCGAATCTCATGAAACAGGAATGATGAAGTTGTGGCTTCTTTAAGAAGAGAGCATCCTAGGTAAACACCCTCCTCTGAGTCTCCCGTGGCCTTGGGGGACGTGAGAGTTTCCTGCCCCTCCAGGAGGGGTGTGGCGGGGGAGGAGAGCAGGTCGGGAGATCTGGAGAGACCTCACTGTTGGAATGAGGTCCTACAGAGCAGAGTTGGTACGGGAGAGGTGTAGACACTCAGCCAGGCGTGTCCGCACAAAGCACGGATCTCCTAGAGATGTTACACTCCACGTTCACTGCAGCAGCATTCACAACAGCCAAGGTACGGAAGGAACTTAAGCGTCCATTAACAAATTAATAGATAAAGAAAAGGTGGTCTATGCATTCAATGGAATCCTGTCCAGCATTAAAAAGGAAGGAAATTCTGCAATGGGCGAGAACGTGAATGAACTTTGAAAATAGTGAAAGCTAAGTGAAATAAACCAGTCACAGAATAATAAATAGTGCGTGATCCCACTCACGTGAGATATCTAAAATTGTCAAATTCATAGTATCGTGAGTGGAATAGTGGTTGCCAGGGGCTAGGAGGAGGGGGAAATGGGCAGTTACTAATCAACAGGCATGAGGTTTCAGTTAAACAAGATGAGTGAATTCTAGACGTTGGCTGTAGAACATTGGACCCACAGTTAAAATTTGCACTTAAAATTTAAGGGGGTAGATTTTATGTTAAGTGTTCTTGACACAGTAAAAGAAAAGAAAGATGGCGAATGGGAAGCAAAGTCAGAATAAAAAAAGTAAATTAAATATGAAAATAAAAGGCAAATAGATATAGAAACTAACACCCCAAAATAACTACATTAAATCGTGTGTACATTTTGTTACCACTACACACGTGAAGGACGTTTTGAGCCAAGATCCCTTTCGGATGTGTCAGAGTGTGTTCTACGGTAGTGACTCAAAAAACTACAGGACTTGGAGTCATACAGCCTGGAATTGAATCCCAGTTCCACTCCTGCCAGGCTCTGGGACCTTGGACAAGTCACAGAATATTACTGAGTCTCAGGGCTTTTGTCTATAACAGAAATAATAATAATAGCTAGAGTAAGGCATTGTTATGCTTAAACGATGTAATATACGTAAAGCATGTAGAAATCACCCTCTTTGGGTATTTACCCATAGGAATTGAAATTTTATGTCCACACAAAAACATGCACAGGGTTGTTTATAGTATAATTGTCAAAACTTGGAAACAACCAAGATGTCCTTCAGTGGGTGAGTGAATAAGTAAACTATGGTCCATCCGGACAATGGAAAATTATTCTGCACTGAAAAGAAAGGAGTGATCGAGTCATGAAAAGATCTGGAGGCATCTTATGACTATAACATTGTTTCATGAAAAGGCTACATATTGTATAATTCCAACTGTATGGCATTCTGGGAAAGCAAAACTACGCAGACATTGAGAAGATCAGTGGTTGCCAGGGCTTGATCGGGAAAGAGGGATGAACAGGCAGAGCTCATGATTTTTAGGGCAGTGAAACGACTCTGCGTGGCACTAGAAGGGTAGACACACGCCATCATTTATTTGTCAAAGTCCATAGAGTGTGCAACACGGAGAGGGAACCCTTAGGCAAACCATGGACTCTGGGTGATGACGACGTACGTGTCAGTGTAGACTCATCAATGGTAACAGATGGACCACTCTGGTGGAGGATGTTGATGGCGGGGATGCTGTGTCCGGGGGGAGGGGGTATGTGGGAAATCTCTGTACCCTCTGCTCAATATTGCTGTGAACCTAAAAATCCTCTAAGAAAATAAAATCAATTTTTTTTATTATATGCATTATTATCACTACTCTTTTTTTTTAATTAATTAATTTATTTATTTATTTTTGGCTGTGTTGGGTCTTCGTTTCTGTGCGAGGGCTTTCTCTAGTTGCGGCAAGCGGGGACCACCCTTCATCACGGTGCGCAGGCCTCTCATTATCGCGGCCTCTCTTGTTGGCGGAGCACAGGCTCCAGACGCACAGGCTCAGTAGTTGTGGCTCACGGGCCTAGTTGCTCCGCGTCATGTGGGATCTTCCCAGACCAGGGCTCGAACCCGTATCCCCTGCATTGGCAGGCAGATTCTCAACCACTGCGCCACCAGGGAAACCCCTAAAATCTATTTTTTAAAAAAGAAGAAGTGGGGGGAAAGAAGAGGCAAGAAAAACAAGCGAGAAAGTTAGAAACTGACAGAATTTTTACGATAATCTTGCATCCGAAAATCCAGTCGAGGCTGAATGTCCTGCTTCTACTGACGTGGCATTTCCACCGTGACTTTGGTTTTCACCGTCCAAACAGAGCCACTAGTCTGTGTCTAATTGTGCTTGGTTTTCCCCCTGCAGGGATGTTTAACAGTCCCCTCGCCACTGAGACGGTCCCATAAAATTTTATGACAACAATTTCTTAAGTGAGATTGCCATTCAGTCTGTTTGTGGGACCCTCACAAAAGCCAGAGGAAGCCGAATACATATAACTCGGGACATTTTTTTCTGAGCTCTGATTTAATTATAAATCATGACTTTATGAGCCTCCTGTTCAAAACTACCGTACGATTGCTTTGCAACCCAAAATAATTTACTGCTCCTACAAGACAGTGAGCCCCTGCCTACAACCAGAGGGCACCCTGAACATCATTCCTCTGAGAAACTTTACAAGTTAACATTCTGAGAACGTGACGTGTGACATCGAGAATTGGCAAGCTCAGCCCCCCATCCCTTGCCCATCAGGCCAGCGTCGATGGGCCCAGAACAGAGTGATGCCAAGAGGCCTTGAGTGTTTAGTTAATGTGAAGACAAGAGCAGAAGCAAAACACACAGGTGGCTGTTCCTCTCCGCCCAGAGATGGTCTGTTATCTGTATTTTTCCAGTGTTCGCACACATGGCGGTTAGAAAAATGCTGGGCTAAACAGTCACACGTCCTAATTTAAGGCAGAGGTTTCAGAGGTGGAGCCTGGAATTATTGGGTGTGAAATGCAAATAGATTTAGCAGCTTCACCGCCCTTTATGTGGCCTTCAGCGAGGCCTGCTGAAGTGGGCTTTTCTTGTTTTTTCTCTGAACATCTGGACATTTGTTAAAGACCTTGGGATCTGTGAAAGTTGGCCTCGTGGTAGTGACAGCTCATGGCTCTTGTGAAGGCAAGTCAGAATCACACTCCTTCTGGGAGGAAGGGATGGAATTTATCGGTAAGATTTATTCAGCATTAAGAAGGCAAGGAAGGGATTCTGAATGTGGGCAGATCCTCAGTCTGGGGTCAGATGCGTTGCTTAACAAAAACAAGAAACGTAAGCTTTCTGAACTTAGTTTTCTCTTTAACAACCAACAACAAAAAAAGGGAATGGTGATGATTTTTAAAATTCCCTTCTATAGCACAGAGCTGTTGCAGCTCAGTTTCACAAAAGAAGAACGTACATTCAAGGTGGCAAAAGACCCTACCCTGCCCTGCTCTGACAGCCCGGGAAAGGGTGTGCCCTGCAGGGCGATTACCTCTGTACAGCAGTAACAAACTACCACATCTCAGGGGCTTATCACAACAAAGGTTTGTTTCTTGGTTTTATATATATATATAAATTTACTTTATTTATTGATTTTTGACTGCGTTGGGTGTTTGTTGCTGCACGCAGGCTTTCTCTGTTTGCGGTGAGCGGGGCCTACTCTTCATTGCGGCACGCGGGCTTCTCACTGCGGTGGCTTCTCTTGTTGCGGAGCACGGGCTCTAGGCGCGCAGGCTCCAGTAGTTGTGGCACACGGGCTCAGTAGTTGTGGCTCGCCAGCTCTAGAACACAGGCTCAATAGCTGTGGCCCACGGGCTTAGTTGCTCCGCGGCATGTGGGATCTTCCCGGACCAGGGCTCGAACCTGTGTCCCCTGCATTGGCAGGCGGATTCTTAACCACTGCGCCACCAGGCAAGCCCGTTTCTTGTTCTTTTAAAGTCGGAAATGGGGCAAGCATCATGCCTCCAACTTGGAGCTCCACCATCCTTAATTCTGTGGCTTCTGGTGGGTTGTCAGGGCATGAAAAGAGAGGGATGGTGGAGGTACACCTGCTCTCAGCTGTATCAGCCCCAAGGTGTGAGCAGCCCCAAATAGTCACATGGTCCAAAAGAAGTGTGAGAGAGTAGGATGGAATATTTAATCTACAAAAGGGAAGAGAGACGGATGTGTGAACTCCTGTTTCCCCTTCTTATAATGGAGCCTCAAAAAAGGAAACAATAGAAACACCTAGACAGGTGTGAGCAAACCCAAGAATGTCAGGAGAGCCTGGCCGTAACCTGGGGATGTTGCTATGAAAGTGGCCAGTCTGGATGCTCAGATGCCCCACTGAGGGGATGCAGAGATGGTGGAAAGGCAGGTGGACCAAGCAAGATGTAGAATCAAGATGAAGAGGCTGCAGGGTACAGGGTGTTTTCAGCCAGAAGCCAGTGGTCCCATGCATCGATTCTAGACGCAGCTGCAGACACAATGTCTATCATCTCTCGTCCTGAGGGAGGGCTGCACTGCCCACCTCCCCACCCTCACCTCTGCATAGCTCTCTTCACACTCAGAGACATCATTCAGGGAAAAGAGGGTCAGCGAGAAGGAGAAAAAGGGGAAAGACCAAGCATTTTCTCAAGAGAGACTGAGTCATCTGAAAGCCTCCTTAGATTGGAAGCCACCATGATACCAAACACCGGCAAACTGAAAGTTAAATTTTTCCTCTCCTTCCCGGTTTGCTGAGGTGATTCTGAGGAAAAGCAGATGCATGATAGAAAATAGAAAAGTTAAAATTTCTGTGCACAGCTAAGTACAGTGTGATTAAATTTGCGACCTTGCCACACATTCTAATTGAATTACTTTCCGTGGAAAATTTAGATTTAGTCATACACATTCACAGAGGAAACCCAGTTCCCTTGTGTTCTTTAACTAGGAGGGAAAATAGCTGCAGTGTTTTCCTCGTTTCATCTGTGATGGCTGCATAACTTCATTGTTTTCTAATGTGCACGTCTTCACTGGGGAGTAACGTGAGCTACTATTCGTCTTGTGGCAGGACTGGGATCTGAGAGCTGACAAGGGGTCACTGGGCAGGAAAAGATGTTAGGACAGGGCAGACCTGCCTCATGCCAGAGGAAAGCAAAGAGACAGTCTGGAAGCAGGGCACTTCCAGGCAGAAGACTGGTCTTCACAGGTTGGCATCCTACATACAAACCAACCACATAAGAGAAAGGCAATGCATGCAGGGTACCACCGCACGTAGACAGCCCAACTCATCAAATACAAAGAAATAGACCACTCATATACAAGTTGGCAGAGACCTGGCTCTCAGCAAATAAAGACATAGGTTTCGATGGCTAACAAATTTTAAAGGATTCCAGGATATATGCAGCTGCTTAAAAAAGAAAAGGAACCCTAGACTCTTAACAAAGGCAGTGAGTGTTTATGATCATTTATGCTTATCGGATCGTACCGAGAATACTAATCACGGATGGGGGTCTGGACGGACACCCCAGCTTCTCACCCATAGGTGGGTTTAGCTCTGAGAGTAAGTTCTAGACAGTGTCCCAGAGGAAAAAAGCAGAAAGGACCCCCAGTTACCCCACCCAGTAACACGTTCATTCCCACCTGCATTTGTTTCTCTCTCTTTTTTTTAACATTCTTCTTTTAAATTGAAATATAGTTCATTTACAATGTGTTAGTTTCAAGTGTACAGCAAAGTGATTCAGTTATATACACACATATATAGAACTGAATATACACATATATTTTCAGGTTCTTTTCCATTATTGGTTGTTGCAAGGTATTGAGTAGAGTTCCCTGTGCTATACTCCACCTGCATTTTAATCGTCATCCAAGGGTCTGCTTCTGGGAGAGCCCAGCCTTAAGACACCACCATGTGGAATTGCAGGTACCACAGTGAATGGAGGATATTGATGGGAGAGGTTGCATCCAATGGGAGAGACCCAGAGAATAAAGGGTCTGGAAATGATGTCTTAAGAAGAGCAATTAAAGAGACAAGGAAGAGACTTAAGGAATACAAATATCTTTAAGTGTCTGAGATCCTGGTAGGCGGAAGAGAGGATGGCTTGATGTGTGTTGATCCGGAGGGTGACAGTTGACAGTGGGGATTTGGGATCTGTATAGAGGCGAACTGGGTGCCTCAGCCCTAGGAAATGGATGCAGCTTGGAGACGGAAATAAAATAAATGGCCAACAAAGCCAAGGCCTTTAACAGATTTAGACGATTCAAAGTGGAGATTAGTGTTGAGATAAAGGTTTTAAAAATGTTGATGTTTTTAAGATCAACTTGCTAGTCAGGTGGCGGTCACAAGTCTGATTTTCTTCCTTAATCGCGGAGGGTTCTCTCCCTTAGCCTTCTGGTGGCAACTTTGAATGAATTCTGTGTCCCGACATTTCCAAGGGGACTTACTGGCTGCTTGGCAGCTTCCCACTTGTGGGGATGAGTGAGATAATCACCCCACTTTCAAGAGGCTGAGCTTAAAGGGAAGAAAAGGCAAAGGCATGCAGACACATTCAAAACCAGCCTTCTCTAGAGCTGCGAACACTGGAACGTGAATCTCTTATTAGTCACTGCCGTTTAACATGTACTGCACAGGAGTTACTACCTGTGAAAATTTAGAGTGAAACGTTCAGTGTGACTCACGTTCTATAGAAATGTTACCGACCAGGGTTCCTGGCCTTCCCCAATCAATAGAAATTGACCAGAGGCCAGATGAGAAATTCAGGCAAGGCGGCGTGAGGGTAGGCGTGTGTCCAGGGCTCGGGCCAGAGGGGTGGCTTAGCTGTTTTGCCCACCCCTCTGGCGGTGTTGTGTGCAGGGGGTTATGCTCAGTACCGCACTTTTGCTCCTTACACCCTGTTTTTGCTCCAGGCTCTTCAGAAATGGCAGTTGGGTTTCTTGGTCTCTTTGTATCTTTTGGGTCTAGAATTTGCCCCAAGCATGAATTTGCCCCGAGCATGCCCAAGTTATGTACTTTTAACTACATAAAAATAAATAGTTATTTTTGGTCCCACACAGTTTCTTTGTGTTTTGTTGCTCCAGGAGAGGTGTGTCCTGGTGCAAGCAATGCAACACTGCAGCAAAGGGTCCCAGGTCCCAGCGAAAGGTCCCAGGTCCCAGCTTGTCTAAGAAACACCAGGAAATTTTTACTTAAAAAAAAAAAACACACAATGTTAAAGTCTTCTTTCTACCTAAAAAGAGAAGTTAAAATGTGCTATGGAAACTAAAATACCCCAACTGAATAAAGCATGGCATGGGTTAGCCCTTTTAGTGCTTGAGGCAACACACAACTCACAGAAAATTCAACTCATAGTGGCTTAATTCATGGAGACACTTAGTGCTTACTTACCAAGGAGCCCTAGGATTGGCCCACTGGCTCAAACGTAACATCAGTGTACCAGTTCTTCCTTTCCTTCCACTTTTGTTTCAGCATCTTTGCTTTCTTCCTTACATGTCACCTCATGGTAGAAAGATGGCTGCCACTGCACCAAGCATCATCTTCTCACAAAAGAACATCAAGTTCTGCAAGTGAATATTTATAGTAGCTTTGTTCATTGTTACCTAAAGCTGGAAGCTATCAAGGTATCCTTCAACAGGCAAGTGGATAAAGGAACTGCGGTGTATCCATACAATGGAATGTCATTCAGTGACAAAATGAGCTATCAAGCTAAGAAAAGACGAGGAGGAACTTGAATGCATGTTGTTAAGTGAAAAGAGTCAGTTTGTAAAGGCTACATACTGTATAATTCTAACTATATGACATTCTGAAAAAGGCAAGACGATGGAGACAGTTAAAAGGTCGGTGGTGGTCAAGGGTTATGAATAGGTGGAAACAGAGGACTCTTAGGTCAGTGAAACTATTCTGCATGGTTCTCCGGTGGTGGATACAAGACATTACGCCTTTGTCAAAACCCATAAAATGTACACCACCACCAAGAGTGAACTCTAATGTAAACTGTGGACTTTAGTTAATAAAAATCTATCAATATTGGCTCATTAATCATAATATAGGTCCCACACAAGTGCAAGATATTAATAATAAGGGAAAGTGTATGCCAAAATTGGAGATTGGGTGGGTACATGGAATTCTTTGTACTGAGCCTGATTTTTCTGTAAATCTAAAACTATACTAAAAATATAAAGTCTATTAACTATTTTTTTTTAAAAAAAGAACATCCAATACAGAAATGGGGGGAAGGAGGTCAGAAATTCCTCTCCATATTTCTCTCCTTGTATTACAGAGAAAAAATTTTGCCAGAATGCCTATAACAAGTTTTCTCTAATATTTCATGGCCCAGATTTGGGTCAATTCTAGCTTCAGGGGAGTCTGAGAAAATAAATGCCCCCCACCCCGAGTTGAGGGTTGTGGAGAAGATTGGGGGTGGCTGTTGGGTTGGAAACCAACAGAGTCTGGCACTGAACCTGTTCCTCAAGATGGTTAAGTGATGTGGTAGGAATTCTGAGCCTCAGCTATTCATAACATTCATTTGAAATGTGAATTTGGAACTTCTAGTTTCAGTTGAAATCAGAATAGACGTTCACGACTGAGAGTCTTCTATTTTTCAATGTATGATCTGAAATTTCTTCTCCATAATATTGAACACTAGAAGAAAATGAGGGTAACATTCTCAGATGTATCTGGAGGAAAGCTTGTGATACAAGAATTAATCACCTGGACTAGAAGTTAATGTAAGCTGTCGAAGG
Organism: Phocoena sinus; assembly: GCF_008692025.1. Classification (NCBI taxonomy): domain Eukaryota; kingdom Metazoa; phylum Chordata; class Mammalia; order Artiodactyla; family Phocoenidae; genus Phocoena; species Phocoena sinus. The sequence continues at coordinate 3,460,034 of NC_045782.1, forward strand.
ATAGACAAAAAGTATCATCCATGTACTATTGCTTTAAAAACCCACCAAGATTATTATAAATTAATAATCTATCGATGCATCAGCATATAGAATTCAAGAATGGGAACACTGTGGTATTACAGCCCTGGTGGGAGAATATTGAAAGCAATAAAACTGAGAGTTAAAACTAGACTACAGAGACTTCCCTGGTGGTCCAGTGGTTAAGGCTCCTATCTTCCAGGGCAGGGGGTTCAGGCTCGATCCCTGGTTGGGGAGCTGAGCTCCCACATGCTGGTGCAACCAAAAAAACTCCACTAGACTACAGATACAAAAAAATTTTACAAATGAATGCAGAAGGACCTAAGAGTACACAATGATTTAATGCTAATCCTCTGTGCTGAAAGTCACAAAATCTGACCACAAAAGTCAGGAAAGAATTGCAGGCAAGATAAGGTGAAGTGAAAGCATTCGACAAGTCCATTTTTCACAGAGGGAGACAAGAAATATTGCCATTCTTAATACAGATCATTAGAGGAATATAAGTTGAAGAAGTGTTTTTTAACATAAAGTACTGTCTAGTAGAAATAGAAACAGGATGGACAAAAACAGTTCAGCAAAAATATTTATAAGAAACACAACATAGAGTGAGGAAAGAAATAAGAAGACAGGATACAATCAAACACGGGTGGTACAAAAGATAGACATTTATTGGGTAAATGCAAATGGAAATAATCCAGATGACCCAAAGCTAGTATCACACAAAGTAGAACCGAAGGCAAAAAACATTAAGTGGAAAGTTTATTCCCTATGAAGATATAAAAACCCATGATTCTTTATTCAGAATTGTACAGCAGCTCCTCTCTCTCTCTCTCTCTCTCTCTCTCTCTCTCTCTCTCTCTCTCTCCTCTCCCACCCCCACCCCACCCAATCTCCTCTCCCTCCTGGATAATTGCTATCAGCTTAGAAACACTCTGTAACGTCTCACCCCTAAGACGTCACCTTATTTCTTCTTTCCATGGCCAAAATTCTCCAAAAGAGAAGCGAATGTTGTTTGTTCTTGAATTCAGATTTGACTTTGACCCCAATCTGATTTCCACTTCTAACATGCCACCAACATTGCTGTCACTTGACGTTACCAGGGACATATTCACTCCAGGTTCAGTGGATTCACTTTCATCTTCACCTTGGCCAAGGTCTCAGCAACAGTCTACCCACTGCTTTCCTGGGGGAAACCTCCCACCCTTTCGTCTAGGGACCCCACGCTTTGCTGTTTCCTCTCACTTCTTGGTCCCATTTTTTCCATTCTCCTCTGAGTCTCCTCGTTCTAATATCTAAAGTCTAGAGTTACTTATTCAGGGCTTGGTCCTGCTTTGGCATCTCTTCTCACTAGACTTTCTTTCTATGTGATATTATCACTGTGCTGTGTTCCAGTCTGACCGTATACCAGTGTCTCCCACCCACAGTTCTCTTCTGAACTTGACCAGCACCATCGACCACGGTAGCTCGAGAATGTTTCACAGCCACCTTGGTTTACTCTTGTCTAAAAAGAATTCCTTTCCACCCTACTCCCACTTTGGTTCCATCATTTGTGTACTTGTGGCTCCACAGTATCCTTGACCCTCAGGCTAGAAAACTTGGAATCATTCTTCACTCCTCCCTTCTCTTCATTTCCATATCTAATCAGTCACCAAGTCTTCTGGGTTCTACCGTCTAAAGAGTTCATGAATTTATGAACCTATTTTCCTTTCGATGAACATTTACCCCATATCATACTATCATCGCTGCTCTGCAGGTAGAGCTTTCTCCTGTCACTCTTGGCCACCTCCGATCTCCTCTCCACTCAGCAGCCATGGTGACCTTAAGCAAACAAACAAAAAACAGAAAAGAAAGGAAACCTCCTGATAGAGGGGCTAATTCTCATGACACTGGCGATCACAGTACAATATATAAATGGATTAAACCAACATGTTGTACACCTTAAATTTATCCAGGGTTGTATGTCAAATATATTTCAATTAAAAAATGTTTTTAAAAGAAAAAGAAAAGAAATCTGACCATGGAGCTCTCCTAACTAAAGTTCTTCAGTGGTACCCTTAACCATGGAATCCTATGCTTTTGGTTCATTATGGTTATCACTATTTGTAATGATACAGTTATTGCTTGGTTTCCATGGTTAATGCCTATCTCCCTCAGCTGTAAGTGCCATGAGGTCAGGGACCATGTCTGTCTGGTTTATCATTCTGTACCAACCTTCAGCGCAATGCAGGGGCACGGGCCACGTGCTTGAAAAACAGTTTGACTCACTGAAGTATTAACGCTGCCATACTTACAGCAGTGAGGCTCTGGAACAGTAAGAGACTATAGATTGAAACCCAAGAAATAGATCCAGATACATAAAATGATTTATTACTTGATGAAAATAATTTACAATGGCCAAATTATGCAATACTCCTTTCTATGGAAACTGAATAACTGGGGAAAAAATCAACCTCTATATCGTGCCATACATTAAAAAGTATGTACATAATAAAATAACTAGAAGAAAATGTAGGTGAAGACTTTATAATTCTTAATTATGCTGGACCTTTATAAGCATAATTTAAAAAGAAGGAATCACCAAAAAATTTTACAGATGTGTAAAAAGGGTTTTAAAATTTTTACATACCTCACCCCTATTATTTTCTATCCTAGAAGAAAAATTGGTACTCACAATTGTAAGGAAATTGTGAGAAACTTGTACTAAAATGTATGTACAGAGATGTTTAATATGATGGATTTAATAACAACTTAAATTGGGAATAATCTAAATGTATTAAATTTGAGGCATGGTTAAAGAATTACAATACATATACCCAAAGCAATACTGCCCAGCCATTCCAGAGTGTATCTTGGGAGATATGAAAGAAAAAGGAAATGTTCACAAGGAAGTGTTAAGTGAAACAGTGTTTCAAATAAAATATTAAGTATAATTCTGTTTTAACTTAAAAAACCAAAAACTTAAAGAAAATACATTAAATCTTTCCCCAACGTATATCCACTGAATGCACATTAATTTCATCATCAGAAAACAACCAGCGTTCTGTTTAAACTCTAGATAGATGTCTAGGTAGAGAGATAGCAGATGAATATTAAAACATACAGGTAAGCGCCAAAACATTTTTCAGATTTTTCCAAAGCAATGAAAACTGTGTTCATCAAGCTATAAAAATTGAAAATTTTTATAAATTTCATAAAATTTTTATGAAATTGAAAAAAGGGTCTAAAAGTATTGACAGATGTGCTCTTCCCTCATTGGAAGTTACTTATAAGAGGAAATATAAGTTGAGTAGAAAATAATCAGTTACTCGGGAAGCTACCTCCAAGCAGTCTTTACCTACATCCAATGACTCCATAGCTGGGAAAGGAGTATGAAGAATACAGAATGTGTATTTTGATTCATTCATTAAAATACTATTAAATGGCTAGCATGTCCAGGACACTGCAGAGGACACGGGAAGGAAAAAACAAAGAGTTTCTGGGTTAGCACTTTAAAGGGTTGCTTGGAAGTTAGGATAAGTCAGGCATCTGCTTACTATTTTATATGAACAACCTCCTTCATCCAACAGAGTTGGCTTTTTTTCTTCTTCTTTTCCATTTTCTGCAACATCTCAATGTACTTATTTTCTAGAGGGAGCCCAAGACCCAAACAGCCACAAATGTTTGCTGGGCTCACTGGTTAAGAATGGTTGGTGGTTTGCAAAATATAAATAGAAGAAACTATAACCAGTTTCAGCCAGTCTGACGCCACTAAAAGAACTGATGAACAAATAATGAGAGCATGCCGCCTCTTTCCTTAATTCAGATCCAGAGCCCTCAGCTGGGGGTGATCACACCATTCCGTCTCCCTGGCAGGGCACTTCTATCCAAAGTCAGACACAGGAAATTCATGCTGCCTCGGTTTGAGCCTCTGGGGTAATTCAGTGTTTCAAAATGGTGCCGTCCTGAGAAGGAGCTCCCAGAAGATGCCATCCTTCCTCAATGGGAATTGTTCTCATGTACTTAATGCTGATAAATTAGCAGAGTCTTTTTGTGTTTCATCCTGTCTTGTGCACCTTCTTCCTTGGAGAGCTGGTCCACTCACAGCTGCAACCTTCAATGTAGCACTGACGGTCGTGCGGATCTTTGAACAGCTCCATGGCTGCAACTTCACTCAGAGACCAGAGACATCTGCTTTATTTGATTTCAGAGAGATTGTGGTGCGGGGCAATCCACGTTATTCAGCTATCCTAGGACTGATAACATACATCACCACTTTGCTTGGTAGGGCATTTTCACATCTTTTAGCCATCCTAAACCTCACAGAAACCCTTAAGGTAAGGAGGGCAAGACGTATTCTTCTTGCCATTTTGCATAAGATTCAAGAATTTGAGAGACTTTGTGAAGACCACACAGCTAAGTAAATGCCACAGACAGTAATAGAATTCCCACTGTTTATTCTTAAATTCGGTGGCTTTCCCGTTCGCTCGCGCTGTCCGAACGTGATGCATTTATTCTTTTGGCAGCTGTTTATTGAGCACCTACTATAACTCAGATGCGTTCTAGCAACAGGGGTTCCGGCAGTGAATATATAGATAAGGTCCTCGCCATTGGGGAGCTCCCATCCCAGTGGGGAGGGAACAAAGGCAAAAAACAAACAATAATAAAATGACAGAGAGTGCTCTATGGTATAGAGCACGCTGAGGGCTTCTTTAGTGAGTGTCCTCAGGAATTCAGGCTTCTTTGAGGAGGTGACATTTGAGCCCGGCTGTAAATGACAAGAAGGGGCCAGCCCCAGCCATGTGAAGAGCTGAGGGAGGGGTACTCCAGGGAGGGGGAACAGCAAAAGGAAAGGCTCTGCGGCACAAACAAGCTTAGCCTGTTGCTGGGACAATAAAATGACTTGTGTGGCTGGGGCATAAGAAAATAGGGAACGTTGATTATTTTTTAAAGGAAGCTAGACATGTAGGCAAGCGCCTTCTCACGTGAGGTTTGAGAGGTTATGGTGAGAAGTTTGGGCTTTATTCCAAGAGCAGTGAGACGCCACTGAAGCAGGAACAAAGGACTGATTAACAATTTTGAAAGATTCCCTCTGGCTGCCAAGTGAAGAATGAAGTGGGTTCTGCTAAGATAGGAGTGTAAAGAGAAAGTCCAGTTTGGAGGACACCTGAGTGGTCCAGGAAAAGGAAGGAATGCTTGGACCCGGTGGGAGCCATGGGGATTGAGAGAAGAGAAGTGATTTGAGCTGCTTTTTAGAAGCAGAGCTGATGAGACTCACTGATAGATGAGATGATCGTGGGAGAATGAAGGCAAGAAAGAGTCAGGGATGATGCCCTGGTGTTTGGTAACGGATGTTCTGTTTCTTTACTATTTATGAATCCATCTATCTATTCCACAAGCATTTAGTGCGTGCGAACTGGTCACCTGTACTCGGTGCCGTGCGGTACCTAAGTTACATGATTCAAGCCCTTGCAGAGCTGGTAGACTCATGGGAAACACAGACAACTGAACAACTGTGATCCTGTGCGGTGAATTCTGTGATGGCGTGAGGGTCTTATAAGGAGAAAAGACAGCAGAACTGGCTTTGGGGAGGGACGAAGCGACACTCGTGCTGAATCCCCAGAGATAAGTGGGAGGTGCAGGGAAAAGCATTAGATGCAGGGGGAACCGCATGAACAGAACCAGGAGGGAAGGGCACTCGAAGGATAGTCAGTCTCTCAGTGTTGCTGGAGCATGTGTGTGGGAGGTGGTGACAGATGGTGAAGCTGGAGAAATAAGGAAGAACCAGAAGATGCAAAGGGGAGGCAACAAGCGGTTGTAACCAGGACAGAGAAGCGATTTTCATTTTGGAGTCATCAGTTAGATGGGAAGAAGGCAGCTTGCGGAGGGTTGTTTACAGCATAATCTCATGTTTGTTAAAACTTAAAAATGTGACTATGTGTGTGTGTGTGTGTGTGTGTGTAGAAATGTTTAGAGAGGTGTAGAAAAAAGGTGCGGGAAGGTACACAGGGAACTGATAATGTCAGCAACCTCAGAAGTGTGGGAAGACAGGGACGGGTGCGTTGCCATTTTCTCTCTGCAACTTATTCTGTTCAAAAGCACCTATTTCTTATGTAAGCATTTTCAATATTATAAAGGAATCATTTAAAAACTACAACTCTGGCCACCACGTGCAGAATGAATGGGCACGGGCCAGCCAGGTGGGGCACCATGGCAGTGACCTCAGCCAGAGAGGACGCAGGGCTCCACCTGGGAAAGGACAGAGGGAGAAGGGTTACCTTGGAGGCGAATCGGCACTGAGGGTGTGGGTGATGCGCTCAGGGACGCAGAAACCAGCCTGTGGAGAAGGGTTAGCCAGCATTTGGGAGCCGGAGCTCAGAAGGGATATCCAGGCCCAAGTCCCTAGAAATAGCAGGTAAGATCTACTGGGAGTGGAAGGGGGCGGGGCAGAGTGTGACAGCGCTGAAAAATACAAAGTAGTGTTGATGGGTCAGGAATGATGGAGAATCCAAGGAAAAAGGAAGGCGGATGAGATGTGTATGGAGGTGGAAACATACACAGGGAAGATGCTTTCCCAGGAGCGTGGAGGATGGAATCGCTCCACCCAGAGGCGGGGGTGGGGGCGGGTGTGGAGGAGGAGAGGCTGAGGGGAGCCTAGAAGGACCTGCCACGTGGGGGGCGGGAGATGGGGCCTGCAGCTGGTGGACCTGCGTTAGGCAGAGTCCCATCAAGCACAGGTAGGAGGGACTGAGGGTGCGTGCACAGTGCCCCGGGTGGTCCGGACTCGCGTGGCCAGAAGATTAACCAGTCCGGGGAGCTCTGCTGCAGCCCGGCCCTTCCCCCGGCCCTCCCCTATCACGGCCACCCCCTCCCCACCCCGCAGTCGAGCAGATGGTGCTTTGCAGATCACAGAGCTGCCTCCACAGACTGTCTGATGGGGAAATTTACATACAGAGATGAACCATCAGGCCTAAATGCAGACTTCTTAGAAATGGCCCAGTTGAGAGCTCCAGGTCGAAACGTCAGCTGTGGCCCAAGCAGTAGGGAAATGGCCCTAAGTGCATAATTAGGGGCGACAAAACACCTAAAGACGGCTTCCCTCGTGGCGCAGTGGTTGAGAGTCCGCCTGCCGATTCAGGGGACACGGGTTCGTGCCCCGGTCCGGGAAGATCCCACATGCCGCGGAGCGGCTGGGCCCGTGAGCCATGGCCGCTGAGCCTGCGCGTCCGGAGCCTGTGCTCCGCAACGGGAGAGGCCACCACAGTGAGAGGCCCGCGTACCGCAAAAAAAAAAAACAAAAAAAAAAACCACCTAAAGTTAAGGAAATCCCCCCTTTCCGAAAAGAAGAGCTAGAGCCGGACCTTGAAGCGGAGCTGGACAGTCCCTCCTCCTCTGGTCCCTCCTGCGGGCCTGTGATGCCCCAGAGGAGGTTGCTCACCCTGTTCTCACCGCACAAAGTCTCCCTTCTCCTCCCCCTCTCCGTCCTCTTTCAACTTGGCTTTTACCTTCCAGAGTGGGCAGCCTTAAGCAGGTGCTGTGAGAGAGGACTTTTCCTAAAATCGTGGTAAAATACACACAGCATAAAGTTTACCGTCTGAACCATCTTTAAGTGTTCAGCTGGTGGCATTGAGCTCATTCACGGTTGCTGGGCAACCGTCCCTACCATTCATCCGCAGAACTCTTTTCACCCTGCAGAACTGAAACTCTGTCCCCGTTAAACACTAACCCCCCATCCTTCTCCTCCAGCCCCCCGGCAACCACCATTCTATTCCCTGTCCGTGAATTTGACGAGTCTAGGAGCCTCATGAGAAATCATATAGTATTTGTCTTTTTATGTCTGGCGTATTATGAGCACAATGCCCTCGGTTTTCACGTGTGTTGTAGCGAGGGTCGGATTTCCTTCCTTTTCAAGGCTGAATCATATTCCCTTGCATGTATATACTAAGAGAGTCGTCTTTTATCTAGATTTTAAAGCAAGATCCTGACTCGTCACCTTGGCAGAATTTCAGGTACTACTACAGGAGAGGTTCGGGGGCTGACACATCTCTTCCAAAGTCCTGCTGGAGAAGCAAGATGGGGTCTGATGCTTGGACCTCACCAGGAGCTCCAAGCAGCTCCCAGGCTGACCACATTTCCTTGGTTTCAAGCTCACCCATAATTGTTCTCCCAGTCTCGGCTTTGGTCGCCCTCATAGTCAGGATTTTTTTTTCTATGTCTTTGTTCTTCAGAGACCATAACTCGTTGGGTGAGCTCCTCTGCCAGGCTAGAGCCCTAGGTGACATGCCCACCCCTCTCGGAGCCTGGGCCGCTGCCTCGTGGGCACTGGGCTGAGATCAGAGGCGCCCCAGCTCCAAGCCACCAACGCCACCCTGCGGGAGAACCCAGGCTCAGCATGCCTCCGCCCACAGTCTGGAGAAACTTAGCGGGAACTCTGTGGAAGAATCAGCCCCATTGTTCATGGACCGCTTTGAAGATGAAGACAAGACAAATACACATATTAGAAGTGCCAAGTTAAACCAATCAGTAAGGTAGTTTCCACGCAGATCACCTCAGAAATAGGGAAACAATGATTTCTGCTTATCTCATAATTTTCTGGGTTCCTAAATTGCCCTAAACAGACTCCCTTCAAATGCTTTCTGTGGCATGTCATCCTCAGCTTCTGCTCTTATTATTTCTTGAAGGCATTTTCTGATCCAACTAAAAAGTGTCACAATGAACAACAGCAGGAAAACAAGACAATACTATGGCTTTGTTTTGTATTTTTAAAGCCAATCAGTTATGAGCACTGAACGCTAATGGCTTTTGGAAGGGAAATTGGATGCAAAATGAAGATACTGTGAATTATCGCCTCACAATTTGATGTGCCTTATTATTTTCCAGTCCTTTCACGTCCCTGGCTTAGGGGAACAGCCCTACACTTGTAGCATCCACACAGGCAAATGCAGCTTCTTCATACACTGACCTGGGCGTGAGAGGTGAGCAATGGGAATTCTGTGTGCCGTGTGGCCCCAGCGCTGCCCACTCATCCCACTGTGAACGAGTTTTCCGCTACAAGTGGAGCCCTGGAAGACTCCACTGGGTGTTCAAGACAAGATTACAGCAGCATCTCCTGCCCTCATAAAGCATCTTTGTTGATTCATACTTTGGTTATTTCAGTGGTAATAAAGGAGCATATAAACCAGTGATGTACAAAGTTAGTTATATATATTTTTTTCTCATTGCTTTGACATAATCTGTGAAGGGCTACAGGGAAGAACACAGCTGCTAAGGTTGGCTTTTAGATCCCACGAAGGGAGCAAAACATCGTGCAGAAAATGAGTGGGGTGGGCTGAAATTAACATATTTCATAAAAGGGGAGACAGCCCATCATAGTGGCTGGAGTCGTTTGGAGGTAGACATTTGCTCTGATGCCCCCTCTGCATTTGTAGTTTTCTCCTCTGTAAAATTGGTTGATAATAGGACTTATCTCAGCAGGTTGTTAGGGAGCTTACATGAGACAAGGCGGCCTGTAAAGCACTTAACATAGTGCCTGCATTCCACGGCACTCAAGAAATAGTATCGTTGTATTTAATTAGTTATTATTGACCTGTAGAAGGCAAAACTGAAAGTACATCATCATCGGAAAGGTCAACAAAGATCCAGCTGACAAAACAGGACTTGAGCTGGGCCAGCTGGGGCAGGGAGTGTCCCTGTTGCTCTCTGCTGCTCTAGGAACGTAACTGGAGAGCATCTCCGAGAGGTGATGTGGTCAGCGGGGCAGGGCGGGGTTACGAGATAAGACCTCAGGACACCAGCTGGCCGCAGCAGTGGTTTTGAGCTGATTAGGGGAGGAGAGGCTTAGGAGGTTAGAGGGAGTCTGATGGGAACGCATTTTCAAAAGCCATAAAGCCGTGCGTGGGTGAGCTGAGTCTCGCTGGAGGTAGATGGACTTATGTTTTGCTTGAGAAGCAGGGGCATTTCGAATTGTTCTGTAACGATGAGGAACCATGGAAGGATTTGGACCAGCAGGTGGAGTGAATTTGCAGCAACGGGCAGTTTCTATAGATGAGAAGGACAAGACGAGTAGACTAGTTATGAAAATTCTCGAAATCTAGCGTGGACGGGGTGGAGGCTTTGAAGAGGACAGAGGCTTTGGGAACGAGGAGGAACAGACGTGAGGCCAAACAACAGAGAAGAAGGGAGACAGGGAATGAGGAAATAGAGAACGCAAAGGGTTTTCAGGTATTCAGCTTGGCAATCACCACAGCTAGTCCTAAACAAAAGCGTGACATAGCTATTTCTCTCCCTTCGCACAGAAACACACACACACCTTTCAACATCATCTCTGCTTTGTTGATTCTGCTCCCTACCCTAAGCTCCCTCTTCAGCCCCAATGTCCAAAGGAACCAGCAATTCTATTTACCTCCTGGGGACCCACCCTTAAGGCACAATCCAGGAACTCTACCCACCCTGCCCCCTTGCCCCCCCTTCACCCGCCCCGACCTACCATCCCCAGACAATAGAACTTGCTAGAGAAATAGTCAGAACTGACCCTTCCAGTAACCCTTTCCCTCAGGCCTGCTCTCTGCTAGGTAACAGTGAGTCAATCTAATAAAGGTAATTCTGCTAATCCATTGATGATCCTGGCAGGTTCAGGCATCTTCTCTCTAATGTCACTTATTTACATGCTAATTGGGTATCCAGAGACCATCCCTCACTCCAAAGACACTGGGGTCTTTGCCGTGCCTCTAATAACCCTCGTGATGTTATTATCTTCTCTCTCTGGGACTCGGTTTCTTCGTTTGTTAGAAAGAAGCTACATGATGTGTAAGATTGCACGCACGTCTAAAACTGGATAATTCTATTGTCCACCCTGAGCAGGACAATCCATTTCTGGCGCCCCCTTCCTGAAAGGGACGTGGGGATTTCACAGAAGGGTTTTGGTCACTCGGGGCTACTGGGGGCCACATGAAGGCCCCCAAGCATCGGGCCCAACGTGGAGCGTTTACACCTAACACGAGTTATCAGCAGACACCCACCTAGACTGGTGAGAAGTTTGGGAGAAAATAAAACATGCTCATTTTGGTTCTACAGCCCCTGAGCCCGAGGGGGGCTGTCAAGGAGAAAGTTGTAAAACCCTGGAAAGTTCAGCACTGATAACCTTCTGCGATTTTCTGTTTTAATATATTGTTTAAATTGCCTGCTTATACCAAGATATTCCCTACTTTATTTCAAAGAACAGTGAGAGGAAAACAAAACCAAACCAAAAAAGACCCCAGAAACAAATTAAACATCTAGAGGCTCCTGAATATATTGTGATATGGTCACGCAGTGGAATAAAACACAGAGAAAATGAATGAATAAGGCTAAGTGGATGCCAGTGAGCGAAAAGAAGCAAATCCCAGAACCGCCCGTGGTCTCTGAGATATAAAACTTGACAATAAGCAAAAATTAAAAACACACATACACACAAAGAAGAAGGATAGGAATAAGTTCAAAATCTAGGATAGTGGGGACTTCTCTTTTTGTGCCAAAAATTAGGGCAAAGTGTCGAGTTTTTTATAATCACCATTTACTATGATGTTAGCGGTAGATTGTTCATGGTTACACATTATCAGGGTAAGTTTCTTTTTATTCTTAGTTTACTGAGAGTTTCTATCATGCATGTGTTTTACATTTTATGCAGACTTTTTCCACATAGATTGAGTTGATCGTGAAATGTTTTCCTTTATTTCTTTACCGTAGTGAAATACACTGATTTTTGAATACTATACCAGTCATGCACTTTTTTAAAAGAATTTATTTATTTATTTACTTTTGGCTGTGTTGGGTCTTTGTTGCTGCACGTGGGCTTTCTCTAGTTGCAGAGAGCGGGAGCTACTCTTCATTGCGGTGCATAGGCTTCTCGTTGCGGTGGCTTCTCTTGTTGCAGAGCATGGGCTCTAGGCGTGTGGGCTTCAGTAGTTGTGGCACGCGGGCTCAGTAGTTGTGGCTCGCAGGCTGTAGAGTGCAGGCTCAGCAGTTTTGACGCACGGGCTTAGTTGCTCCATGGCATGTGGGATCTTCCTGAACCAGGGATCGAACCCGTGTCCCCTGCATTGGCAGGTGGATTCTTAACCACTGCGCCACCAGGGAAGTCCCAGTCATGCACTCCTAAGTGCATGACTCCCTCCCTGTCCCATGATGTTTTATCATTTTTATATATTTTTCAGAATTTAATTTGCTAATATTTTGCTAAGGATGTTGGCATCTTTGTTCATGAGAGATATTTGTCTGTGGTCTGTGTCATGTTCTTGTCTGGTTTGGGAATCAGGCCTCACATTTTTGGACAGACTTTGTGTAAAATTGGTTTTATTTCTTCTTTAACTGTTTCACAGAATTTCCTAGGGAAGCCATCTTTCATGGGGTTTCCTTTGAGCAAAGATTTTATTATGAATTAAGTGTAACATATTCTGAGCTAGTCACATTTGCCATTTCTTTGTGTGTCTGTTTTGGCAACTTGCGTCTTTCTAGAAATGTTTCCGTGTCATCTAAGTTGTTAAACTTAAGGATATAAACTTGCTCACAATATTCCCTTGTTACCTTTTTAGTATCTGTAGAATCAATACTAATGTCCTTGTTAATTCCTGAGTTAGTCATTTGTATTTTCTCTCACCTTTATCAGTATCAGTTTATCAGTTGTTTAACCAGAGGTTTTTCAATTTTATTGATCTTTCAAAGAACCAGCCTTTGGGGTTACCGATCTTTCTCTATTGTTTGTTCATTTTGTATTTCACTGGTTTCTGATCTTATCTTTATTTCCTTGATTCCCTTTTTTTCAGTTTTAATTTGCTCTCTTTTTTCCCTAATACCTTAAGATGGAAGCTTAGGTGATTGATTTAAAACCATTCTTCTTTCATCATGTAAACACTTAGAGCTATAAATTTCACTGTAAACTGTGCTTTTGCTACATACCTCAAATTTTAATATGTTGTGTTAGCCTTTATCATTCAGTTGGAAATATTTCCCTTATGATTTCTCTTTATACCAAGGGTTATTCAGGAGTCTATGGTTATTTTTCTAAATAGCTGGGGATTCTCCAGATACCTTTTTTTTTTTTTTTTTTTTGCAGTACGCGGGCCTCTCACTGTTGAGACCTCTCCCATGGCGGAGCACAGGCTCCGGACGCGCAGGCTCAGCGGCCATGGCTCACGGGCCCAGCCGCTCCGTGGCATGTGGGATCTTCCCGGACCGGGGCACAAACCCGTGTCCCCTGCATTGGCAGGCGGACTCTCAACCACCGCGCCACCAAGGAAGCCCTTTATTTTTAATTTCTAATTTAATTCCATTGTAGTCGGAGAAGATAGTCTGCACGATCAAATACTTCGATATCTATTAAGACTCACTTTATGGTCCAGCATATGGTCTATCTCGGTGAAAGGTCCATGTCCACCAGAAAAGGATGTGTATTCTGCTTTGTTGGGCGTGTAGTTCTATAAATGTCAATTAGGTTAAGTTGAACGATAGTGCTGTTCAAGTCGTCTGTATTCATTTCTTGTACCATCTACTTCTATCAATTATTGAAAGTCAGTTGTTAAAATTGCCATCTGTAATTGTGCCCTTGTCTGTTTCTTACTTTAATTCTGTCATATTTTGTTCTTATCATTTTGAAATTATTTCTGATAATTTCTTGAAGCTTAGTTTTTCTGATGCTAATATAGTGACTCATGCTTTCTTATGATTATTGGTTGCATGGGTTATGTTTAATGTGTGTCTCTTGTAAGTAGTAAAGCGTTGGGTCTGTAGTTATCCAATTTTGAGGCAATTTTATCTCATTGGCCCTAAGAACATTAACAAACATAAATTTTCATTTAAAAAAATCCAAGAAAGAAAGTTGGCCTTTTTTTCCTACCTTAGTATCTCTCAGTCAAGAGCTGGCAACAAACTTCATCAGCACAAAAAGGTAATATAAGATTGGGTCCACATCTGACCAAAAGAATAATCAATTGTATTCATCTATGTCTAGCATGAATTGAAATAAACTATAGAATCTACTGTTCAACTGAAATGATATATCATTTCATGAATAAAATTAACCAATATTCAATTCAGACTAGATGTATCAAATCAAAATATTTAGCCGTTGTCTGAAAATTCAGTCAGCAGCCCAGCTAGATGTTTGTTCTATACAATTTTAGACACCATTTAATGACTTTTCTGAATGAGCTGGCTGCTTTGGAGGAATCTCAAGCTCTTTATTATTTGAAATGCAAATTTATCTCGAAAGAGTGAACTACATCCAAGGGTGAACAGACCACTCAATTGTAAATTCTGTTTTAACTCTCCCATAGACACCACTGACAGACTCTCTTGTAATTATTTCAAAAATATAACCGGGGTGAAGGTCATGTACACTACGGAGAGCAGTGATTTATTCTTCCTCAACGGCCAGATTAGATTACTGCAGCTCTGGTCCCACACATCTTCCTGCCAACCCTAAAGGAGTGCATCTGAAACCATGTTCCCATGAACTATGACGTAGTTCAAATGCTGTCCTTCTACTTTATACAACGATTGGTCTTCCAGGGGCCTAAGGTAGAAAAGGTGGCGAGACAATCCCAAGCCAAGGAGACCATCACAAGGAATAAACATCAATGTTTGAATCCAGGAGAACCTTCTTATCAATCTTGGTTCAATTGGATGAGAAACTGAAGAGCCAAAATCGCTGTAAATAAAGTTTCTGGGGGAAAATTATTAACAAAAATCACTCTGAACCTTTGATATTCCCAAGCGGGGGTGGGGTGGGGGATAAATCATGAACCTTCTACATACAGTTTTAGGGCCATATTGAAGGGGCATGAGGAAACAGACTCTTCCGAGCAGTCGAGGCTGACGTCAATAGATGTTTTCATCTCCACCTGAGATGTGTGGACACCTGTAGGAATCTACCTAGATGATCAAATTCAGTCTGTGACTTCTTACTCTGGTGCTTCCTAAAATAGGCAGAGAACTGTCAGCCGGGGGCTGCTTAGGACACCCATTCTGCTTCAAGCTTTGTCTAAAATCCTTTGGCCCAGAAGTGCTAGAGTGGATATAGAAGAAGAATGTTACCTGTCACAATTTTTGAAGACACATCAACTAGAAGTAGGAAGACAAGTTACAACATATAGAGGAACCTTCAGGGAGTGAATGGGAATCTTTGCCCAGTGGTCCTTCGTCCCTAAAATTGAAAACTCAATCTCAGGCAGGCTCAGCTAAGCCATCTTAAGTCAGACCATTTTTTCTAATAAATAGGGGTCATTCAGAGCAGGTTCTAATGCATGCTAGACTAGAGCTGATCTGATAAGATGGATGCATGAGGTGTTATAGAGAAAAGGGCACGCGGTTGGAAATCAAGACCTGAACCAGCTTCCACTATTAATTGTATTAATTGCCTCCAATCCATATTCTACAGAGCAGTGGGCATGACCCCTTTCAATCACAAGTCTGAGATACCACCCATATGCTTGAGGGACTTCCGGTTGCTCCTATAATCCAGTCTCTTCCTCTCAGCCTCTCTTTCTGTTATTTGCACACCCGAAGTCTTGGCACCAGCTGGTTCCATTTCCTTGGGATGCTCCACCTGGGCTATCAGAACAACTTGTTCCTTCTCGTCACTCAAACGTCACCTTCTTGAAGAGAAAGTCCTTGAAAGAACACACCTTGTCACCATCATACCATGTTGGTTTCACTCTGTGCCCGTCTGGAATTATAATGTATTTCTTTCTTTCTACATTGTCCCCTGCACTAGAACATAAGCTCCATGTAGGCAGGAATCTCGCTGCCCTGTTCTCCCGAGCCTAGACCGATAGATACCGTCACACAGTAGGTGTTCAAGTAATATGTGATGACTGAATGAATACAATAATATTTAGATTCTATTCCGAGCTTTGTCTCAAACTATCTAACTGTAATCATATCTGTTTTCTTACCTGGAAAATAAGGGAACAACAATGAATTATCATTCCCTCTTCTCCACCACTTTGCTGCCTCTCTCCACCCTCTCCCCCCCAAAAAAACCAATCAGGAAGTGAAGGAAATAAGTTGCCTATGGGGATCACATTTTACGATTAACACACAGTGGATTGAATCCCAGATATAAAATCAACTGGCAGAGAGAAAACGTCCAGCGATTCATAATTTGTTTGAATACATTTACTGTGTAAACAACTTCCGGTCTGCAGTGTGCTTGGTCAGTCTTAAGAACATAGCAAAAGGCCTGGAGGGGTATACTGGCCTTGCCCGTGCCAGCGCGGGGAAATCAGATGCCTTTAACCATCTGATTCATCAACTTCCCCGGTTTGGACTCCACGTTGGGCAAGCAGCCTTCTCATTATAAGTTGGTGTGATTGTATTTGGATTTTCCTACAGGGAGAGAATGTGCTGATCACAAAGGCTTTGAGTTTTCCAGTCATTGTGACAACGGTCTGTCACAGTAAATAACTAGATTTGCATTCTGGTGTCTTTCTGAGTCTTGTGTGCTTTTTGGTTCCAGTGAGTCAGTCCTTCAGAGCCCATCACCTCCGATCACCCAGAGGAACAGGCCTTGGCTTGGGGCTTTGTTTACTTGGTTTAGGGATGGCTTCCCCCAGCCCCCTCTGGGGCAGGGCTGGCAACTCAATTCTGTTGTATCCACTGAGCAGCTTCAGTGTGTGCTTAGGGCCCCAGGAAAGAGAGAGATCACAAATAACAACAACAAATAATAATAATAGTGAAGTAATTTAATATTTCATAATATGCTCCAAATATTCCTCATCAAAAAAAAATTATAACATTGTTGGAATTTCTTGCAATCGTTTTAAAGTTTAGAACAGTTTGCATTTTGAATGGGTCCAGGATGAAGAAGGGCAGGGAAAGGGTGGCCCCGTAATCATTTCAGTGTTTAAACCTTCCAAAGGTCCTAGCCCAGCCTCAGGAGCAACATGTCAACGTGGCTCCCAGTGAGGCCAGCAGAGGAGACTGAGGCCCAGCTGTTCACGTTCACAGAAAGCCGAGGACAGGAACTCGATGTCTGCCCTCGGAGTTCAGGGCTCCTCGCCCTACTGACCACACACCTGACTCATACCTGGGACCTAGTTCACCTTGTCCCCTCCGGCCAACTTTCTTCAGGGGCCTCATCTGGGACCACCCTGAGGCCGCTTCCAGTTCTAGCATTCAGTGATTCAAGAAAGGAACAAAGGAGTGAGTTGAACATCACATTCTGTCGGGGGCCGGCGCATACCTGACTGTCAGAGGAGAAGGAAAACTTCCACTTTCCTCTGCTCCTCTCTGGCCCTGGACTGAAATCTTCTTCACCGCGCCTGGAGACAGGGGAGAATCAGGCTGGAAAGCATAAATATTTTGTAAATTCTCAGGACGTGCTGCAGCTGCACAGCTGGGTGCCCGATTTTCATTTCCTAACCTGCTTTTAGAGCCACCTAAGTCCCTACATTATTTAGGGTCCCTGCATGGAACCTCCTGAAGGCGAGTGATTAGTGATTGATCCGATTAGAGCAGAGACTCAATCGATGAAGAAGCCTTTGGGGAGCCCCTAGTATGCCTGGAGTGCTGGTGAAAAAGATGGCAATAGGAAAGGCAGGGAGAGAGGGGATGGGATAGAGGAAGCAAAGCCCTAGATGCAGGCAAGGGAGCAGCATCCCTCTTTCGGCATCAGCCAGGAGGTGCTCGTGTGATCCCACAGCTTAGCTCAGCACCAGCGCGTATCAGGTACCCAAAGAATGTTTATTAATGGACTGAATGGGGTAAATGGATCCTAAGAATGAATCCGTTGTCATTTTCTTATGGACAATGCTAATGGTTTCTTGATGAAAAGTAAACTCCCATAGCTGGATCCCTTTGCTGAGCTTTTCAGAAGCTGTCTCCTAAATGATTGACAAACATGAAAGTCACAAAGACATAGAATTTGAATCTTTTCCACCAGGACTGTGAGAGCGTTTCCTTCAGAGTGGAAAGCCAGGCTGAGCGTGGCATGAAACTCCAGGGTTGCTGGCAAGGTGCACTTTTGGTCCCAGTCTCTTAAGAACACAGATTCTACCTGCAGAACCCACTGGCCCTCCACCCTTCACACCAGGTGATCAAAATCACCTGGATAGACTTCTGAACTTCTGAGGAAGAGAGGTAGAACACCTTGAGAGGCGCCCTGGAAAATCAACTCCCTTTGTAAACTCTGTGTGTATGTGATTAGAACTCATCAAAAGTGCATTCTCCTTCTAAAGTCAAATGCTTTGGGTTCAAAAGGATCCATGCACCCCAGTGTTCATTGCAGTACTATTCACAGTAGCCAAGACATGGAAACAACCTAAATGTCCACCAGCAGATGAATGGATGAAGAAGATGTGGGACATATCTACAATGCAATATGACTCAGCCATAATAAAGAATGAAATAATGCCATTTGCAGCAACATGGATGGACCTGGAGATTATCACACTAAGTGAAGTAAGTCAGACAGAGAAAGACAAATATCATATGATGTCACTTATATGAAGAACCTTTAAAAAAAATGATACAAATGAACTTATTTACAAAACAGAAACAAACCCACAGACTTAGAGAATGAACTTATGGCTACCGAGGGCGAAGGGTTGGGGGGAGTGATAGACTGAGAGTTTGGGGTTGACATGTACGCACTGCTATATTTAAGACAGATAACCAACAAGGACCTACTGTAAAATAAATAAATTTAAAAAAGAAAAGAAAGAAAGTCAAATGTTTTATCTATGAGAAAGATAAGCTATGTGTGTAAGCATACTAAAACAATCATGTCATTCATTGGTCAAGAAAATTAAAGTTTTCGCCTGATCTGGACACTTACGAGGGTCTCGGAGAAGGACTAATCACTCCAGGCTTTGATCCACTCACTGCAGTCTTCCCCGATACCCCTTATCCCTCTAGGCGACAATTCTGGGTTTTGTTTCTGTCTCCCCTTAGTGAGTATCTTGGAAGAAGAGACTGTGTCTCATTCATCTTTGCATCGTTGGAGCCAAAAATAGATCTGAACATGTAGAGGACAATCAACAAGTGTTTGTGACACTAAGTGTCAGAGAATATGGAGGGAAATGGAGGAAGGAAGGAAGGAAGGAAGGAAGGAAAGGAAGGAAGGTGTGGGTAAGAGTGTGAATAAAGGAATGAGCCACAGTGAACCAATGTACAAGTCAGTGCTCACCAAGGTGGGAGGCGGGGGTGCCGGGCGTGGGGAGAGGACTTCTCAGGCTCTGTCCAGGTAGCACAGAGCAAACACTTGGCAACTGGCTGATTGTCAAGAGGATACTTCGGAGGATCCAATTGATATTTCAGAGTGGCATTAAAATCTAATATATTTACCTGAATCTACAGAGCTCTGATGGATGTCTCAGTGCATCTCATGTTGGACCGTGAGACCCAGACCCGGTCTTTACAGACGTCCATCAGTTCTCCCTCCCAGGGGATGTGACGGCTGCATTGTCAGCATGAGAACCAGCCCACAGAATCACGTGCCCGGCTGGCCCTTGTCCACTCTAGGAGGACCTCATGAAGAATAACACTTGAGATGTCTGGGGTCTGTTCTCTTGCAGCCTGCTTTGCAGGCTCACGGAAGAGCAGAAACTGACCACGGCAAGAAACTGACCATGGCAAGAAACTGACCACGGCAAGAGCAGTTGTCTTCACCACCCATTTGCTTTCCAGAATCCCTTGCCTTTTTTTACATACCCTACTAAGATGCCTCCATTTGTTGTCGTTTCCTCCTATTTTGCAATGAGGATATTATAAATGCCACTGTACTTGGATAGAATTTTCCGTTTAAAGATTAGGTGAAACCAACAGGTTAGAAACTCAGCCCAAGTCCAGCAAATGACAACCGTTTTCCAATGTTGTTGGACTAGTACAGAAGGTTGACTTGAGGAGGAAAGCAGATGATGCCTGTGTTAATATTTTATATCCCCATAGGATTTTAGGTATTTTTTTCTTCATCACATTCCTTTCAGGTCTATTATTTCATTTAATCTCATGATATACCTGTGAGTTAGCTAGAGTTCTCACCAGTTAAATATGATTTATGTTTGTCCTTGGGCACAGGAGAAAACTAGAAAATTGGCTCTAGGATTTGTTTATAACCATTTATAAAGCATGAATCATGGCATTAGACAAATGTTACAACTCAACAGGCCTTCGAGAGCCAGACATTATCCTTCATTCTCCGCACGTGGCATCTAAGTCTCAGGAAGGTGAAATGATTTACCCAAAGTCACACAGCCAGCAAAGGTCAAAGCCTGTTCTCGTTCCAGACAGCCGTTCTTTGTACCTGAAGGTACAATGACTCACTGGAAGGAGTTAGCAGAGGTTGCCAGGGACAACAGAGCAGATGAAAGCGAGGCTGAGAGCCTCTCTGCTGCATTCAGTTGGCTGTACTGCAGCCTCCTGCCTCTGGTGCCACATGGGACCATGTCCACCGTGCATCTCGCCATCTTGCTTCCCACAGGACCTCCCCAACCTAGTCCTATTCAACCCTTCAAAGTCTCTTGTCTTGGTTTTACACGATACTTTATTTTTTCTTAGGTAGGGGTTTAAATTTTACTTTTTTAAGTAGTTTTATTGGAAACATATCTTACCTATCATAAAATTTACCCATTTCAAGTGTACAATTTAATGATTTTTTTAGGAACGTTACTGAGAGGTGCAGCCATCACTATAATCAGTTTTAGGGCATTTTCATCCCTCCGTTAGCTCCCTCACACCCACTTTCAAGTTAATCCCCATCCCAGCTTAGGAGGGATTGGATTTTTCTTATCCAGTTAAAAAAAGAAAACTAAACCAGAAGCAGGTAATTTTTTTTATACTGCAAGAGTTTTGACCTGCTACATTCTCTTCCTCCAAAGAACATTTTGCGCCCATGAAGATAATTTGCTCACCATGTTGGTTTATCTCCCAGAGGGTGGGTCATGGGTTCATATTCACTGGGATAGTAACTCCCACTTGCACTCTGAGATGTGAATTTCTCTTTCCTGCCTTCCTGGGGCTACATGGGCAAGACTGCTAACTCTCCTGGTTGTGTCCCTTCCCTCTTCCCATCTCTAGGACATCTCTAGTTATGTGGCTAAGGGATTAAGATATAAAGACATGGAAGATTGGTCCAAACCCCCTTCCCCACTCAAAGAGCTGTTCCCCTTGCCCCATCTGACTGGCTCAATGCCAAACTCCTCCATTTTCCGGTGAGTAGGAATGCAGAAAGTGGGAAGTGAGTTTCCCATCAGCACTTCTCCGGATGCAGGCTGTTTCTGCAGGTCACTTTATGTCTATCCCCTGCTCCTTTCCTATAGTATTTTCATAACGACACAGCTCAGAAACCACACGAGGACTCAACCATAAGGAAATGGCCAAATACATCATCGAATATATATTTCTATAGAACCATTAAAAGTATGCTCTAGAAGACTATCTCATGACCTGGAAACGTCTGTGTGATATCATACTGAAGGAAAAAGAGGACACATAATTTTATTTATTAAAAAAAAATTTGTTTTAGCTGTTCAATTAATGCTTATTGGAATATAGCTGATTTACAATGTTGTGTTAGTTTCAGGTGTAGAGCAAAGTGATTCAGTTATATGTATATATATATTCATTCTTTTTCAGATTCTTTTCCCATATAGGTAATTACAGAATATTGAGTAGAGTTCCCTGTGCTGTACAAGTTGGTCCTTGTTAGTTATCTATTTTATATACAGTAGTGTGTGTATGTTCATCCCAATTTATCACTTCCCTCCCGCATTTCCCCTTTGGTGCCACACAATTTTATATACAGCATGAAACCCACCTCTGCCGATGTGTTTACATGTGTGAATCTGAGAGCTTGTGTATCAACTAAATCTGGACCAAAAAACCACCAACATATTAACAGTGGTTACCTCTGCATGGCAGGAGTATGGGTTACGTAGCCTGAATTATTTCTATTTCTGAATTTTTCACGCTTTGCACGATGGACACAGGTTACTGTTGGAATGAGAGAAAGAACCGGAAGTGTTACAATAAAAAGAGAACAATGTGGGCTCCCCGGGGGCTAAAAGTGCATCTTCCTCGCGATCACCGTGGCCCAGGTGCTCTGTCATCGTCAGGCTCTTGCTCTTGCTAATATCGCTGTTATTACTGCGCTAATCACAGTGTACATAACTCCTTCCTCCGTGCTAATCATCCAGCACACCTGGGAGGCTGTTCCCGGTCGAGGAGACGTGGAATCCCAAGGAGACAGACAGTTTGGACCGAGTTCAGAGGCAAGTTCGCCAAACGATCAAGGGAGCAGGGAGGGCTGCTGCTGGCGAAGAGATGAAAAGCTTTCTGCTTTTATAGCTCCACTGAGCAGAGGCTGGGGGTTGGGGCCCTTGAAAACAGCCCCAGAACACATGAAAATCATGAACGATGGGCAGGGAGGAGGGAGCCCGGTGTGGCCTGGCCCAGGCTGGCGATCGGATGCCGTGGTGACTGGGAAGGGAAGAGAAAGCCTCCCATTCAGTAAGTAGGACACAATGCTGCCTCGTCCCGGGGAAGCATTGGCTTCAGAGAGCAGTGGGAACCTTCAGTTCTCTATTCCGCAAGGTGAGGGGGTCTGGTTAGAAGCCCAGATGCGAACTGCATGCATCAGTCACGGGCCGGCACTTCTGCAGCCAAGCTCACCTCGGCGTCTGCAGCCTCGGAGAGCCGCCCTGCCCTGCTGCTTCAGCCCGGGGGCCTCTGCTATTTATTTATCTTTCTCACACCGGCCCTTTCAGAAGGATTTCCTCAGGGGCCTCCGCTGCCCAGTTTTACATTAAATGCAGCTGAGAAGTAAGTGTAGCTCTACAAAAGATTTGATCTTTGCCCTTAACGAGCTTACACAATAATCACGAGGTCAAAGCGATGACCTTTCGTAGGTGTTGCTGGCGGAGCTCTGGCACCTCCTGAAAAACTTGGGGGCCCAGAGCCTGAGGACCGGGGTGAAACAGGGTAACCTCCAGCATAGCTGAGCAGGGTCCATCGAACACAGCAAATCGAGCTGAACAAATTGCAGTGTCACTCCACTTCCCAGGCTCACAGCCGACATCCGTTTCCATCCCCAAAGGAGGACCCCCTGACTGCAAGCCCGGGGGCTTTCAAGCAAGAGAATCATGCCATCCGATCCTTCTCTCAAGACCATTCTGCTGAAGGATGGATAGCAGAGCAAGAGACAGGAAGCAAGGGAGACCTGTCAGGATGCTACCGCAAGAGTGGGGGAGAGACCTGGAAATCTTGAGCGAAGCAGTGGCGAGATTGAAGGGGAAACAATGGGCGACAAACGCCACTCCGGCGCGGAACCCACAAGAGTTGGGGATGGCCCTCGTGCCGGGGCCCACGTCTCTAGAATTACTGGCCAGTAGGTGTTGATTCTAATTTGTGCCTGGGACGTCAGAAACCAAGAACCAGGGGACCAGGTGAGGTGGCGGTGTCGTTTTAGACATGTCGGCTTTAGAATTTGAGCAAAGCTTCTCTTCACTCCAGCGGGCTGTTCGAAATATAGCTCTGAGCTCGAGGGAAGGGTTGAAACAAGACAGGTAGGTTTACGAGTCGAGCCACGCAACAGTGCTGGGAAGTAACAGGACAGCTCAGGGAGGGGATACAGCGAGAATGAAGGAAAGTAGAGAAGAAAACCCTGGAGGAGGTCCACTTTGGGCAGTATATTTGGTATATGAGGGGTATTCAGACGAAGAGGTGAGGATAAGATATCCAGGAGAATTCAAGACATGGGCTATAAAGAGAAGCCATAGAGTTAATTCATCTTCATTCACTATGCATCCAAAGAGCTCCCTCTGCGTATTGGGTGCCACTGCTTCTTGAGGTAGAGGAGTGAATATGAGATGAGCCCTGACATGGGGAGCTTATGGCCCAGGACAAGAGACACGAGAGCTCTAACAGGGGAGGAGAAGATGCGGGGAAGGATGCCGAGGACAGAGGCTGGTGTGATGCCGCTGCAAGGAGCTTCAAGGACGGGCAGCCGCCACCAGGAGCTGGGAAGAGGCAAGGAAGGAGCTTACCTGGAGTATCAGAGGAGGCATGGCCCTGCTGACACCTCGATTTAGGGCTTCTGGCCTCCAGAACTGTGAGGGAATAAATGTCCCTTGTTTGAAGCCAGCTGGTGTCACTTGGTTACAGCAGCCAGAGGAAACTCGCACACGTAGGTACAAGAATCCAGTTTCTGGCTGTAAGTTGCAACGCGCCACAGAAGCCTTAAAGGGAAGTTGTACAAGTGTTGTAGGAAGGAGGATGGCGGTCAGGGCCAGCGTGGCAGGGGCGTGGCAGGCACGTGGGACACCAGAGAGGAGAAGTGAGCAGACTCGGAGCCACTTTGTCACAGCCCAGCCTGCAGGGCCACCGGTCCCCACGCTCCTCCACTCTGCCTCTTCTCCTAATGGACCAAGGATGCTTTATTTCTAAGTGTAGGAAAGGAGGAAGAATGTCAGGTATAAGAAAGAACTCAGAAGCAGCCTAGTCTAAACCCGTCTTGGGCATGAACCTCCGTGCAGGAGACTGTTAAAGGGTAAACAGCCTCTGAACAGAATAAGATGCTCTGTTCTTACCTGGTAACCTGTGCATTGTTTACTAGCCCAGCTGCTGTTAGATTGAAAGGAATATCTTCGTTTTTTAATTTAAAAAATTTTTTTTAATTATAGTTGATTTACAATGTTGTGTTAATTTCTGCTATACAGCAAAGTGATTCAATTGTACATATATATACATTCTTTTCTTTTGTATTCTTTTCCATTATGGTTTATCATAGGATATTGAATATAGTTCTCTGTGCTATGCAGTAGGACCTTGTTGTTATATGTGGAATATTTTCAACATATGAGAGAAAGCATAGAGTTGCTATACTTACTATATAAAAATTAAATGAATAACTAATTTTAAATTACGTCTTACTGGGGTGTACAACAGTATGGATATAATGGCAGTATTTTATATGAAAATATTTAAGCTTGTTAATAATCAAATAAAATAATGAGCTATTATTTTGTATCTATCAATTTTCAATTAAAATATCCAGAATTTGTATGAGGAAATATTTATACCGTGCTGGTGGATGTGCGAAATTATTTAATCTTTCTGGAAGGCAGCTAGGCAACCCTTACGCCAAAGCCCTACAATTCTGCATCTCCTTTGACCCAGCAATTTCTCGTCCAGAAATGCCTCGTAAGGAGAGACCTTGTCTGGGCATAAAGATTTAGATCCAAGGATGTTTGTTATGGTAGAAAAGCATTATGGGGATTAGAATATAACCTTATATCTCAGCCAGAAAAATAAAATCCTATTTAGGAATAACTTCTATCATGAAAAAAGTAAGTTATGAAGCAGAATGTCCAGTATAATTTCAATTTTAGTTTTTGCAAGAGAGAAAGAAAGACTATAAGAGAGAAAATAGATATAAAAGTACTAGACGTTTATATACTTTATTAATTATTAAACCACTAATTATTAAAACACTAATTTTTTTTTTTTTTTTTTTTTTTTTTTTTTTTGTGGTACGCGGGCCTCACCGTTGTGGCCTCTCCTGTTGCGGAGCACAGGCTCCGGACGCGCAGGCTCAGCGGCCATGGCTCATGGGCCCAGCCGCTCCGGGGCACGTGGGATCCTCCCGGACCAGGGCACGAACCCATGTCCCCTGCATTGGCAGGCGGACTCCCAACCACTGCGCCACCAGGGAAGCCCCACTAATTTTTTATTAATTGAATTTCTGCATACAGCGAGCTTTGAGCAATTTTAAATTTTCTTCATTTTGCTTCTGGTTTTTTTTCAAAAAGTTTTCCAGAATGAACTTGTGTGACTTTTGTAACAGAAACAATAACAGTTTTGTGAAAAAAAAAAAAAAGTATGGGCTAGTGTATGTTACAGGAAATAGCTGATTTTCAGCACCTAAAATTAATAGTTTTCCAGCGTAATATTCTGTTCAACAGAGTGAAGGAAATTTTCTTCTCTCTTATTCGTGGAGGATAGCAATAGGCAAGAAACCTTGGCCTCGTCCACATTCAGCTTTCGTTTGATTTAAAAACTCCATTGCTTTATCCTGCCACCCCGCCTCCCCCATGTTTTTTTACAAGATCTGGGAGCTATAAAAAAGTGCCAAGTAAAATGCAAACTTTCCAGTTGTCTTATTTCCCTGGGTTATACAGAATCTTCCAGTTAAACTAAAATCCAACTTACTGTCAGATGTTTCAATTAATAAAATTCTTTTAGTTGAGTCCTACCAGGTATGGCTGAAATACATGAAATAGATTTAGGAATTCTCCCCACGCTGCAGAGAATGGGTGAGCTCAAAGAGTTACCTTGGAGTAAGTATTGCTCTGAAATCCCCCTAAAGTTGAAACTCAGAGGAAACCAGGTGTCAGTGTCTAAGGGTTAAACTCACTTTCTGTCCCAAAGGATGCCCCTAGGGAAACAAAAATAGAGGAAACTCGAAAAAAGGATGACAGTGTTAGAAAATTAGAACTGGGAGAAAAACAAATATGATGACTTAACCCCTGAACGAGAAGACTCACTTAAACGTCACGGGTTTCAGATATTCAAAGAATTATGATAAAGAATAAGAGCCTATGGGATTTGAAGAGATTCCATGATAGAAGCAAACCTCCTGGCAGCTCAAGGTTTATGGAACACTGAAGTAGCCTACCGATGCGTGTATTACTCTTCTTTCTTTTGAGAATTCAAAGTGTAAGACAGAAAAGTATCTGCCCTCAGTCATCCCTGATGGCGGAAAAGGATAAACAAGGACATTTATGATGAATAGCCCCCCCAGTACCCATCTGTGCTGTCCACTGCCCACTCTCATGGTTCCTTGATGAGTTTACTTGTGTTGAGCAGCTGGAGGGTTTGTCTGCGGGTAGACAGGTGCATCCATGGGGGTCTGGAAGAGCCAGGAGGCCACAAAAAGGTAGAACCATTTTGCAAATGTCTTGGGATTAGCAAAAAGTCTTTTGACTATGTTTCAAGTGTTTTCAGATCTGCTAAAATCCAACCAGGGTTTGCCCCTGAGAACCTTCTTGTTTAAATGCTTTATGCTTATTTATTTTAAGAAAAACATAGGTTTGGTGTTTCTGGGTCCGTGGACGCTTAGCTCATTCGATTGGGTTTGCAAGTCTGTTCAGTGTCCACAATGCCTTATGGAATTCAAAGGAAGTTGTCTCTCCACCGAGGGCTTGAGAACCAGAAGCCAGGCTGCAAGAAGCCTTGGTTCAGCTCTGTCCGTCGGAACCCTCCAAGGGTTCTTAAGCTGCGTTTGGGTTAAAGTATCAATGTTTCCCTCTCATTGTCTCGGCTGAAACCCACAGGTTTGCCTGAACACAAGAAAGTGTGTTAGAATTGTTGTCAGGGACTTCCCTGGCAGTCCAGTGGTTAGGTCTTCGCCTTCCAGTGCAGGGAATGCAGGTTCAATCCCTGGTTGGGGAGCTATGCTCCCACAGGACTCACAGCCAAAAAAAAACAAAATATGAAAAAAACAGAAGCAGTATTATAAGAAATTCAATAAAGACTTTGTAAATGGTCCACATCAGAAAAAAAAAAATCTTTAGAGTTGATGTTGGAAAAACGATCTTGCTGGATGAAACTTTCCTAGGGAACAGGCAGAAGGTCTCAAGTTCAGAACATCAGCTTGGATAAACCCTCATCGTTTGGCTTCTGGGCTCATTTGTACCCAGTGCTAAGCTGAGTGGCCTAAATGTTTTAAGTCTGGAAAATGTCAGTTATTTAATATTTATGCCTTTGTTTCTGCTGTGTGCACCAAACCGTGCTGGGTAGGAAGTTTATGAAACAGATATAATATATGGTCCATGTAACCTTAGGAGGTTGGGTTTGTAGGCGTGAAGCCATTAATACGTAATTAATTAAAGATTGCGTGGCATAGATTTCAAGAGTGATAGGAATTCACTGGAGAGAGAGATCTTGTTAAAGAACTCGTTAACTCTAAGTTGCCCCAACATAGCCTTAAGTATACCAGGAGGGGCAATGAAGGAGAGAGACAGACATGCTGACAGAGGTATAAGCAGAAAGAAAATTAATTATAGGCTCATGGTGGAGGTGGCACAGCCTATGGTCAGAATGAAGCCTAGTTTGAGTGGAATGGAGGGTTCTTCTATTTGGGAGTCATGGAGAACAAGGTTAGAAAAGCTTATTGGAGTAAGGCCAGGCAACTGTGTTTATCCTTCACACGGAAAGCCCTAAAGCACCATTGTTGGCTTTGAAGCACAAGTGTGGAAACTGCAGTGTTGAAGCGAAATTAATATGAAGGGAGTGTGTAGGATGAACTAAAGGGTGACTAAGCTAAGGTTGGGGAACCCAGCTTGCGGAAAGGTCAAAGTGCAAAGTGAACAGCTGATACGCACACAAAATTTGGTAGTCTCGTCTCAAAGAATCCCTTGGGATGTGTTTGCTGCTGTGTGCCTTAGGATAATTATAAGTACTGGCAATTTCGTATGCTTCAACATAAAAACTAAAAGTCTAGAGGTATGTGGACTTCAGGTATGGCTTGATCCAGCAGCTTGATGATGTCACCTAGATCCCAATTTCTATTTCTCTCTCTCCCCTTTGCCTTTTACTATGTCAGCTTCCCTCAGAGGCTGGCTCCCCTCTTATTAGGAGAACAGTGGCTTGCAACTCCTTTGGGGAAAAAAAGAAATTTATTTCCCAGATGCCCCTAGCAAATGTCTCCTCTCAGTTTCTTGGCCTAAAATTAAATGCTCATCAATGAACCAAATACAGTGTCCAGGGAAACGGGATGAGGGCATTGTATTAAGCCAATCAGGATCCACCTTAGTGCTGAGGGTGAGATCAATCTCACCCGAAGTCACATGGCTTTAAAATTTGTGGTCCCAATAGGAAGGGGAGAAGAGGCAGTGGATGAAGGAAGGCAACCAACAAATGTCCACTGAGACATCATTTTGCTGTTGTGTTTGTTTTCTCCTGCTACAGTATTGCTCCCAAAGGCACGGGGCAGGAAGCAGCTGGTACTGGAGACCCTCTAGCCAAGACCCAGACAATCCTTGGAAGCAAAGAGGGGAGAAGGCCAGCTCTGTGGCCAAGCAGAGGCCCTGTCTTCTACCCCGTGCTGACTGAGGAAGTTTGGATACAATGGAATCCAGAAACGGTCAGAGGCACAGATGTGGAGTCACTGCTTGCTGATTCAAAGGAAGGGTTATTAACATCACTGAAAAATGAGGTCTTCGTGGATATGGGGCAAATCAAGCTGCCCATGGCGTTGCAGATCTTAGGACAAGGTGGAGAATAAGATTCTCCACCTTGTCACCAACGCTCATTTTGGTGCTGGCCAATATTTTCACGATAGTCCTAAGAGCATAGAGCAGATCATTCCCTAAAACCCCAGCCCGATACGGCCAGACCTCTTTCTAAAGCTATCACCAATACGCAAAGCCCATTATGCCTGCCCCGAGTGGATCCATTACCAGATACTTCACCTCACTGAAACCCATCCACCACATTCCTGCCCTTAAGGCAGACTCCAAAGCTTTTCCTGCAGTGTTTCCCCATCAGCCTGGCCAGGCACTTTCTGGGGAACTCCGTGCCGTCTGCCAATGTAGAGATTTCATGGTGCCTGTCTGTCTGGATCATTTATTTGGTGGGTAGGGGGGAGTTAAAGACTGGTGCCCACACCCCACCCGTCTCTGGGAAGAATCCCTATTTTCCACCTGCAGGGCATCAAAGTCAGTCTTCAGTGACTCATAGCTGTTCTGTCTCTGGTGTTGTGTTCAGATCCTTTCAGTGCCTTTGCACCCGGAGGCGCTGCAAATGCTGCTTTTGTTTTTAGGTGCAACTGTCACAAGGCAGCTAATATAAAACAAGACAGGTGTTTCCATCCTAAAATGAATCAATGGCCTCAGGGGACTTGGTGGCCTCCCTTTTTTTTTTTTTTTTTTTTTTTTTTTCTGATTTCTTCAGATGCCTCGGCACCACCCGCTCCACCAGGGGGACAGCTGGCTGAACAGGACCAAAGGGAGCCTCAGCTGGACGCTGATTTTATGATGACTCAACGGCTCAGCAACAAAAAATAAAAAATCAACTTGAACCACTCTTTCCAAATGCACTCCAGCCCGGGAGTGCCTTGCACTGTTTTCATATGAGTGTGTAGGTCCCGAGGCAGGCTTTTCCTGCAGATGCCCCGAGAGCAATTAAAGACTAAATAGGGTTGACAGATGCTGGTAATATGCACGCCAGCCAAGGAAACACTCATCTCACCAGATGTGTGCATGGAAGGCGAGCGACCTCAGCATCTGTAAGACTGGATAGATTAACATCTGAAGCGGGGGTGGCGTGGCCAGGAAGTGGGAGGTGGGCAAAGATGGGAGGAAGCTGAGTTCTGTAAGGTTCCAGCTCGATCACTGGGCATTCGCCAAGGTCAAGGAAGGATGGGAAAGTGCGCTCTGCTTAGAAAACTCAGCATCTGATTTGCAATGTCATTGCAAATACTTCTGTCACTATAGAGGAGGTGGTGTCTCACCCAGAAAGAGTCTACTGTCAGTTCTTGTAGCTGACGGCCTTAAGCTTACATCCTGCTAAGATCTGAGCTATATAGCCTGACCCAAATTTGTTTACTTATTCTTGATGGGAATGAAAGTATTCATCCTTCCTAGTAACAAAGAACTGCAAAAGAAGACAGTAATAGACCGTGTTTCACCTGCTAGAGAGACTGCTCTTTTTAACGGTGTCATTCAATGCCACAAAGGATGTAAATTGATATGTAAATTGATACAGTCTCGGGGAGACAATTCGGCAATACCTACCAAGAGTTCAGTCCCCCGTAATATAACACTGGTGAGCAGAAAAAAACCTTCATGTAGATTTTAGCTTGTGAGCCGCCTCCAGAACCTGCATCAGTAACATTCAGCAAAGGGACTTCCCTGGTGGTCCAGCGGTCAAGACTCCGCCCTCCCAATGTAGGGGGCCAGCGTTCGATCCCTGGTTGGGGAGCTAGATCCTGCATGCATGTTGCAGCTAAGAGTCCGCATGCCGCAACAGAGATCCTGCAACTAAGACCCGGCGCAGCTGAAATAAAAATAAATAATTAACATTCAGCAAATATTTATTTACTATAGACCAGACAGCACGGCAAGGAAGGAGGGACCCACGAGATGATTACAGAGCTGTTGCTAAGCTGATGGCGTCCACCCAGTCAATGGGGTCAAACAGGGTAATAGCATCTCTTTCCTCTTTTGAATGTTTCCCTTGGAAACTGCTATGGCTCTTAGAAGAATGATGAGAAAGGTCAAGGTGAAATGAAAACTGTTTTGCTCTGTCCTTACTAAGAGCCAGGCTCTGGACTGGGCACTTTATGTGTGTTATCGGTAGGGTCCGCTATTCCCCTGGCTTGTCGGTCTGCAGACGGGTCGGGGGTAGGGGGCTTTACAGCCAAATTACAGGCTCTAACGGCAGAAGGAGGGCATGCTGGGTTTTTCTCTATTCTCTTAATTCCTTCCTCTGCGAATATTCTCCTCCGAGCTTGGAGCAGGGGAGGAAGAGATGAGAAACTCTTTTTTGATGGGCACCGGTTAACCCCCTGTCCCTTTCCTCCGGCCACTGCGGGGCTTGACACAGACGCTTTGCCTTCTACTGAGTTTTGTCGGCTCATTGGATACATCGGCAGAGAACCTACCGCCTCCCCGGGGCAGGTAAACGCACGTTCTTCAGCTGGTCACTGGAGGGGTATTTGATGACGCGTCCAGCCTCCTTCTGAGACCCGCTGTCATCCACAAATGTCCCTCTTGGGCACAGCCCGGGATTCAGCCCAGCAGAGACCTTATTTCAAGTCATTTGCCTGCTCACAACACCTACAAGGTAGGTGGCAGTATTTCCATTTTCACAAAGGGGGAAGCCAGGGTTAAGCAGTGGAGCGCCCGGTTTTTTGAGCACCTACTGTGTGCTAAGCCCGAGCCAAGATATTTATAGGCATCGGTTCGTTGATTTTACACAGCAGCTGACACATGAAGGCAAAGCAAGCCTTATACACATTTTAAAAATGAAGAAATGGGATCTTCGAGACTCTTTAAGTAATTTGCCCTGGGGTCAACCAAAGGCTCTGATTCCAGAGGCTCCTGGCCCAGGCTTCCTGGTTTCCTGGTTTGGCAGAAAGGGAGGCTCGTGACCTCCACCTTCCTAAAGATGAAAGAGGCTTTAAATCAGTATATGACCATTAGGAATATTTTGATTTTTTTGTTAGCAGGTTTCTGCCAGGAGAAGCAAGTCAATAAAAGTTCATCTCTCCGGGCTTCCCTGGTGGCGCAGTGGTTGAGAGTCCGCCTGCCGATGCAGGGGACATGGGTTCATGCCCCGGTCCGGGAAGATCCCACATGCCGCGGAGCGGCTAGGCCCTTGAGCCATGGCCACTGAGCCTGCGCGTCCGGAGCCTGTGCTCCGCCACGGGAGAGGCCACAGCAGTGAGAGGCCCGCAATTCATTTCTCAGGGGTCTGGTAAACATTTATCCAAACCACAGTTGTTGTCCATTCAGATTTTTAGGGGATTTTTCAGTTAATCGTTCTGGCAGCATTTTTAGAATAAAACAACTCAATGCTCAATATGCTATGCAAACCAAACTTACAATTTTCCTTCAATATATGGAGTAGTGACGTGGCAATACTACTATCCAAGATGCTCAGACTGAAACCCTCACGTGGCGTCAGAACTTGGGGGATCCCATGAGGGCAAGAAATGCATCTTCTTCGCCCCCATGTTCTCAGCACCTAGCATCGTGCCCAGTATACAGTAAGTGCTTAACGCACACCTGCTGCACGCACGTGGAAAGAACTTGCCCCAGGACTTAGTTTCTCAGTTCTCTCTCCCACTTCTGGGAGGGATGGAACTGATCAGTCTGGCTCAGAGATATTTAATAAATTGTTGGAGGTCACGTGGGTGATATAGCTGGTGGCCCTGGTTCCTACCCCGGTTCCCAGCTTACACTAACGACCTGCCATAAACATCAAAGCAGAGAGAAGACCTTGCCCCCCTGGGGCTGGCAGCTGAAACAGGCCATCCTCCCCTTTAGCAAGAATCTGGCACAGCTATTAAGGAATCATTCTCCGCCCTGGCCCAGCCCTTGTTATTTGGGCGACGGTAGTTTGATGTGGTGAACATGCCGTGTGACTCCCTGCTGTCCTTGGGAACAGACACGGGGACAACACTCCCCGCCATTCACACCACACACTCTGGGCTCAGGCACTGACGCAAAGCCACCCCCATAAAACTCGACTCTTGCAAAATCTCAAAGAAGTCAAGCGAGCAGCTGAGGGTCACCCAGTCCAAAAAATCACAACCCTCCCAAAGGGACTTTTTGTAACTTCATGACTTGATGAAGGTGATGCAGGGATTTGGGGCAATGTTTGTGCCGATATCCTTCCATGAGACCTCCCTACCATGTGTTAATTGTTTGATGAATTTGTATAAAATAGGGGCCCAAGGAGACGTGATGATGAAATGTAATGTAACGTGTAACAAACGTAATGTGGATCCTGGGATAGAAAATAAGGACATCAGGTAAAAACCTAGGAAATCTGAATAAAGTATGGTCTTTAGGTACTAA
This sequence comes from Phocoena sinus, assembly GCF_008692025.1. NCBI lineage: Eukaryota > Metazoa > Chordata > Mammalia > Artiodactyla > Phocoenidae > Phocoena > Phocoena sinus. The sequence continues at coordinate 3,493,585 of NC_045782.1, forward strand.
TAATAGTTAATAATAATAAGGGTCTTTAATTAATAATAATGTATCATTAATTCCAAAAATAGGGCAAACTAGATATCAGGTAAATGGGAATGCTCTATATTACATTTGTAATTTTTCTATAAATCCGTTCTAAGAAATAAAGTTTATAGATAGATAGATAAGTGATAAATAGATACCCCCAGAGTTTTTACAGGCATCCTTTTTTCCTTCTGAATACCGAATGAGTGATAACCCTTTTGCCAGTGTGTCTAAGAAACTAAAATCTGGTTCTATATTTTTTCTGTGTCCCTTTTTGTACCAGCTATGCAAGGATGCCTGTTCTTTGCTTCATGACCCTAAATTTTCAGCAAACGTGGGTCCTGACTGCAGGCCGATCCTCTTTCTGTTCCAAACCTGTAAAAAGGGCTTCCCTGGTGGCGCAGTGGTTGAGAGTCCGCCTGCCGATGCAGGGGACACGGGTTCGTGCCCCGGTCCGGGAAGATCCCACGTGCCGCGGAGCGGCTGGGCCCGTGAGCCATGGCCGCTGAGCCTGCGCCTCCGGAGCCTGTGCTCTGCAATGGGAGAGGCCACAACAGTGAGAGGCCTGCGTACCGCAAAAAAAACAAAAACAAACCTGTAAAAGTGTGGAGGTGAAGTATTCTTTTCCTCTTCGTTTGGGCTGCTTGCGTGACGCACAGTCTAGGTCTTTCCAGACTGGGCTCTGCAGAAGGCTCTGCCCTCCCCATGCAAGCCCAGCCCATCCTGGCAGTGGGTTGCAGCTTCCCACCCCTGCCAGGCCCTCCCTGACCACTCTGCCCACCGCTGTGTTTCCATCAAAATGTGCTGTGTGTGTCAGTAGAAGAGAGAGTTTTACATCTCATTGGGGAAATCAAACTTATGGTTACCAAGGGGGAGGTGGGGAGAGGGATAAATTGGGAGATTGGGATTGACATAGACACACTACTGTATATAAAATAGATAACTAATAAGGACCTACTGTACAGCACAGAGAACTCTTCTCAAGACTCTGTAATGACCTATATGGGGAAAGAATTTTTTAAAAAATGGAGATAGATATATATATATATATATATATGTATATATATAAAACTGATTCACTTTGCTGTATAGCAGAAACTAACACAACATTGTAAATCAACTATACTTCAATAAAATTTTTTTTAAAAAGAGTGAGGGAATAAGGGAATGCATGTGTGGAACACACAGAGAAAGCCCTGCCAGGTCAAAACACCAAGCTGATAATTTGAGAGATATCAGGTGTCCACTCCTGGACTGTCTCATATTTCAGCTTATCCAGGAAAGTTTAGAGAGAACGTCCCGGCCTCTCTTGGGAAAACGGGACACGCTGTACAAGGGGACAGCGCCAGTGTCTGGAAACAATAAAAAGGACAGGATGAAAACGCGCCTTGTAACATCAGCTTCCTTTTGTTTAGACATAACATGGCATTTTCAAAGTACATCTTCAAAGTTCATCTTCAGAAATGGAACCAAAATGTCTTCTTGTTTTTGCTGTGCTTAAACCGCAGCTGGGCTCCCTTAGAGTCTAAAGTAAAACCTGTGAGGTTTCGAATAGACTTTATTTCAGACTGAAGGTCTTTTTTTAATTTGTTTGGTTTTTGCCTATTATCTCACCTGCTATTAATTGATTTTTTTTGTATTATTCACCAGAAAAGAGGAAATCACATTTTCCCCAAGGCTCAGAAACGTGGGAAAGAAGATTAAGGTGAGAAAAAGCTACCGTAGAATCGTGTAGAATTTGAAGCAAATCATTGTGTATAAATCTTTACACATACAGAGCAACTTATAGAAACGCAGCAAAAGACAATATTCCCATTCCAAAATTGGGATGGGAGAAACCAGAAATAATTAAGTTAACAAATTACTAGTACGACTATTTAGAAAATGGTGGAGTGTCCACAAATGCCTTGGGGAATTTACTAGTGCCGAATATCCTGCATTCTGTTTTTTTTTTTTTAAATAAAGGCTTCCTTTTTCTTAAATATGTACAGTATCACCAGGAAGGGGAGATAACCCCAGACTGTAGGGAAAGGCCTAAAGAAAAAGCAGATGGCCGCCTCTTTTGCAGGAGCCATGTAATTTCATGGTGCATTTTCTGTTCATGGCTTCACTGAAATTCAAGCCCAAGGGCCAATTCTTTCTGGCAGAGGGGATGGGCTCAGGGGGCAGGGAGCAAGCAGTGAGAAGGGGGAAAAGCCTAACAAAAGGTAGGCAGTCGGGCCTCTGCTTCTGGGTGAGTGTCTACTTTTTCCTCAACCGATAGCTTTCTGGGCTTCAGCCAACCAAGGCCTGTGATGGTCACACCAGCCCCATCTCTGCTGGTCAACTGTCCTCCATGTCACCTCATTCAAATTCCTGACAGATTGGCCTAGCTCACCGTTTTGAGTGAGGTCACACAAGTCAAAGGTCAGTGGCTAGCTTACTGATGGATGACCTTTCAGGTCAGCACCTTGTCCTTTGGGACAACAAGGATTATGCATGATTAGGTTCCCCCAGAAGAGTATGTGGGTGGGTAGCTGCCCTACAATGTGTAGTCAGTAGCAGTTGGAAAAGAAAGTAACTGAATCTCTACAACAGTCATTATTCAAAGTGTGGTCCCTGGACCAGCAGTATCAGTGAGAGGCCCGTGTACCGCAAAAAAAAGGGAGGAGCTGTGATATGAAAAACAATTTTCTAACATTTTGTAAGAAAGTTAAAGACCTAAAAGAGATTAAATTTTTTTATTTATTTTTTCACAGTAAGTCCTTGTTGATTATCTATTTTAAATATATCAGTGTGTACATGTCAACCCCAAACTCCCAATCTAATCCCCCCCCAGGCCTTCTCCCCTCATAACCATAAGTTCATTCTCTAAGTCTGTGAGTCTGTTTTTGCTTTGTAAATAAGTTCATTTGTATCTTTGTTTTCAGATTCCACACATAATTGATATCATATGATATTTGTCTTTCTCTGATTTACTTCACTTAGTATGATAATCTCCAAGTCCATCCATGTTGCTGCAAATGGCATTATTTCATTCTTTTTATGGCTGAGTAATATTCCATTGTATGTATGTACCACATCTTCTTTGTCCATTCCTCTGTCAATGGACATTTAGGTTGCTTCCATGTCCTGGCTATTGTAAATAGTGCTGCAGTGAATATTGGGGTGAATGTATCCTTTCAAACCATGTTTTTCTCCAGATATATGCCCAGGAGTGAGATTGCTGGATCATATGGTAGCTCCGTTTTTAGTTTTATAAGGAACCTTCGGTAAAAAGTTTTTTAAAACACACACACAGAATAAACACACCTAGACTCAGCACCCAACTGAAGAATAGAATGTTACCAAAACCACAGACCTCCCCTGCAGACCCTTTTCCAACACTTCTGTCCTCCTCTCCCAAGGTTTAATCATCTGGTTACAGTCTTAAATTGTGATCGCCAAATCTCTAAACACCAAGGTGGCAGGAAATAGATCATATATACTCTTGAAGCTCAAGAAATACTTGCGAAGAAAATGGACAATGGTTTGTTGCAGTATTTTCATATTTTGTAGAGAAGTTTAACCCATTCCCAAAGATTTTAAAAGGCGCTCCTTCTCCAAGTAAAATTGACTTCAGGAGTGCAATAAGTCTCCTTTGTTAGAAACTCTATAAAAGTTCATAATGTCTATAGGTCCAAGAAGCCAAACTGTTCATCACGGAAAGTGCCCCTAAGAAATATGATCAAATTTAATGTCCATTTCTTACTAAAGGAATACCCATCATAGATCACCAGTCAGAATATTCTTTTGTGGTGAAATATGGTTATAGGAGCATCACTTGACAGAATTCTAAAGCACGAGTCAATGCAATAAACGAAAAAAGAGTTATAAGAAATCTAATCTTATTTGTGAACGGTAAGCACCCAGAAAATCTAAGAGAATACACTAAAATTCATGGAAACTAGAGGAGAATTCAGTAAGATGGACAATGGTAAAAGGCAGTATACAAAATGTAATGATTTTACTGCATATCAACAATGACTCAGTAGAAAATATAGTTGCATATAGCTTAAAATATCTGGTGAGAATTAAAAAATATGAAGTCCTAAAAATTAATTTTTTTAATGCCATGGCATTATTGAGATACATTTTAAAATGGGAATGTAGAAACACGATGTGGACCGAAAAGGAAATCACACTGTTTTAACAATGTCCAGTTCTCACTAAGTAATAGATGACCTCAATAAAATCTCAATGGTTTATTTCAAAATTTGGAAAATAATTCTGATGTGTATTTGGAAGACCAAATTTAGGAAAACAGATGAGAGGTTTTTTTATAGAGTAGGGAGGAGAAATTTGCAGAGCACATAAAATAGAGTGGTACTAGTAATAAAACAGACAAACATTAATAACAGAACAAAAGGACTGAAAATGAACCCAAGTATATATTGGAATTTAAGATCAAAAATCCATCATTATAAATCCATGGGGAAACAATGGATTATTTAATAAAATGATGTGAGGAAAACTGACTAAGCATTTAGGAAATAATAAAGGTAAATCTCTACCCCATACCCACGTTCAAAATAAAATCCAGGGACTTCCCTGGTGGTGCAGTGGTTGAGAATCTGCCTGCCAATGCAGGGGACACGGGTTCAATCCCTGGACCAGGAAGATCCCACATGCCACAGAGCAACTACTGAGCCTGCACTCTAGAGCCCGTGAGCCACAACTACTGAGCCCACGTGCCACGACTACTGAAGCTCGTGCACCTAGAACCCGTGCTCCACAACAAGAGAAGCCACCGCAATGAGAGGCCCATGCACCGCAATGAAGAGTAGCCCCCACTCGCTGCAACTAGAGGAAGCCCACATGCAGCAATGAAGACCCAATGCAGCCAAAAATAAATAAATAAATTTATATAAAAAAATAATAAAATAAAATCCAATTGGCTTAAACATGTAAAAGTAAAACTGAGAAAATAGAAATGAAAGGAGAAAACATGGATAATTTCTTATATAATCTTGACCTGGAGATGGGTCTTCCTGGAGTGAATGAAGAGGTTATCTTACTACATAAATTAAAAAAAAATTATGCATGTCATAAATTACCATAAATAAGATTACAAGGCAAATAACATTGGAGAAAATCACTGCAGTACACATGCCTGACAAAAGCCTAATGTTCTCAAATCACAAAGAGATTTTAAAAATAAATTTGAGATAAATTTCTCCAGTGAAAAAATAGGCAAAAGATAAGAGACATTTCTCACAGACACACACATACACACATGTAGCCTATTAACAAAAGATAAAATACTCAACCTCAGTAATCAAAAATTCATATCAAAACCACAATGATAATCATTTTAGCCTATCAAATTGGGAATGATTATAAAGAAAGAGAATACCTAGTGTTGACAAGAGTGTAACAGGTTTCACATTCACTTCTTAGCAAGTTAATTAAAATGGTTACACATTCATAAGTGTGTAATTAAAACCTTTAACTTTTTCAAATGTTCCAACAAACAATTCTACTAGAATTTAATCCTGAAGAGATAATAAGAAGATGCACACACACACACATGCTAGTCAGAACAATGCTGGGAACATAATAGTAAATATTTCTTAAATAAGAAAACAATGAACATCATTATAGTTTTGATTTGCATTTCTCTAATAATTAGTGATGTTGAACATCTTTTCATGTGCCTCTTGGCCATCTGTAGGTCTTCCTTGGTGAAATGTTTGTTTAGGTCTTCTGCCCATTTTTTAACTGGATTGCTTGTGTTTTTGGTATTGAGCTCCATGAGCTGTTTGTATATTTTGGAGATTAATCCTTTGTCTGTTGTTTCATTTGCAAATATTTTCTCCCATTCTGAGGGTTGTCTTTTTGTCTTGTTTATGGTTTCCTTTGCTGTGAAAAAGCTTTTAAGTTTAATTAAGTCCCATTCGTTTATCTTTGCTTTTATTTCTGTTACTCTAGGACGTGGGTCAAAAAGATCTTGCTGTAGTTTATGTCAAAGAGTGTTTTTCCTATCTCTTCCTCTAAGAGTTTTATAGTGTCTGGTCTTACATTTAAGTCTTTAATCCATTTGGAGTTTATTTTTGTGTTTGGTGTTAGATAGTGTTCTGATTTCATTCTTTTACATGTAGCTGTCCAGTTTTCCCAGCACCACTTAGTGAAGAGGCTGTCTTTTCTCCATTGTACGTTCTTGCCTCCTTTGTTGTAAATTAGGTGCCCGTATGTGCATGGGTTTATCTCTGGGCATTTTATCCTGTACCATTGATCCATATTTCTGTTTTTGTGCCAGTACCGTACTGTCTTGATTACTGTAGCTTTGTGATATAGTATGAAGTCAGGGAGCCTGATTCCTCCTCATGCCAGTCAGAATGGCCATTATCAAAAAAATCTAGAAACAATAAATGCTGGAAAGGGTGTGGTGAAAAGGGAACCCTCCTGCACTGTTGGTGGGAATGTAAATTGATATAGCCACTATGGAAAACAGTATGGAGGTTCCTTAAAAAACTAAAATTAGAATTACCATATGACCCAGCAATCCCACTACTGGGCATATAACCTGAGAAAACCATAATTCAAAAAGAGACACGTACTACAATGTTCATTGCAGCTCTGTTTACAATAGCCAGGACATGGAAGCAACCTAAGTGTCCATCGACAGATGAATGGGTAAAGACGATGTGGCACATATATACAATGGAATATTACTCAGCCATAAAAAGAACAAAATTGAGTTATTTGTAGTGAGGTGGATGGACTCAGAGTCTGTCATACAGAATGAAGTAAGTCAGAAAGAGAAAAACAAATACCATATGCTAACGCATATATATGGAATCTTAAAAAAAAAAAAAAAAGGTACTGATGAACCTAGTTGCAGGGCAGGAATAAAGGGGTAGACCTAGAGAATGGACTTGATGACATGGGGTGGGAGGGCGAAGCTGGGGCGAAATGAAAGTAGCATTGACACATATACACACTACCGAATGTAAAATAGTTGGCTGGTGGGAAGCAGCAGCATAGCACAGGGAGAGCGGCTCGGTGCTTTGCGGTGACCTAGAGGGGTGGGATAAGGAAGACGGGAGGGAGGCTCAGGAGGGAGGGGATATGGGGACATGTGTCTGCATGTGGCTGATTCACTTTGTTGTGCAACAGAAACTAACCCAGTATTGTGAAGCAATTATGCTCCAATAAAGGTCTATTTTAAAAAAATGAACAAAGGTATGGGTGAATATACAGGCATGCTTAACCCCAAATTGTTGTTAGTAGGACTAACTGATGATAATATAGTCATACAATTTAAGACCATGCAACCATTTTAAATGCTATTTAGAATCATGTTTAATGCCAGGGAAGTAGGCTTAAAGTATATTCCTTGAAGTATTATAAAACACCATATCTGGATAGATAAAAGATAGATGATACATAGATAGATAGGTAGATAATATATAGGTAAATAAATAAATAATTTTATAGAAAAAGATGGCAGTATGATTCAAATGTGATATTATAAAATTATTAATGACTGACATATTTTAACCTTTTTTCTCTCTCATACCACTGAAGAGGATTCTAGCCTTGCTACTCAATTTATTCTCAACAACCATCCTCTGAGGAAGGTTTTTCCACTACATTAGGAGCTGTTTTGGCCACAGGGAGGAAAGAAAGAAGGACCACAGGAGGTCAGGCTAAGACTTTTGAGAACCGGGATAATTTTGAGGAAAGAGGCAAAGAACTGCTACAATGTGAAGCAGGATTTTGGAACAATTGGGATTTCAAGGAAAACCGTAGTTGCCTATTTGATTCCTTTTGAAATAAATCAATGCAAGTCTAATGTGAGAAATGCAAGTATAATGTGTCAAAATTATAGTTTTGTAGTCACTCCATTTTTTAAAAAATGAACTTCCAATATGAATTATGAAATTACCGACGGCAGAGACAGCTCTTCACCCAAATCCGCGCTCTGTCCTTCATAACCACACAGCTAGACTATATTTCCCAGCAGTCAGGTGTGGCCCTGTGGCTGAGTGCTGGGAAATGTCACATGGGAAGCAGTGATGTGTGTGTGCCTCCTCCCGACCTTGCTTATAAAAATCTCCCCCACGTACTCCTTCTTACTTTCTTTTTTCTTCCAGATGAACAGGAGGGCTACCCCCAGGGTGACCATGGAAACCACATGTTGAAGATGGTATCATCCTGGTCCCTGAATGACCACACAGAGCAGAGCATCCCCCTCAGACAACACAAGCCCCCTGCTCTGACCTGGAACAACTCAACAATTCAGGACTCTTAGGTAGCAAGGATCAGATATCTGTTGTGTTGAGTCTTGGATGTATTTGTTACACCGGCTGGGCTGCCTTCAGTAACCCAACACCATTTGCAGATTTTCAAGATGATGACTGAGAAACTGTTCCACAGCCTTGGAGTCTCCTCATCCACTTCCCACCCTGAAGAAAGTTAACGCGGGCTGTGGAATTCAGCCTAACTTCACCTGCATGTCTAGGAGACAAGAAGACGGTTGACCGACTGCTTCAGGGGCAGAAACAGAAATGTGTGGCCATATGGGGTGTCCCGGAGGCTGTTTGCATGGCTGTGTACAGAAGGACGTCAGCAGAAGAAGTGTTCTGGATGCCAGGATCTGAGAAGTGGTCCCAGGAAGCCACCTGGAGCAGGTATGTGTCCACCCAGGTTAAAGGAATTCAAGACAGAGCAACCCAGCAGGCATCACTGAAGAGTTAAGGAAAGTTCCCCCCAAGAGACTGAGTCACTGTTACACATCAGCCAGGCAAGAAGCACATCAGAGGTCACATTACCACAAACTATAAATATTTATCAGAAGGTGAATATTTCATACCCTATTAAATGTTTTGCTGCATTTACAGAGAATAAGGTATTCATTTTTGCATGAAAAAGGATCTCCAAGCACATAGCAGAATAATTTATAAAGAATCATGTTATATACAAGTAATCATGAAGTACAACCAGCTAGCAAATATAACAAAAGAGAGACAGACTCACAGATATGGAGAACGAACTAGTTACCAGTGGGGAGGGGGAGGGAGGGAGGTGTAACATAGGGGTAGGGGATTAAGAGGTACAAACGATTAGCATAAAATAAGCTACAAGGATGTATTGTACAACACGGGGAATATAGCCAATATTTTACAATAACTATAAATGGAACATAACCTTTAAAAATAAAAAAATAATTAATCTTGAAGTAAAACCATGTATTTCTACCTATAGCTTTTAAAAATTCTATTGAAGTATAGTTGATTTTCAATGTTGTGTTTAATTTCTGCTGTACAGAAAAGTGACTCAGTTATACATATATATATTCTTTTTCATATTCTTTTCCATTATGGTTTATCACAGGATATTGGATATAGTTCCCTGTGCTATATAGTAGGACCTTGTTTTTGACCCATCCTATATGTAATAGTTTGCATCTGCTAATCCCAAACTCCCACTCTACCTATACTTTTATGTGGATGTAAATGAATAGGAAAGGGTAAGGAAAGTTCCTCATCGGACTGATAACAGTGAGAGGAAATGGGAAGGAAGTTTTGAAATCTCTTTAGTCAAGGATTTCTTATAACAAGAAGGTAATTATGAACTATTGATGTGGTAAACAAGGAAATAAATAAGAGGGAAAATTGAAAAAGGAAAAAGGATATTACATATCCTGTAATACGAACATTTAATGAAGCACCCAACTCAGTTCATGCAAGAGTAGAGGGAATTCTGCTTTCTACTAGTCATAGAAAGAGAAACTCTCGTGTCTAAGCCTGGATTAGGACACCGGAGAGAGAGGGTGACATGGTGGGAGAGAAAACTACATCACTCGTTGAGTACCCTGTATCTTCAACTCCTCAATAAGTTGGTGGGATTGTCCCTAGAGTTTATGTTCCCACCATATGTATCTATTGGAAGGGGGGAAACAGGGAGGGTTCTAAGGGCTGGCCACATGGTCAGGGTGACTACAGCCTTTGTGTTCCCTAGACATGCCTTCAAATGACCTCCACCATTTGCAAGAGTCCCAGCAGGAAACTCTGGGCTGGGCAGGGAGGATGCCACATCACACCCTGCAGGAGCCAGAGACATCAACCAAGATCACTCTCAGGAATGCTGTTGGAATCTTGCCTGGATGCATTGCAAGTATCACCCCCAGGAGAAAACTGCAGTCTTTCGAGAACACCAAACTTGCCTGAGTCTGCAGAAGACTTGCCGATAAATCAAACTAAAATCTAAAATCGAAAGCCACAACCAACCATTTTCCTTTCCTCACTCTGTATGACATAGAAATTTACCTTTTTGGACATTTCACTTGTAGTTATCTATTCATCTCACTCTGTCTCTTATCAAAATATTTCATTGGAGTTTCCCATAGAGTAATTTATTTATTTATTTTAACATTTATTTATTTATTTATTTTTGGCTGCATTGGGTCTTTGTTGCTGTGCACGGGCTTTCTCTAGTTGCGGCGAGTGGGGGCTACTCTTCGTAGCGGTGCGCGGGCTTCTCATTGCGGAGGCTTCTCTTGTTGCGGAGCACGGGCTCTAGAGCACAGGCTCAGTAGTTGTGGCGCGTGGGCTTAGTTGCTCCGCGGCATGTGGGATCTTCCCGGTCCAGGGATCGAACCTGTGTCCCCTGCATTGGCAGGTGGATTCTTCACCACTACGCCACCAGGGAAGTCCCCCATAGAGTAATTTAAATAACCCTTATCTGAACATCATTGTAAAGTAAATTATGCAGCACACCCTGTATAACATTCCGGGTTAAAAACAGATCCATTTGCTAATAGCCCTCCTGTACTACCTAATCCAAAAGTGCCAAATTCATCCTTTCCCCTGCCTTTAAAAGCCTTCCTTCACTCCAGTCCACTTGCCAAGATTACTTCCAAACAAATAACCTTGAATCAAACACTTCTACCTTAAAACGCAATTTACCACTTCTGCAAAACCATGCCACAGTTGAATTTGTTAACTCTGTTATTTAATTTATTCTGGTATGTGTTTGGACTTAACTCGCTCACTTTCCTAAGCTCTTAGGTCCTAGCAGGAATGTATTTTTCAAAGTGGGATGAGAGGCTCACGGTAGTGAGTTGTTCCAAATACGTGACCTGCCTGAGAAACAGTTTGCTTTTTTTCTTATTTTAATTTTTTGCTCTTTGAGGGCCAAAATGGCGGTCTTTGGAGTCAAAGTGGGAAGGGAGGAGTCATGATCTCTTTAAGAAGTAAGCAAAGAGCGAGCCACAAAGAAGGAGGAGGGAGAGAAGGGAAAAGAGGTGGAGGAAGGGGAGGCGAAGAAAAGGAGGAAGGTAGAGGGGAGGGGTGGGGGGAAAGGAAGAAGAAGAAGAAAAGAAAACAGCTGAAATTAACCTACTCATTTTGCTCATTCTGGTTGGTGTTCAACCAAGAATCAAACAAAAGGTGTTGTCTCCTTATCAATTAACATCAGGCTAGATATTGTCTATTGCGTCACTGAGTCTGTGGTTCCTGGTGCCACAGATATTACTCAGTCAAACTTGGTTTTCCTTTGCCTCTCTCTTCCCCCTCCCACCCCTTTGACTGAATGATCTTGGACAGTATAGTGGACATCGTGTTCAATTCTCCAACATGTTTTCCACTCTTTCCACCGACATCCATGGTGCTTTAGGAAGTAACTTCAGCTCCTGGAATGAGATGAGTACTGATGAATCAAAGCCAAACATGTTAATCCCATCAGATAGTTTGAGGACCCTGCCCTGAAACCAACCACTGTATGGCATTCTCCCAGCAACAGCTGTTGGTTCAGAGCCCACACATGACCATCGGCTGGAAGGGAGGAATTTTATTTCATGACTGAGGGATAGGCTCTTGTTTTCTTCTACCCCTAGATCCTACCATTGTGAGGGGAGCCAGCCCGAGGCAGAAGCCAGAATTATGGACAAGGAAGGAAAGGGACCCTCAGAACTTGTGCTCTTGATGACGATGTTGAACTTCGGGATTTACTAGCCCTGAATTCCATGCCCCATTGTGAGGCTTCCAGTCATGTGAGCTATAAGTGTATTATTTAGGCCAACTTGAGTGGCATTTTCTGTTACTACTGAAAGTCCCCTGACTACGCGAAGCCAACACAAATGGTGATTTCTGATTATTCAGTGGAGGAAAAAGCTGTCCATTGAACCAAAATGGGCTAGTGTCAGTTGCTTAATAGTTTGACAACATTGTAGACAGAAACTTGGGGGTGTGTTTTGAGTATTTAGGAACTGAATCTAGAAAATGTCATTTCTTACACGGGTTAAATGAGTGTGTCTGCTTCTCTGACCACTGGCCGACTCTAGGTTCTGTGACCTGCTGGGACCACCAGTGGGGGGCCCAGCCATTGGGCTGTAGGCTGGAGTCTGTCACTCACTGACCATGGTGCTTTGGTTGTGTATCTGGGATTTCCTTACGTTTACCGACAATGAAAAATGGAGATTAGACCCTGTGCGAGCCTTCCGATGACATGAGCAAGGATGCCTTCGTGTGGGAGGAGACGGCTCACTCACTGCCCATCAGTTCTACCACAAGCACCGCCTCCCTAGGGTTACGCTTCTCCTCTTAGAGGGTGAGTGTGAAAGCACAGCAGGGGTTCATTCTCTCCTCTAGGCATTTGCATCCTGCTAAGTCAGCAGCAACTTAGAGTTTAAATGTGTTTTACTAGGAGAGATTTACAGGTAAACAGCCAAGCTACAGGGCTTAACCTACCCTCCCTATGGCTTTTCACTCCCACCCTGCTTAACTCCAGCTAGTCCGCCTGGATCCCCAGTCCTTCAGCTGAACGCGGAACACAAGCCGGTACCACTTGCAAATGCTTTCCTCAGAGGCCACTTACAGTTTATAGCTCTGACCCTGCCAAACCCCAAAGGGAGTAGCAGACCATCCTCCTTGGCACCCTCCCTCAGCCAGCTTTCACATGTTCCCTCTTCATCCCTGAACCTTCATCCACGTGACCTCATACTCAATTTGACTCAGCAAATAGGTCTTGAGCACCAGCCAGCCTGGCACTGAGCTCGACGCTGGGATATTTGAGAGAAACATATGTCTCTTCCTTCACGGAGGTTATATGTCAGTTACAAGGACGCACACACAAAGGTTTAAGTGTGACGAATGTACGTGTATGAGCTGCCAGGCATCTTATGAAGTTTGATACAAGGTAAGAAAAAGTGGAAAGAAGTTGCAGGGAAGGAATAGTAAGGAAAAGCTTCTCAGAAGAGAAAACATCTGAGCTAAGTCTTGGGAAAAAGAAGAGTTCACAAGCATGAGAAAGAAAGGGCGTTCCAGGCAGAAAAACCTGGATGAGTAGGGGTAAGGAGTAGGGAGCAGAGATTCTGTGATACAAGGACGAAGAGGCCAGGTCATGATTCTAAGCCTTGGGCACGACTCTAAACAGTTTTGAAGTTATTTTAAGGGAACTGTTATGATTTAATCAAAATATTAGTCAAGGTTACACTAGCTGATGAACCAAATAATCACTGAATTTTCAGTGGATTAACACAACAAAACTATCTTTCTTATTTCTGGTCCAGGTCAATGAGGGTGTTCCTGGTTGGGTGACTTTCCTCCCAGAGCGATTCTGGACCTGAGACTCCAGAAACCTTGTTCACAAGGAGCTCCTCGGGTTGCTGTAGATGAGAAGCATGCTATCTGGGAAGACTTCCCAGCATTTACCCACTTCAGCCCAGAAAGACACACACACATCACTTCTCTCATGCTCCGTTGTCAAGAACTTATCATAGGGCTCAATTTAAACACAGTCCTGGAATATGTAGCCCCTGGCTCTATGGGCAGCTCAGTACTGTGATCTCAGTACTGTGAGAAGGAAACACTGATCTTTGATGGTCAGTTCTCTGACAGGAGCAGGGAAGTACCATGACTAGGTTAGCATTTTCTTTTTTTTTTTTTTTTTTCTTTTTTTAGATAAGAAGTGGATTTATTTTATTTATTTTTTTTTTTTGCGGTATGCGGGCCTCTCACTGCTGTGGCCTCTCCCGTTGCGGAGCACAGGCTCTGGACGCGCAGGCTCAGCAGCCATGGCTCACGGGCCCAGCCGCTCCGCGGCACATGGGATCCCCCCAGACCAGGGCACAAACCCGTGTCCCCTGCATCAGCAGGCGGACTCTCAACCACTGAGCCACCAGGGAAGCCCAGAAGTGGATTTATTTAGAAAGAAACACACTCCACAGAGTGTTGGCCATCTCAGAAGGTGAGAAAGGCACCAGGGAATGGGGTTGTCAGTTTTTATAAGTGTAGGTAATTTCATAGGCTATTAAGCCCATTCTGGTTGCAGGTTGGAGGATGAACTGAAGACAAGGAAGAGGAGAGAGAGGGAGACCAGTGAAGAGGCTGTAGCTCCCATCCAGGTGACAAACGATGGGGGTCACCTACTACAACCACAGCTCTGTGGTGGTCAGGGTGGAAGAGAGGAAAGGGGGTCAAGAAACATGTAGGCGATGCATTGCCAGGACTTGGTACCCAAACTCAGAGTCATATACAGAATGAGGAGCACAGAAGAGGGTGGGTTGACTTTCAGACTTGGGATATGATCAATGGGCTGGCAGAGGCACCAAATTAGGGAGTTTAAGAGGAAGAACAATTTTGGAAGTGGTGAGGAGAGGAGAGGGAGTCTTTTTTTTTTCATGATGAGCTTAAAGTTATCTGGTAGAAATATTAGAGGCATTTTGTAAGCCTACACCCAAAACTCAGAGAAGAAGCATGGGTTAGGAACATAGGTGCAGAATTATAGGTATGAAATATATAGGACCTTTTTAGAGTTGAACTTGGGGTGTAGCTTACCCTTTGATGCCCTGGACCCCTCATTCTTTCTCTGGCCCCTATGCTTGTCATTCCAGTCAACCAATCTCTGACTCATTATTAAATTACCTTTCCCCAAACTCACAGTTTTTAAATTTACTGCATGATTGGACTTTACGTGATGGTTTTTTCTTAATTATAAAAATACCACATGTTAATTATAGAAAATTTGGGGGCTTCAAGTCAAGATACAATACTGAGCGAGCTGGACATTCTCCTCCTTCACCCCATCATTCAAAACATGTGCATTTGCTTTTAAAAAAAAGGGGGGGGTTAATTAGAAATACATATTTACATTTAAAAATAGGAAATTTTCAGAGTCCAGAATCAGAGAGAGCACACTCAGCTACTTAGCTCCCCGAGGGACCCAGATTGGATCTATGCCTTAGGGGAAGGAGTTTTACTTTCCTGTGGAGCAAAGGTTAGAAATTCCTCAATCCTAGAAGGAGACGTATAAATCTCTACCCACTGGCCCAGGGTCTGGACCTGGAAATGAGCCATACCCCACAGCATGGGTGGAAATAGTTACCTGTGAGAAGTTGGACCCCTGAGCTATGCCATGTTTAGGCTGGGATTTGAACTCCTGTTATGCACTGTAAAGCATCTTAAATGTTGCCCTAGTGACCTCCCCAAGGCTGAGACAGAGACAACTTTGCAACGCTTCCTAAAGTCCCCTAACTGAGAACGTCTTGGTCATATAGTTCACAGGCCAGATTTCTGCTGAAAATGAGTTCATGATCAAAAACTACAAAGCACACGAGGAAACACTCAATCCTAAAAGAGAGATAGCACAGGAGAAGCCAAACCGTACAATCCAGGAACTAGAAACAATCTACACAGAACACTGAAACAATATGTTAAAATTGATGAAAGAAACAGAGATAAAGAAGTGAATGTTCTATGCAATAATAAGAAATGGCTATTTGAGAAATAGTTGTAATGAACAAAGTAGGAGTCCTGCAAATAAAAGATAACCAATATTATTTAAAGCTCAGTAGAATTTTACCTAATAGAATATAATGTACATGAAGGAAGAGTTTGTGTGGTTTTTTTGTTTACTGTTTCAGACTTAGCATTTAGAATAGTATCTCATACACATAGGCAATCCATAAATATTTGTACATAAATGAGTAAATAAAGGAATGAGTGGGCTGAAGAGTAGAAATGACAGAGGGGAATTAGTGAATTGAAAGATAGAACTAAAAAAAAAAAAATCACACAGAAAACATACAAAAAGAGAAGACACTAAAAAAAGAAAGAAAAAGAGTTAGGAGAACTGGACAAGAGAAAGCAATAATCCAGCGTACATTTACTCCAGAAGGACAAATGAGAGATAATGAGACAGAGGCAATATTCAGAGAGATGCTGTCCAGTAAGTTTCATGTATTTAAAATGTATAAAGGACTCCCAAAAAATTAATAGAAGATAAGGAAGCAAAGAGGAAAAAATAGGCAAAGACTACTAAGAGGCAACTCGCTGAAAAAGGCCCAAAGGATTAATTAACATATAGAAAGATGCTCAGGACCATTAGTAATCAAGAAAACGCAGTTGTAAACAGTAATTAGATATTATATTTTACTCATCAGATTGGGAATAATTATATCATATGATAACATCGAGTGTGGGAAAATGGCAACTTTTATACATTGCAGGTAGGAGTATAATTTGGAACAATTAATTCTGACATTAACTAGTCTGACTACAGATGTGCACCCTGCGACACGCAGAAAAATTGCTTGTCGTTTCTACCCTAGACAAATTCTCACCTACGTGTCCAAGGGAACACAACAAAATTGGTTGCCACCTTAATTGTAATAATGAAAAGTGCAAACAGGTCAACTGCCCTTTGATGAAGAAATCTACAATTAAATGGTGGTTTATTTATACCATGGTTTTATTATACAACAAGTAAAATAAATGAACTAGGCCTGTGTGTGCCAGCAGGGAAAATTTCAAAGACACGTGAGTGAAAAAATGCAACTAGGTTAGACATATTATGACACAAAACGATGCTATCTATTGTTTAAGGAAACAGGCATATGCAGTAAATGTATGAAAACATGCATGAGAATGACACACATCCACTTCAAGATAGTGGTTATCCTTCGGGAGGAAATGGGAAGTGAGATTTTTCACTCTATTTTCACAGACTTTTAAAATATATGAAGCAAAAATGGCCAAATGTGAACTCTTGAACTCAGTTATATTATTGTTTCTGATTTGGGCCCTTTAATATATTTCATAGTACAAAATAACTTTTAAAAGAATGAGAGCAAAATAAAAAAAATTTTCAGGTCTACAAATATTGAGAATTTACAATTTAAAGACATTTGTTGACATACTATAAGTGGATTTATGTCCTCTAGTTAAAAAAAAAAAAGGAAGGAAGAAAGGAGCAAAATATGAAGTAATGGTGAACAAAAAACATTACAAATCATGTTAGAAAAGTTAAATAACCATGGACAGTAAAATATATATAGATATGGATTATTACTATATGGATTATTACTGTTAATTATTTGTTGTAAGACAAAGCAGAAGTAAAGTACTAGATAAAAATTATATGAAAGATGGGAGGATAAAAGTTGGAAACAAAGCGTGTTTATTTCTCAATGTGCTGGGGGGTGGCGGGGAGTGGTCTCTACAATACCAAGTTTAGACTTTGTTAGCCAAACATAAAGTTCAGTGTAAGTGTTAGAAATGTTAGGGTGAAAGCTAAAGGCATACAAATATCATGTCTGATTTCCAAATGAGAAGAAAGAAAAAAAGGGAATCATAAAAGACTTTATTAATTCAATAGAAGGCAGAGAGTATTAAAAACAAACCTAAGAAAAAGCACATTAATAAAAATATAAGTCATCAAAATAAATGTGAGTAGATTTAATTCACACATTAGTCAGAGATTCTCAGATCTGATAAAGGAAAAAATGGGTATTATGCTATTTATAAGACAGCTCCACTACTATATATAAAACAAATAATCAACAAGGACCTACTGTATAGCACAGGGAACTCTACTCAGTACTCTGTAATAACCTATATGGGAAAAGAATCTGAAAAAGAATAGATACATGTATATGTATAACTAAATCAATTTGCTGTACACCTGAAACTAACACAACACTGTAAAGCAACTATACTGCAATATAAAATAAAAATTTAAAAAGAGATATCTCACCCGTATTAAAAAACTATACCTGAAGTTCTCAAATAAAAGAATGAAAGAATATACCACACAAAGAGAAATTTAAAAAAGCAAACAACAGGGGCTTCCCTGGTGGCGCAGTGGTTGAGAGTCCGCCTGCCGATGCAGGGGACGCGGGTTCGTGCCCCAGTCCCGGAAGATTCCCACATGCCGCAGAGCTGCTGGGCCCGTGAGCCATGGCCGCTGAGCCTGCGCGTCCGGAGCCTGTGCTCCGCAACGGGAGAGGCCACAACAGTGAGAGGCCCGCGTACCGCAAAAAACAAACAAACCAAAAAAGCAAACAACAACAGCAAAACTCCACCATCCACGACAACAGTGAAACAGACAGAAAGATGCCAAAGAAAAGGAAGTCGTTACAGCAGCAGCAACATCTAACAAACTAGAAAGCAAACTGAACACGCAGAATTATAGAAAGGAAAATGTAAGTCATGTATAATGCCAAATACTGGTAATAATCACTAATATGATTTGATATATTTTTCCAAAATTGGAATTCTATTAAATATGTTTTTATGATTTTCCTTAGTCATGTATTGTTATATTAGCATTTCATCATTCCTGGAAATTCTTCAATATCATAATGTCTATTTTCCATCTCATGGATGGTCTATAATTTATTCATTATTTTTTATTGTCAGACATTAAGGGCCTTTCTAATTTTTTTGCTGGTATAAATAGCACTGCAATGAACACTCTCTTGCCTACATCTCTAAATTGTTTCCTGCATGGTTTTACATTTGTGTGTATCAGAGAGAGTATAAGGGGCTAAATATGAGGGAGGAAAATTATTTATTCTTTGCCATCTTCAGGTTAACAAGTGTGATGAACGGCATGAGAGAGTTTGACGTGTTTAAAAACGGGGACAAACTGATTTAACAGATGTTCCCCTTAATTGATGGTGAGACCCGGGAGGAACAAGAGACATCACCTTGGCTCTTTCTTCCAACAACCGGGTGCCTGGTTGCTTTGGTCCAGCTGTGAAGTCAAGATCTCTGCGGATACAGAGATGGAAGGACAGAAACCCTGTCTTCCTGGAGCTTGTGCCCTTCTCAAAAGACAACACGTAAGCATGGGACAATTGTTGTAAGGGAGAGTCCAAACCAAACTGACAAATCAATAAATTAATATCATATGGAATTCTAAATATCAGAAGTATTTCTAGCATTCTTAACATATATTTACATTCTCTAGAAGCTTCTAAATATCAGAAGTGTTTCTAGCATTCTTAACATATATTTCCATTCTCTAGAAGCTTCTAAATATCAGAAGTATTTCTAGCATTCTTAACATATATTTACATTCTCTAGAAGCTTCCTTTCCATTTAAATGTCTCTGGGATTAGTACAGTTTCTCAAATGGCGATCTAGCCCTAATCTCTGACTTCCTGAGTCTAATTCATCTGTACAGAGCATAAGGGGTCAAGGGCACCGTGGCTCAAAGATTCGGTATTTTGCTAATGAGCTAGTTCCAGGACATGCGAACACCAAAGCAGGACTTGAAAAAAATACAGACATTTTTTCACCCCAGTGAATTTTTACAACAATCCCATTGCCTGAAAACAAGGCAGACAATGGAAGCAGGAAGCAGTGCCAACCAACAATGGCTTCACCATAAAACACCCCCCAAAACATGGTCCCCATGCTCATACACCAGCCAGCCAGCTACGGGCAGCTCCCGCCATGTGTCGGAGGAGACGCTGACACACAAGTAGAACTGAATTAACTAACCGAATCCCGCCACTCGGGCTATTTTTGACGCATCGAGCAGTGATTAAAATTGGCAAGGAGATGTCGGAGGATCTCGAGGAAATAGTAATATTCCAATAATGTCCATGATCAACCAACTAGGATTTATGAGTGTTGGTATTGTCAGCTTAAAAAAACAAACAAGCAAACAAAAAACACGTGTAGGACAACACTGGGTTGTCAGGTTTGTGGGGTAAAGTTAGGGAATTTTGGAAAATCAGTGTAGCTGCGTAACCAAAGACCAAAATATAATGCATATTGAGGCTGAATCCATTCACTTGCCAGGCAAGGGGAGCGACATCACTTGGGGCAAATTCAGTAAATCTCCTTGAATGTGTGGGGAGGGGGTGGGGAGGGATGATATAGGTAAGGTGGATTGTTGTTTTAATTTTTATTTTATATTGGAGTATAGTTGATTTACAATGTTGTGTTAGTTTCAGGTGTACAGCAAAGTGATTCAGTTATACATATACATGTATCTATTCCTTTTCAGATGTTAAGAGGATTCTGAAACGTCCTCTTTGGCGCCAGAGGGAACTGAAAAGTCTCCCTTGGGACTGATGGTTCTTACAGGGCAACGTCACCAGGGTATCCAGGTCACAGGTGCGGCTCTCACAATGCGCAGGGTGAATCATGTAAGGCTCGGGCTGTCTTAGGGCCACGCTGCCCTGGATCCCTTATGCTCTGTGCAGGGACAGAGCAGAGGTGTCCTTTATCTCTAGGAGGCAATAGGGAGCTGCTGAAGATTTTTGAGAAGGAGAGTAAATGACCAAGATAGTACTTTAGAAATATGACTCACCCGATATTCCATTATGTACCTTTCATTTGTCATAGAGACATGCCCAGTATGACGCTAAAGTCAGGAATGACTTGGGTTTGCTTTACCCAATTTCCATCCCTTGGTCATATTTTTGAGCACAAATTATTTATAGATCTGGGACCACATTTGAAAATGGGTCCTATTCACTATACACAGTATTCTAGAATTTCAGTTTGGAAACTAGAGGCATCTAGTCCACTCTTAGCATCCGTCCATTCCTGTCCCTGCCAGGGGAATGGGGAGCATGTGAGCTGGCCTGTCTTGTAGGGGACCCTCTGGGCTTGGGCAGGGTCAGGTCCATGCCTGGGAGAAATGGGGCATCCGAGCCAGGAGGGCTGAGGCACATTGGAGGCTAGGGCCTGGGGTTTATGAAGCCCCTGAGGGCTCCATCTCCACATAAAAGTCCTGGGGCAGGGCTGAGACATGATTTCCGTACATACCTCTCTTTGGACCAGACCAAACACTTCTTCAAAGAAACCTTTGCCTCCCCAACCGTCTGGCACATCAATTCACAAACCTGGATCCATAGTGCATATCAATTACATTTTATTAAAAAGCCTCTTTCTTCCACAGTCAGAAACTGAAGGAGGTTCGAGGTCTAGGCAGTGTTTGCAGCATCGAAATGACCACAGTGACTGTTTTCTCCCTTCACCTCATGCTTGCCTCAAACCCCAGCCTCAGGGAGTTTCGGTCCTTACCGGGGTCTCTCCCCCACCAGATATACACCCCGAAGTTGCCTGCTGTGGGTCCACTCAGCCTCCTCTGGGGACATCTGCGCCCTGAAGAGCCTTGCTTTCTTTAAAAAGAGCCACGTCCCCTTCCTAGTTGCAAATCTAAATCAGACCAGAGAGTGGATTTATAAACACATCTCGGGCGAGCTGAACAAGGCTTTCCATCAGAAATAAATGTGGCAGAGTGGTTTTTCCACCTCGCTTTTTCCCACCCTGCTTTGCAGAGCTTGCAGCCAGCTCTGCTCTGAGGGATGTGCAAAAGTGGTCGGCGGGCCGGGTCTGGAGGACGTGCGGGCCTGAGAGGGCGCCGGGAGAGCAGGCCTTGTTGCCCCGTTGCCCTGTCGCCTCCCCAGTGCCAATAGGAAATCACTATTTTATTTTGCCAACTTTCTTGAGGTACAATTTACATACAGTAGAATATACCCATGTTAAGTATACCCTGGGGTGAGTTTTGACAAATGTATGCCTGTGTTACCAGCCCCATAATCCAGGCAGAGAACATTTCCAGGGCCCGGGTCGGTCCTCATGCCCTTTGCTGTCTCCTCACCTCAGCTCCAGCTCCGTGCAAGCACCGTATCTGCCTTTTCTAGAAATTCATGCAAAGACATCCTTCAGTATGTACTCCTTAATGTCTTAACTTCTTTAGCGTATTATATTCATTATTTTGTTATTATTATACTAGTATATTATGTTATTAATATATTATTATATTCATCTGTGTTCTTGCTTGTAGCAGTACATGCTTCCTTTTTTAATCCTAAGTAGTTTTTCATGGCATGGATGTACCAGAACTTTTGCCTGTTGATGTCCGTTTGGGTTGCTTCCAGTCTAGAGCTGGTATTGAATACAGCTTCTCTGAACATTCGTGTGAAGTCATAGTGCGCACATTTTCATGTTTCTTGGGTAAACATGTAAGTGGAATTACCGGGTCATATGCTAAGTGCGTGTTTGATTTTATGAAAATTGATGCCTCTTCTCCAAGGCGGCTGTACCCACACCAGCCCTGGAGGAGCATTCCAGTTGCTCCTTGTGCTCATCAACACTTGCTATTATCAGCATAAAATAGATAACTAGGGCTTCCCTGGTGGTGCAGTGGTTAAGAATCCACCTGCCAATGCAGGGGACACAGGTTCATGCCCCGGTCCAGGAAGATCCCACGTGCCGCGGAGCAACTAAGCCCATGCGCCACAACTACTGAGCCTGCGCTCTAGAGCCCGCGAGCCACAGCTACTGAGCCCGCGTGCCACAACTACTGAAGCCCGCCCGCCTAGAGCCCGTGCTCCACAACAAGAGAAGCCACCACAATGAGAAGCCCACACATCGCAACAAAGAGTAGCCCCCACTCACCGCAACCAGAGAAAGTCCACACACAGCAACAAAGACCCAACGCACCCAAAAATAAAAAATAAAATTAAAAAAATTAAAAAATAAAATAAAATAGATAACTAATAAGAACCTGCTGTATAAAAAAATAAATAAAATAAAATTCAAACCCAAACTTTTGGTATTATCTGTCTTTTCTTCCTTTTAGCT
Source organism: Phocoena sinus (assembly GCF_008692025.1). Taxonomy (NCBI): domain Eukaryota; kingdom Metazoa; phylum Chordata; class Mammalia; order Artiodactyla; family Phocoenidae; genus Phocoena; species Phocoena sinus. The sequence goes on from NC_045782.1 coordinate 3,516,456, forward strand.
GATGTCTTTGTGGTTTTAAAGTTGTGTTTCCCTGTTGCCTGATGTTGGGCATTTTTTATATGTTCTCACTGATCATTGAGGTAAATGATCATTCTGGTTATTTTAGACAAGTCACTCTTAAAAAGCCTTGGATATAATGGGAAGATTCTGAATTGAGGACCAGAGGATGAGGGTGTAAGTCGTAGCCCTATAAGTGGCTGTGTGACTTTGAGAAGTGATTCACAGACTCTAGGAATCAGTGTCTTACTGTTACAATAAGGAAAAATGACTAGATTATCTTTAAAGTTCTTTTTCTGTTCTGTAGACCAAGACTAGAATCTCCATTTCTTTATTATAAGACAGACACCTCCCTGGGGCTCAAAGAAACACATAGTCACAGAACGTGAAAACAAAAATGGACATTGGAGATCTCACCCAGCTCCCGCACAAATTCAGACAGCAAGAGTTAACCCACATTGCACAAATATTTAATGGAGTAAATGTGACTCAACCCAGGTCATCTGACTCTAGTAGATACTAATACAAGAGTTTGAGAAATAGGCATATATTCTGCCTCTGACTTCAGAGGAAATCCCCAGGGAGTAAGAGCTGGGCAATGTGATTTTGTTAGGGTTTTTTGTTGTTTTTTTTTAACCCGAATAAGGACATTTTCATTTGCATCCCTGGCATTCATGTGAGCAATAGAGGAAAGTTAATATGAAGGATTTGGAGGGATTCTGAGCCCAGGCGTCTGTCCGGGGAAGCTTCTGCACCCTGGTTTTGCAGGTACATCCCCATTAAGACACAGACCCAGTGTCCTCGGCCCAGGCAGCCTGTTTACAGAGCTGTGACTGCTATAAACATTGCCACGCAAATTACATTTGCACTCCAGCCTGTAGAGTGAGTTCTGTAAACTGCCAAGTACTTAGGGGCCAGGGTAATTATGGCGCGCCATTCCCATGGGTGTTAATGTTTATAGAAGGCTAGTTAACCTTGCAAGGGATCTGGGATCACAAGGCTGTGTGTGCTATTCAGCTGCAGAATTCAAGAATGCTAGTCCCTGCCGTCATGTGCTGGGTGGACAATCGCAGCTTGTTCTCAGGCCGGACAAAGCCCCTGGACCTGGCTTGCGTGGCTTTGAGTCCCATGATTGCTTGACCATGGTCCGTGGCGTCCCTTTCCCTGAACAACCCAGATTTAATGGACTATAATGATTGGTCTTACAGCGTAACTCTGTTCTGTTACTTGAGCAAAGCATGTAGTTACACATTCGTTTGTAACTTTTCAAGACCCCCTGGGAAAGAAGGGGCCATTGTAAACCTTTGAAACAGAACCCAGACATGCTGAGAGCCTTGGAGATTGTTTCCAGTAACACGAAACTCCTTTTCGTCGCGCTCTCGAGGGGCGACAAAGAGGGGCAAGACGTGGTACCTTTGTTCCCAAAGTTTACAATCTATAGTTTTTGGATAGACATGGCAGGCATACACGAAACATTCTATAAAATACAAGGGCCTATGCGCTAAATCTCAGTTGGAGGGTGTAGAGGCTAGTTCATGAAAGGTTCCGAAGTGGGCGAGACTGCTGTGGCCTGGTTGAGTGGAAGAAAACAACTGGAAGGAGATGGGATTGGAAACAGCCATTGATCGATGCTGAGTTTTGGGTAGACGGTGGATCAAGACGTGGACATGTGTAGTGTCCAGGTTAGAAGGAATAGAGCGGTCTGGCTGAGCAGGGCATTGAAGACAGGATGGAACGCATGGGTCACGCCTAGATGGTGAAGGTCCTTGAAAGCCAGTAGATGCCAGTGCAGAAGAGAAACGCACAGGTAACCATATGTCGTTTTCTGGGCAGTACCCTCCAATGTTTTCCCAACTCACTTCCAGTAAAAAAACAAAGTCCTGGGCTTCCCTGGTGGTGCAGTGGTTGAGAGTCCGCCTGCTGATGCAGGGGACACGGGTTCGTTCCCCGGTCCGGGAAGATCCCACATGCCGCGGAGCGGCTGGGCCCGTGAGCCATGGCCGCTGAGCCTGCGCGTCCGGAGCCTGTGCTCCGCAACGGGAGAGGCCACAACAGTGAGAGGCCTGCGTACCGCAAAAAAAAAAAAAAAAAAAAAAAAAAACCCAAAGTCCTAACAATGTCCCTACCTTGTCTGCCCCCAACTCCCTATTACTTCCCTGATCTCAGCACCTACTGCTTTCTCCTTTGCTTAGTCCGCTCCACCTACACTAGCGTTCTTGTCCCTACAACACTGGAAGCGACTTTCCAACAGGGCAATTTTGCATTGTCTGTTCCCTCCACCAGAAATGCTCTTCCTGCTGATATCCACATGGCTGTCTATCTCTCCACTATGTCTTTCACATAAGTGTCTTCTGACAGCCTTCCCTGATAAAAACTTAAAATTGCATCAGCCCCTTGCCTTGGGCTCTTCCTGTCCTCTTTCTCAGGTTCATTATTTCCTGACGCATTTCATTATCTAACCTTATATATGTGTGTGTGTGTGTGTGTGTGTGTGTATATATATATATATATATATATATATATACATACTTTGTTTATTGTTGTTACTGAACGCAAGTTTGTGTGTCCGTCACACAGCGAGGCTGAACAAGCTGCAACGTTGGTGTTTGGAGTGGAAAAAGGTTTATTTCAGGGCCATGAAGGAGAACTGGGGTAGGTAGTGCCCAAACACCCTGAAGTCCTCAAAGGGTTTCAGCAAAGCACTTTTAAAGGCCAGGTGAGGGAGGGGCGAGGTTACTTGTTGCAAACTTCTTGGTGTCGGAATCGTTTGCTCTTGCAAGTGCCCACATAGGTCAGGTGGTGATGTTCCTGTAAACCTCCAACAAGACAAATGTCATTCTCTGTTCTGCAACTTTTTATCTCTATATGAATGGACTCTTAATGGTCAGAGCCCCGGGAATAGACTAGCCTGTATATTTCAGGCTATAGGCAACATGCTTTTACAAAAGGTGCAGAGCCAGCATGGCTAAGCCCAGGAAAGGGAACAGATCTAATATGGAGTCAGATGTCTTCTTCCCTATTATCAATACATTGTCTCTCTTCCCCCATGAGGATATAAACTCACGAGGGCACAGGATTTTGTCTATTTTGTTCCCCATCAACCAAATCGATGCCTAGATACTCAGCCTTTGTCTGATGGAGGAATGAATAAGTGGCTTCTAAGGGCATGATACGATAGAGGAGCCGTTATAGGCGCATGAGGCTACACAAATGCAGCAGAACACACAGTGCATGGAGGAGGCTGGAGAAAGATGTGTGATTCTGGTGCCAACCTTATAAGACAGGTTAGGGCAGACATCAGTTAGGGGCCCTGTGTTGCAAGCAACAGAAATTAACCTGACTTAGGCCGAAGGTGATTTATTGGAAAGGATCGAGAGCTCCCCAGATTGACAAGAGGCCAGAAGAGCAGTCTGGGACATGAAGGAAAAGACAGCAGCCCTGGAGACTAGGGACCAGAGACCACGATCTCTGCACATCGCAGGGAGTCGGTGCCCAGGAGGCTGCAGTGGGACGGAACACGACTGTTTTCAATTTCTTTGTTTCTCTACACGAGAATTAAATTCCAGCAAGAGAGCGTCCAGTTGGCCTAGCCTGGGTCACGTGCCTGCCCTCGTCCCTCCTAGTAAAGATTTACTGCGTTTTGTGGTCCAGCATATACTGTCTCTTCCTGATACCACCAACAGTCTCTGTTTTTTCCTCTATATAGAGTTGATGGGATTGTGATCAAGAATTTCTCTCTCCTTTGCCAAGGAGTTGAGCCTGCTTTTCTTTTCTCTGTTTCGACTCAGAAGGTATAACCTGAGGAATTGAACAAACAAAGAAGTTTCATTATGGTGATCTTTTAAGAGTTCAACATAATGAAAGTAACTTTGAAGAACGTAAGACGTGACTGTTGATAAAACACTTCTATATATCTTGTCTCATGGGAACCACAGCACTTCTATAACGTAGGTAGGTAGGTGTTATTATCCTTATTCTGTAGATGCACAAACAGGTGTTTGGAAAGTTTAGGCAATTTATTCAAATTCGTAATGCCAGGACGGTTTGGATATTAAATTCTGTTATAATGATGGCCAGCGTTTATGAACACCTGCTATGTATTCAGCACTGTTAAACACATGATATGGACTCATAGCGTTAATTCTCACAACAACCCTGGTAGGTAAGTACTAACATTCTAGTCGGTAGTTGGAGACTGAGGTAGTCTCATGTAACTTGCCCAAAGTGACATATTTACAAAGTGGGGGAGCCAGGCTTCTATACCTGAGTTTGTGCCCTGAACGCTATGCTAGAATGCCTCTCAAGTGTTATTAAATAAATGTCAATGGACAGAGGTGGCATCAACAATATTTGTGTTCAGCCAAAATTCCAGAAAACTACACGCTTCTGTGGCTCTCATTCAAAGATTCCCAAGATGCACAGTACCTGTTCCTAGTGGCCATTCAGTAAAGATAAGTTGAATGAAGGAATGAATGAATGAAGGTCTTTGCAGCACAGACTCTTTGCAGCAAGAAGCTTTGTCTTCCGAGTAACACTGCTGGTGCCGGGACGTGGGAAGGAGGTTTCATTATAACGATCGCTGGCACATTTGACTTTTGATGTGACGCCCGTGCTCTGGGCACAAAAGAGACAGTTCCTTCCCATCACTTTCCTGCATGATGCTAATTCCAGAGGCACAAGAAGCTTGAGAGAGAAACTAAAGATATCTCTGCCCTCTGATATCCCGCATCTGGTCTCGCTCCAGTTTCTCTAGTTTTGTCAAGTATAAAAAGTCTTCTGATCTGGAAAATAATCCAGGAGCACATTCTTCATCTGAGCCCAATGGATACACCGGCATGCCGACTTTGGAAACTCATACCGACGAGTTTCCCCATCTGTGAGTGCCCTTGGCTTAGAAAGAGTGAAGTGAGGAACAAACTCATTTGTTTAAGCAGTCACATTTTTATTCTTTTTAGTATGTTAAATTGGCCATGAGACCGCAGATGGTGCATTGAATCATAAGAGGGCCGAATCAAATAAAAATCTACGAGAGTAGAGGTCCTGGTGCTATACTGTAGGTCCTCATTAGTTATCTATTTTACACACAGTACTGTGTATATGAACTCTGCTCAGTATTCTGTAATAACTTATATGGGGAAAGAATCCGAAAAAGAATGGATATACGTAGATGTATAACTGATTCACTTTGCTGTACACTGGAAACGACAACAACGTTGTAAATCAACTATACTCCAATAAGAATTTAAGAAAAAGTCTGGGAGACACGCAAGGGGAGAAATGAAGTTATTGACAAGGAATGCTCACTGGTATCTTCATTGGGCTCCACGCTGGACTTTGGGGACAAGGACAGGAGGTGAGGGGACCCTTTACCTCTTGGACTTGCTGCTGTTGTTTCTGTTTCCAAAGGTTCAAGTTGGTCCACGTATAAACAATACCTTTGGGGGAATATGTGCCAGCGAAGTGAACTTGATTCAGAACGACCTGATCTGGAAGTCAGAAAATGAATCAGGGAGCTACAGTGAGCGTACACCCATGAGAGGGGGGAGGGTCCGGCAGAGTGGGACCCACAGACATGAGAACTGAAGGCAAAGTGACCGGTGCTAGACAAAAGCCAGGGGTTCTCCATCACCCCAAATCCTGTAACGGATATTTAATATCATGTAGTCCTGTGAAAACGCTGCCCGAAGAACCAGACACATACAGGCACACACCTGACTGGTGCATAGTCGGTTATCAATTAAACGTTTGGATTATTAAATTCCTTTAAACGCTGCAAATGCACTGAGTCACCCACGAATGGACTCTGTTAGCAGTTGTATCTTTAAAAAGTTATTATGCCTCAAAGAGTGGTTATAATTCAAACAGATGTAATAGCTGATAACTGGATCAATCAAAGAGGGAAGCTGAGATGTGGGACGTCACCAGCCCTAACCTGTCCTAATCCTGAAAAAACTCAGAGAATGGGTGTTTCAGCAGCTGCTTGAAAGGCAGGGTCAAGTCAGTTAGCTAAATTCAGATTGAGTACCAAACGTCACTTTAAAAAAATGCAAATTCACATGTTCAGTGTGGCTTACAGCTAAGATCAACCCTCCTTTACCCACACGTGGATATAAATCAGCTTGAGCAGATATTTTCCTTATGCTCAAGGAATGAACGGTATGAAGAAGTGAGGAAAATAAAGAAAACAATTTTGGAGGGATGGGCCACGCCCTAGGAGAGGTGAGAAAATGCTAACTCTAATTCAAGATTTCCATGAATATTTAGTTTTACCTTCCATGAGTAAAATCATCGACCATAAATCCAAGCCACGAAATTTTCATCCGCAGATGGAGAGCTCAGTCTGAGAGGTACTCTGCATTACCAAGTTGGTACAGAAACTAATCATCAAGAACACAGGATTTGTACAAAGAACAAACGCTGGAGAGGGTGTGGAGAAAAGGGAACCCTCTTGCACTGTTGGTGGGAATGTAAATTGATACAGCCACTATGGAGAACAGTATGGAGGTTCCTTAAGAAACTAAAACTAGAATTACCATATGACCCTGCAATCCCTCTGACATATACCCATAGAAAACCATAATTCAGAAAGACACCTGCATGCCAATGTTCATTGCAGCACTATTTACAATAGCCAGGTCATGGAATCAACCTAAATGCCCATCCACAGATGAATGGTTAAGGAAGATGTGGTACATGTATACAATGGAATATTACTCAGCCATAAAAAGGAACAAAATTGGGTCATTGTAGAGATGTGGATGGACCTAGAGGCTGTCATACAGAGTGAAGTAAGTCAGACAGAGAAAAACAAATACCGTATATTAATGCATATGTGAGGAATCTAGGAAAATGGTACAGATGAACTGGTTTGCAAGACAGAAATGGAGACACAGATGTAAAGAACAAACATATGGACACCAAGGGGGAAGGAGGGGTGGGATGAATTGGGAGATTGGGATTGACATATATACACTAATGTGTATAAAATAGATAAGTAATAAAAAATAACTTTAAAAAAAGAACACAGTGATAAAAACCCTCCAGAAAGTAGGCATAGAGGGAACTTTCCTAAACATAATAAAAGCCATATATGACAAGCCCACAGCAAACATCATCCTCAATGGTGAAAAACTGAAAGCATTTCCACTAAGATCAGGAACAAGACAAGGTTGCCCACTCTCACCACTCTTATTCAACATAGTTTTGGAAGTTTTAGCCACAGCAATCAGAGAAGAAAAGGAAATAAAAGGAATCCAAATCGGAAAAGAAGAAGTAAAGCTGTCACTGTTTGCAGATGACATGATACTATACATAGAGAATCCTAAAGATGCTACCAGAAAACTACTAGAGCTAATCAATGAATTTGGTAAAGTAGCAGGATACAAAATTAATGCACAGAAATCTCTGGCATTCCTATATACTAATGATGAAAAATCTGAAAGTGAAATCAAGAAAACACTCCCATTTACCATTGCAACAAAAAGAATAAAATATCTAGGAATAAACCTACCTAAGGATACGAAAGACCTGTATGCAGAAAATTATAAGACACTGATGAAAGAAATTAAAGATGATACAAATAGATGGAGAGATATACCATGTTCTTGGATGGGAAGAATCAACATTGTGAAAATGACTCTACTACCCAAAGCAATCTACAGATTCAATGCAATCCCTATCAAACTACCACTGGCATTTTTCACAGAACTAGAACAAAAAATTTCACAATTTGTATGGAAACACAAAAGACCCCGAATAGCCAAAGCAATCTTGAGAACGAAAAAAGGAGCTGGAGGAATAAGGCTCCCTGACTTCAGACTATATTACAAAGCAACAGTAATCAAGACAGTATGGTACTGGCACAAAAATAGAAAGATAGATCAGTGGAACAGGATAGAAAGCCCAGAGATAAACCCACGCACACATGGACACCTTATCTTTGATAAAGGAGGCAGGAATGTACAGTGGAGAAAGGACAGCCTCTTCAATAAATGGTGCTGGGAAAACTGGACAGGTACATGTAAAAGTATGAGATTAGATCACTCCCTAACACCATACACAAAAATAAGCTCAAAATGGATTAAAGACCTAAATGTAAGGCCAGAAACTATCAAACTCTTAGAAGAAAACATAGGAAGAACACTCTATGACATAAATCACAGCAAGATCCTTTCTGACCCACCTCCTAGAGTAATGGAAATAAAAACAAAAATAAACAAATGGGACCTAATGAAACTTCAAAGCTTTTGCACAGCAAAGGAAACCATAACCAAGACCAAAAGACAACCCTCAGAATGGGAGAAAACATTTGCAAATGAAGCAACTGACAAAGGATTAATTTACAAGCAGCTCATGCAGCTCAATAACAAAAAAACAAACAACCCCATCCAAAAATGGGCAGAAGACCTAAATAGACATTTCTCCAAAGAAGATATACAGAATGCCAACAAACACATGAAAGAATGCTCAACATCATTAATCATTAGAGAAATGCAAATCAAAACTACAATGAGATATCATCTCACACCAGTCAGAATGGCCATCATCAAAAAATCTAGAAACAATAAATGCTGGAGAGGGTGTGGAGAAAAGGGGACACTCTTGCACTGCTGGTGGGAATGTGAATTGGTTCAGCCACTGTGGAGAACAGTATGGAGGTTCCTTAAAAAACTACAAATAGAATTACCATATGACCCAGCAATCCCACTACTTGGCATATACCCTGAGAAAACCAAAATTCAAAAAGAGTCATGTACCAAAATGTTCATTGCAGCTCTATTTACAATAGCCAGGACATGGAAACAACCTAAGCGCCCATCATCGGATGAATGGATAAAGAAGATGTGGCACATATACACAATGGAATATTACTCAGCCTTAAAAAGAAATGAAATTGAGCTATTTGTAATGAGATGGATAGACCTAGAGTCTGTCATACAGAGTGAAGTAAGTCAGAAAGAAAAAGACAAATACCGTATGCTAACACATATATATGGAATTTAAGGGAAAAAAATGTCATGAAGAACCTAGGGGTAAGATAGGAATAAAGACGCAGACCTACTGGAGAACGGACTTGAGGGTATGGGGAGGGGGAGGGGTGAGTTTTGACAGGGCGAGAGAGAGTCATGGACACATACACACTAACAAACGTAGTAAGGTAGATAGCTGGGGGGAAGCAGCCGCAAGGCACAGGGATATTAGCTCGGTGCTTTGTGACAGCCTGGAAGGGTGGGATGGGGAGAGTGGGAGGGAGGGAGACACAAGAGGGAAGACATATGGGAACATATGTATATGTATAGCTGATTCACTTTGTTATAAAGCAGAAACTAACACACCATTGTAAAGCAATTATACCCCAATAAAGATGTTTAAAAAAAAAAAAAAAAGAACACAGGATCTGGCTCATAACGTTCAAGGACCATTTTACTCCAGGTAGGGCACTGAGTCTATTCTTGGAAAAACACATGCGTTTAACTTGAAGAACGAACCCCTCCAATAAGGGTCCCAGATTTTATGAGTAAACCATTCCATTCCCCGGTCCTACGGTTTCACACCTCCTATGACTCTCTCAACATCAACAAAAACTCCAAGGATTTGATGGGAAAATAGTGTTAAGGTCTCATGTTGTTTCAGGAATTTCCCAATAGGCGCTAAGTTAACTTTGGAGCCAGATGAGGCTGGGTGGTAGGAGACCGCTCCATTGGACACAGATGGCAGACCTAATGTTCCCAACAGCTGCTGCACACACATGAAATCAGACTGGGATTAACACTTACCTTCAGCGTGGCCACACCCGGATGCGATGGCTCCTCTGTAATATACACCAAGCTTAGCTTATGTCTCTGAAACCACATGACCTCACGGGCCTTGGGAACATTTGATCCAGGAAATCTGAAGCTGGGCAGAAATCATAAAGCATCAGGTACACGTTAAGCAGGAATTTATCTGCTTTTTGTCTGAAGTGGCCTCACATCCATCCAGCTTTTGTCTGACGCAGAGTGAAATATTTATAGGCAAGCTGCTTTCTAAGGCAGAGTTACAGACTAATTCGGGTTCAGTGTGAAATGTCTCTGCCCGTTGGCCACCTGCTGAATCCTCAGTTCCAAGTGCAACCAGACCTAAGCCTGTTTGTATCACCATGAGTTTCAGCGCTGATATCAGGATGGTGAGCAAAGTAGAATTTACCACGAGATCTAGCTGCTATGACAATTAACGGGTTATCGGCAAACAGATTAAAACTTACCAAGTTTATGATCAGTTAAGACCACCCAAAGACCCCTTTGTCTTGTCTTGGAAAGAGGGATACTTCCTTTAGGGAGGTTGTAATTTTACAACTTCTGAAATCCTCTTTGACGTTATTTTCAGAACTGTGGCTCAATCATTCGAATAGACTTACAGCTGTATCCTTGGAGGGTAGGTTTGATTTTTAGAAAGAGTCAAGAGTCATTCAGAACTAAGCCTGGTGATTTAGGAAGGGGATCAAGTTGGGTGATATCAATATATGTCCAAATGTGTGACTTTTAATTAGTAAGGTGGATTTTATTGTATGGCCTATACATATGGTCTTAAGGCGATTCCGAAAACTTTCTTTTTAATAATGCCTATGTTGTAGCAATTTGAAAGTTTAAATTCTGGAATGTTGGCTTAAAAATAATGCTTCATTACCTACTATGACAGTCTGTATGTGACCCTAATATGAGCAAACACATAGAGGGATATCAGAAACCCTTCCCTTTAGGGTTAATCACAAAGATCGAAGCAACTCAGTATTCCTGACGCCTATAACTGTGATACTCTTCACTTTTCAAGATTATTAGTAAAGGTCCCACATTTTCCTTACTTTTCTGTCCTTTAAAAGATCTACTCACCAGCTTTAAATTTCCCTCTGTTATTCCCTTTCATTATCCCAACATTTATGGTTCACCTTTTGCAACAAAGTTCAAAAGACCCGTAGCTAAAACCCAACTGAGAATTATTTCTCTCTCATTCCTTTCCAGTTTAAGCATCCAAGGCTTATAGAGTGACTCCAGAATTTTGGAGACCTCAGACCCTTCTATCCTTCTGTCCTTCACATACAGCTTCCATCTTGCCCTCCAAGATGGTAGCTCCAACAGCAGTCAACTCCTCCACATGCCAGGAACAGATAAAGAAAGAAGAGAAATTGTTACTTTTCTTTCAAGGACACAGCTTGGAAGTTATATACACTACTCTATCACTCCTGTTTAAATTCTCCTGGCCAGAATGAAACCAAAAGGAAGGCTGGGAAATAGAGTTTAACCCCCAACCATGTGTCCAGCCAACACTTGTGATTTCATAATTTAAGTGAGAAAGAAAGAATAAATATTGGGGGAAAACACGCAGTCTCTGACACACGACATCTTTGGCAATGTTTTATTTAATGTGATCGATGGTTTTAGCTATGCCTTGAGGACTTAGGAGACAGGAGATGAGGATAAGAAAGCAGCCAAAAAAAAAAAAATGGTCATGAAGAACCTCGGGGCAAGACAGGAATAAAGACGCAGACCTACTAGAGAATGGACTTGAGTACACAGGGAGGGGAAAGGGTAAAGTGTGACAAAGAGAGAGAGAGGCATGGACATATATACACTACCAAACATAAGGTAGATAGCTAGTGGGAAGCAGCCACATAGCACAGGGAGATCAGCTCTGTGCTTTGTGACCGCCTGGAGGGGTGGGATAGGGAGGGTGGGAGGGAGACGCAAGAGGGAGGGGATATGGGGATATATGTATATGTATAGCTGATTCACTTTGTTATAAAGCAGAAACTAACACACCATTGTAAAACAATTATACTCCAATAAAGATGTTAAAAAAAAAAAAAGAAAAGAAAAGACTAGTCATGCTTTGACCAGAACAAAGCATGCGGGGCCTCTGGCTGAGGTGAGGTGAGAGAGGGACCAGACGGTCAGAATGGATCTGTGAAACGGCTACTTTCCTCAGGAAATCCCACAACTAGTTAGACTGAACTTCACGCTGTCTGTCAGGATGGGCACAGTCTACTGGTGTTTAGATGCTGAAGGAAAAACAATCCCAGAAAACTAGAGGGCACAACGACATCAAGGCTTAAGTTTGTCTCCCTGTTACACCAGAATATTCGCAGTTCTGAAATACCAAGCTTTCATTCATTGGAGCAGAAGCCCATTCTGAGGGATCATGGTTAGGGAAAGACTAAAATTTAAGAGCATGTGGGATCACTAGGAAATAGTGATCGCTAGGAAATCACTTGGAAGGAATCATTAAACTCCCTGTAGGACTTACTTGGCAAGGGCTTTGGAGCTGGCCCTCTAATTACCCCACAAAGTGAAAAGAGCATTTAATAAACGTAAGATCAAGAAACTCCACAGCATCTGGTCCCATCACCACGTCTGTGGATTGATGTCTCGACTCAGGAAATACCACTTGGCTGTAAGGCAAGATTTCTCTACTCTGGCATCCATACTTTAAGGCTTATGAGAATGTCCTCCACATTGCTAAGGTTCTCCAAGTTCAAACGTACCCAGAAGCTTGAAAATTGTCCTCAGTGCATACTTGTTGATAATCAATATTGTCTATGCTTTAGAGCATCCTTACAAGAAGACCCTGAAACTACAAAATTGAAATCATGAGAGATTCCTTGGTTACACTCTTTAGCAAACATAGCAGACGCACCAGAGAAGAATGAGTCAAAGTTGGTGAAGAAATACGGAAAATCCACTCTCCTGCAAATACTGCTGAAAAGTCAACCGATAGGAGGGTCTTCTAGAAGGCTGTGATTTAAAACTCAATTTTGCAGAAAATCAACTAGTAGTGAAATGGTGGCAGGGCGTCAACACCAACCGTGATTCCCCAAGCCCTGGTGAAGGAGAAATTTCAAAAGAGGAGGAGAAAAGAACAAAAACACCATTTTAACAGTGCTGGAGAAGATATAGGGAGCTACCAGTGAATCCAAGGACAAGAGAGATTTAGGAATTCTGAAACGGCACAGAGCAGACAGAATCAGATCTAACATATGGGAACAAATAACAACCGAAGGAGGAAACCACAGCTCGGAATATATGTGGAAGGAGCCTTGTTCAGGGGAAGAGGTAGGTCTAAAGGACTCTGAGACCAGAGCCGAGGACCATGGGAAGCAGGGGGAGAACCAGAGCCCGTCTGACAAGGTGCTTTTGCTTTCACAGCTACATTCCGGGCAATTTCTCTTCCTCCTTCCTCTTCTGTGCTCATCAGAAGGTAGCTGTGATAAGAGTGTCAGGGACAGGAATACAACACAAAGCCCCAAGTGCAGTAGCCCCAGGAGACACAGCCATCAGCACCCCTCCTGGAAATGTTGGGGGTGGCGGCTAAGGGATGTGGAGTTTCTTTTGGGGGGTGATGAAAATGTTCTGAAATTGATTGTGGTGTGGCTACAAAAGTCTGTGAATATACTAGAAGCCACTGAAGTGATCACTTTAAATCAGTGTATTGTATTGTATGTGAACTTGATCCCATTAAAGCTGTTACCAAGAAGAAAGAAAGAAAGAAAGAAAGAAAGAAAGAAAGAAAGAAAGAAAGAAAGAAAGAAAGAAAGAAAGAAAGAAAGAAAGAAAGAAAGAAAAAAAAGAAAGAAAGAGAAAGAAAGAGAGAGAGAAAGAAAGGAAGAGAGGAAGGAAGGAAGGAAGGAAGGGGGAGGGAGGAAATCCTGAGTAAACTAATAATAGAAGAAAACTTCCTAATCTAATAAAGGGCAACCATCAGAAAACTATAACAAATATCAAATTAAGTTCCCATTAAAATCAGATTAAAATTACAATATCGGCTCCCACGATCACCCAAGACTGTACTTAGTGTACTGCTACATCAATGCATTAACAGAAGGAAAAACAGAGATCTAAATATTGGGGAAGAGAGGAAAAATAACTCTCCATATTCTCAGATGATAATATTATCTATTTAGCATGTTTAGGAGAATCTGCCCAAAACCATCAGAGCAATAAAAGGGCTCAGCATGGGGTTTCCCTGGTGGCGCAGTGGTTGAGAGTCCGCCTGCCGATGCAGGGGACACGGGTTCGTGCCCCGGTCCAAGAAGATCCCACATGCCGCGCAGCGGCTGGGCCCGTGAGCCATGGCCGCTGAGCCTGCGCGTCCGGAGCCTGTGCTCCGCAACGGGAGAGGCCACGACAGTGAGAGGCCCGCGTACCACAAAAAAAAAAAAAAAGGGCTCAGCAGCGCAGATGGATCTGGTATCAACAGAAAACAATTCTATACACCCAGCCTCAACTTGCTAGGAAACATTTTAGGGAAGAAACATTTTATTTACCTTGACTACAGGAAACATCAAATGCCTAAAAATAATGCCTAAGACCCAGATGCATAAAACTAAAATAAAATAGCACCCAAGAGCATAAAAGATTAATTAAATAAATGGAGAGATAAGTCATTTATTGGACAAGAGAATTTTGTATTGTGAAGATTTAAGTGCTGCCCAAATTAATATACAAATTCAAATCATTCTTATGTAAACCACTGTGGAACTTTATGGAATGTAGCAAGCAAATTCTAAAAGTTCACTAGGAAGAAAAAACGGGCAAAAGAACAGCCAAAGAAAACAGAAGAGCGGAGAGGTGTGCCCTGTGCTGCGTTAGTGTCAGAAAATGCTGCTGCATTGCTTTGCTTGAATGTTTGGATCTTTCAGAAGGAGAATGTATTCATGTATCAATTGTAATAGATATCGGCACTTCCCTTTCCCAAAATATTTATCTTGAGTTATTTGATATTGATACTGTGACATATTAACTTTCGAGTTGCATTTTATAGACAATGCGTTACTAATGATTTGGGTTGGGAAGAAAAGAAAAGGAAAAGCACCAGATCACCTTTAGGGAACAAGAAATGGGAGTAAATGTCAAGATGAAACTGAGAATCCCTCAGAGAGCCAATGTGTGGGGAATTCCCTAGTGGTCCAGTGGTTTAGGACTCTGCACTTCCACTGCAGGGGGCACGGGTTCGATCCCTGGTAGGGGAACTAAGATTCTGCATGCCACTAGGCCACAAAAAAGGAAAGGAAGAAAGGAAGAAAGGAAGGAAGGAAGGATGGAAGGAAGGAAGGAAGCCAATGTATGACTCTTTCTGTTACCTCCACTGAAATCCAAAGAAGTCACCCTGGCCTGGTTTAGAATGGTTTCTCTAATCACCACCACACGTGACGCTCAATGCCATTTGTGTTCCATAAAACAGCTGAGGTCATACCTTTATAAAACTGGATACTTCTGGCCAAAAGTCTTATCAAATTGCCTCAATCCCCCAGATGCCAGCAGGTAACACAGGTGACTTTAGCTAAGAAAGCTAAACCCTCCCGATTTATTGCAAACAGATGCACAAAGAGAACCTGAGAGAAAAATAGATTTCTTGGTGTATGAAAAGATTACCTTTTGTATATACAGTTGCAAGAAACGAAGTGTAAATAAGTCATAAATCTAAGCCCGTGTTCCCCGGGCATTCTGTTCAGACCTCTACTGTCAGGCTTGTCTGCAATTATTTTAATTATTTGTTTACATGGACCAGCCTCGGGCTTATCAAACTGTAGACACTTCATAAATATTTGTTGAAGAGATGAAGAAAAAATGAGGAAGAAATTCCCACCATTACAAGGCAACGGAAATATTATCTAGTCGTTACAATTGCACTGATTTTCAGTCCATTACTGGAAGATGGGGTTCTGTTCAAAATCATCTGGGGTCAGTCAGGACCCCTCAAACTCTGATGCTTTAGTGTCCTGCCCAGGTCACCATTCTGAGGTTTGACAAAATCCAGAGGGTCCGTTATCTCTGAACCTCCGTTTCCTTCAAGCCACACAGAGGTTTCTTCACTTAGGGGGGGCAAGGCATCCTCCACTCGGGGACAAGGCTCAAATCCCTCTTTCAGGAGCTTCAGTTAACATATGCGTGGTAACGGTCTAATTTCTCGTTAACCTAGTTACAGTTTCATTTCCTTAACTAGGCCCCAGATATCCCATTACTGTTACCATTAACCTCTGGTCCGGGGTGGTCCTCACTGGGAAACTGGGCTCTTTTTCTCCCAGGCTTGTTTACACGGGCTCCCCCCTCAGTTGCTTCATCCCCACCCTCGAGAACCACGCTGGCCCTCACGGATGCTAACCGGGCTTCTTCGGCTAACATGCCACGGACACATTTCTTTAGAAGTAAGCCCCTGCCTTCCAGTTTAAAATTGTTTCCAGTTTCCCATTAAAATGCCTTTTAAAGCAGAGGAAGCAGGAAACTCGCGGCACTATAAACCAAAATGGACAAGCGACAGAATACAAGGCCCTAGGAGGCATCTCTGCTAACTAATGAGGCAAGTGGGGCTGCGTCTGGAAAATTCTGTTCACAGGATTCTTTTCATAATATCTCTCCTCTCTAGCTTCTCATCATCTCGCCAGAAAATAGTACCTTCTAAGCCACCACATACCTTCTAAGCCACCACATGTTATTAAATAAAGAAGGCATAACTGGTTCTTTATTTAATAAATAGCACAGATGGCAAAATAAACTGATTTGTTTAGCAAAGTGCTCACAAATATTATTATTATTTCAAAAATGACTTACTCTCAGCTACTTATTTCCATTCAGAAGGATGGACATCTGAATTGTCATTTTCAAAGGTAAAAGTACTTCCAGATGTCAGCGACCTCTTAGACCTCAAGAGCCCTGCGTGAAACAAAATAATTCCTGGCAGGCCTAAGGTACAGACGGGGAAGGAGGAAAAGAGGAAACAGCAAAGTGTAAGGAATAGAAAACTGGACATCATTTCCCTACTCAAATCCCACCAATGGACCTCAACACACTTAGAAATTCCAAAGCCTCTGCCTGGTGTAAGAAGGTCTGCACACAATTAGACACTGCGTCTCCCTAATCCCCCTCCACTCTGGGACCTCTTTTCCTACTGTTTCCCTATCGCTCCCACCCCAGCCATACTGACCTCCCTCCTCACTGTTCCTACAACAGGCCACCACTGCTCCTGCCCCAGGGCCTTTGCACTTGCCACTAACTCTGCCAAAGTTCTTTTTTTTTTAATTAAATTTTTATTGGAGTATAGTTGATTTTCAATGTTGTGTTAGTTTCAGGTGTACAGCAAAGTAAATCAGTTATACATATACATATATCCACTCTTGTTAGATTCGTTCCCCATATAGGCCATTACAGAGTATTCAGTAGAGTTCCCTGTGCTATACAGGAGGTCCTCATTACATATCTATTTTATATATAGTAGTGTGTATATAACACTCCCAATCTCCCAGTTTAATCCCTCCCCCCACCCCCCTTATCCCCTGGTAACCATAAATTTGTTTTCTACATCTGTGACTCTACTTCTGTTTCATAAATAAGTTCATTTG
This sequence comes from Phocoena sinus, assembly GCF_008692025.1. Classification (NCBI taxonomy): domain Eukaryota; kingdom Metazoa; phylum Chordata; class Mammalia; order Artiodactyla; family Phocoenidae; genus Phocoena; species Phocoena sinus. The sequence goes on from NC_045782.1 coordinate 3,533,821, forward strand.
CACCCTTGTTTTTAGATTCCACATATAAGCGATATCATATATTTGTCTTTGTCTGATGCACTTCACTTAGTAGGATAATCTCTAGGTCCATCCATGTTGCTACAGATGGCATAATTTCATTCTTTGTATGGCTGAGTAATGTTCCATCGTATATATGTACCGCATCTTCTTGATCCATTCGTTTGTGGATGGACAAAAGACTTCTTATCACTTTATCAGCCCCACCCGCCCTACTCTCCCACACTCTACTCCTTACCGTCCTTAACTTCTCTGCATAGTAACTTCTCACCACATGCCTCTGTGTGTGCAAGGATGTACGTATGGGCGCCTGCATTTTCTGTCTGCTCTCCCTGGACCGTATGTCCAAGCAGGTGAGGACATTGGATTGTCCATTGCCACATCCCTTTGCCCGGAACAGTGTCTGTCATCCAACAAATAGTTGCTAAATTAATGAATAATCAGCAGTGAGAGAAGAGGAAGGATTTCACGATTGCTTTAAGCACCAACCTATCCAGGTGAGGGTCCCAGGAAACTGACAGCCCCTTGCCAATACAGCTTTTACTCTAGCCCTGCCCGTGTTAGTGAACAATGTATTTTGTAGATATCAAATTGCTACATGTGGACAATCGGCTGGTATAAAAGGAAACAACAGCATCCCATGAACAATACCTTAGGTGTGAGAAACAGCTGAACTCACCACGTGGGAAGAGATGGGAAGAGAAAAGAGCGTAACATCAATCAGGAATTCAGTTCACAAAGGTGGAGGGGAAAGAGAGAATCTGAAAGCAAAGTGGGAAGCTCCAAGCCAGAAGCATCAAGCCTACAGGGGTTGGGCATGGAACGGAAATGAGTGGAGCAGCCTGAGATGAAGGGGGTTGGGGGGCAGGTACTGTGGGGGACTGAACAGCGCACAGAAGGGAAGCAAGCAGCTACTACTCAGGGACGGGCCTGTGCTGATACAACAGAAGTGACCAGCATTGCCAGGTCTTCCAATATCTCAGGAGAAAGTGGAGACCTGATTTTTGTATGAAATAACATTGCAACTGATTTTTAAAAATAAAGCACTGAGCCAGGGCAACCCTTCTAAAGAATCAGGTCCCTGGGCCACCAGTTTACAGTTTCCGCTCTACAAGAATAAATAAGACATAGCCAGGCCTGGAGATGGGTCATTCAGGTTTGGGTATCACTTGAGTTGAAGTGGGTTTAGGACTTTGTTCAAGTCAGGGTGCCCAGTTACTGAAGAGGAAGAATGCCTGCCTCGTGGGGTTGTCGTAAGGCTTCCATGAGAAGACCTAGCCCCCAGCACACCGACGTCGCTGACTTCAGACATAGTCGAAATACATTTACTCAACAATCCTCACTTCCTATTGAAGTACAGTAGGCCCTCTGTATCCGCGGATTCTACATCCGTGGATTTAACCAACCACGGATCATGTCCTGTGTTTAAGATCCGCGATTGGCTGAATCCACGTACACAGACCCCGCGGATACGGAGGGCCGACCGTGGGACTTGAGCATGCGCAGATTTTAGTATCGGAGGCGGGTCCTGGAACGAGTCCCGACCCTCCGCCATACAGAGTGACGAGTGTACGGTAAACGTACAGTCTGTGCACCTATTGTAAATGTGCGGCTCAATTTGTTTTCACAAACTGAACACCCCCACGTTAAAGCACCAGCTCAAGAAGGAGAAATCACCGTAATCCCAGTATCCTCCCTTGAGACCCCCTCCAACCAGCACCCCCTCCCAGAGGACAACCTCTATCATGACTTCTTGCACCTGGATTCGTTTTACCTTTTTTGTGCTTTACAGAGATGGAATCACACAGCATGTATGCTTCTGTCTCTGGCTTATTTCGCTAACGTGATGTTTGTGAGATCTGGCCACACTTGTAGACGGTCCAGTTTCATTGGTCTGCGGTGTCACATGTGAATATCGCACAATTTCTGGATTCGTCCCATTGTAGGTCGACTTTGCTGTTCCTATATTTTGACTATTACAAATAATGCTGCTACAAACCTTCTAGTGTGTACGTTTTGGTGACCCTCGTGTCTGCATTCTCGTTGGGTATGTTCCTTTACATCCAATTGCTGAGTCATAGACTCTACCTAAGATTCACTTCAGTTGATACTATGAAACACTTTATAAAGTCGTATCAAATCACACTTCAAGTAGCAGTGTTGCCGTCCATTTTCACCAACACTTGGCATTGGCAGTTCTTTTGACTTTAGCAATACTGGAGGGGGTGATATGAACTTAGTACATAATGGCTTTCGTTTGCATTTCCCTTTTGACTAATGACGTTAAGTACCTTTTATATAATTAGTGGCCATTTGGATATTCGCTCTTGTGAATTGTCTGGCCAAGTCTTTTGCCCATTTTTCTATTGAGTATTCTGGCCTTTCCTTAATGATCTGTAGAACTTATTCTTTTTTCTGGTCAAACATCATTAGCTGGGTAGACAGAAAGGGGGTGGAGGTGGCAAAGAGAGACATAGAATTTCTTCTCATTCTATTAGTTGCTTTTTCATCATTTTTATGGTTTCTTTAAGTTTTTAAAGAAAAATGTTTAATTAAAATTGTTTTTAATTTAAAAACGTTTTTAATTTTTAAAATACTTCCATCTATCTTTTTCTTTAGGGCTTGTACTTGTATTCTGGCAAAATAAACATATTTTTCTACGCCAGGGTCATGAAGGTGTCCTCCTGAGTTGCTCTTTCTTAAAAGCTTTATTGTTTTACCTTTCACTATATCAGCAATCCATCTGGAACTGATTTTGTGTATGGTGCGAGTTAAGGGTCAAGATCGTTTTCCTTTTCTGTATGGTTACCCAGTTGACGCCTCACCCAGCACCATATTTTGAAAGACCACCTTTTCCTCACCATTATTTTTTAATTTTCATTCTGCTGACTCATGTTGAATCCGTGGTCAACCAAACAGTACAGGTGCTTTTCACATGGACCACATTAAACCAGGTCTCTACCATCCTGCATATATTGCACAAGTGTTTTATGTTCGTGTTTGTTTGTTTTACCTAACAGGGAATTTGATGTTTATTCCTGATAAACCTCCACTTATTCTTTTCAACCTATTATTTCTGCAGACCAGGAAACATAACATTTCATGTCACCATCCAATATATCTGTTATATCCATGGGTTTCATAGGCACACATTTTCTTTTTTTCCACCAAAATACTTAAAATACTGAAGAGGACCAGGCCTTACATTATCGGGCCACTAAGGAACGTCCTCTAGCTCAATAATAGTTTGATGATACAGATGATCAACAAATGACCTACACAGTATCCAGCATGTTTACTTCTTGACCTGTCTTCCAGACCATCTCCATGGTCATCTACTCTTAGACCTACTTTAGGTCACCGGTACACTTCCCCCAAATCGGGGCTTAAAATTCAAAACAGTATCCAATTAGCCAGCCCAGTAATGTCTTTCTCATGATCCAGAAAGCAAATCTGCCCAAGAAACTTAAACCATGACAGCTCCTCTAGAAGTAAAATCCAACAAACTCCTAGCCAATGACAGCACACAGGACCCCTACCCCTAAGCCACCATTGCCAATATAGTAAGTCCCCTACATACGAACCTTCAAGCTGCGAGCTTTCAAAGATGTGAGCGTGCATTCCATCGACCTCAAGCTTGAGTGAAATGGCAGCTTGCCCTCCATCTCCTGTTGCTGACGATCCTTCAGCTCTGCCATCTCCCACCTCCTCTCCCTCCTCCAGTCAGTAACTCTTCCTGCCTGTTCTCTCGATGCCAGCCCCTGTGTGCCAGCTGTTGTACCGTACTACTGCGCTTTTCAAGGTACTGAGCTGTAAGATTAAAACTGTTTTGTATATTTTTTGTGTTTGTTTGTTTTTTATGTGTTATTTGTGTGAAAAGTATTATAAACCTATTACAGTACAGTACAATATAGCTGACTGTATTAGTTGGGTACCTAGGCTAACTTTGTTGGACTTACAAACAGATTGGACTTAGAAACGCGCTCTCGGAACGGAACTCGTTCATGTGTAGGGGACTCACTGGACATACCATAGGGATCCTTGTCAAACAAGTGCCCACCGTCCTCTTCCCCTGGACCTTGTGAAAAGGCAGGGCTGGAACAGCTGGGGTCTCAGGAAGGCGCCCGGGACTGGAGCCTTCACGGTGGAAGGAGAGGAATAACGAGCTTGGTACTGCATCCTTTAAACTGAGGATGGAGGGCTGCTTTGCCCGAGCTCTGATTGTTCTGAGGTCCTTACCTGGACATGGCAGCAACATGCCATGCAGACAGGAAGACCGTGGTCTTGGAAGGTTTTCAAAGGAAGCTGTAAGCACAGCAGCCCTCGGTCCCCACTTGAAGAGGGCTCCCTCTCGAGCGCTGGGCTTTATTCCACCGCAGATGTCAAAGGAGTCCTCCTTGTCAGAGACGGGCGTGCCCACACATGGTGAGCCCTGGACGACATTACAGAACTGGCTACCATAAGCTGAGTGGCACATCCCACCCAGAGTCACCTCCTCCTGCCCGCATATGTGCTCCTTGCAGGATCTTGGAGCTGGAAAGGCCAATCAAATGGAGCTACACCTCATTTCTTTCCATGTCTCATCCCCAGAACCAGTTCAGAGGCTACAAGCCTTGAGAATCCATGAAGGGAAACAGATGTGGGCATAGAAATAGGGAACCAGGAGGCTGAGGTTCTTTATTATCGAAGAGGAAACTAAAATCACTTTAACCCACGGCTTTCACCGCTGTCAGAGCTTAAAAACGATCGCATCTTTTTGGAACAAAGAAAAATTAAACTCCTTGAGGGCTGAAACTGCACCTTACAGATGCATCGTGAAACGCCTACCAGGTATCACAGTGGCGGGTACACTGTAGGTGCCCAATACATGTTTCTTGGGTACCCTCAAAAAGAACATGGGAAGTAAAGGCTTTAATGGGTAGAGGCACCTACAGACCCCTCTTCCTCTCCCTCCCAACGTCCCACAAAGGGAACACATGTTTTACACTCACTTAATTTACAACATCTTTAGCTATGACCTGTTCAGATGGACTCAGCAAAACTGCCCTCAACCCAAAGCCAGCGGTCAGCCACGGAAGGTAGCAGAAAAGTGGATGAAAACAGGGCTTTCCAGAAAGACCTCATACCACGTTTTAAAACAAAGGCGGCTCTGGCTTGCATGGCTGCATTTCAATAGAGCAGACAGCATCATTTCCTCAGCCTTTCAGGGGCTCCCTCTCCCCGTAGCTTGATTAATTATTTCAAGTTTAACGTCTTTTCAAATACTGCCTTGTACTGGGGGGTCGGGGGAGGAGGGTTGAGGTGTGGGAATGAGGGGGAAACGCAGCTACACAAGGACACAGCAGCTCTTCGAAGAAGGCCAGGGCACAAAGGGCTGTACTCAGGCTGGGCATGGGAGTCCCGCAGCGTTTGCTGCTTGCCGGGGGTGGGGGGGGGGGGGGCCGAGTGTGGCCCTGGGCAGCTGGTACGCAGCCCAACCCGCAAAGCCACGCTTGGCCTGATCTTCACCACGAACAGCACCCGGGAGATCGCTTTTTCATACGTTAGCATCAAAGGTGGATTGCCAAACTCACAACACCTTCTGTTTGCGGGGAAATGAGGCATGCCGATGCAGTTCATTGTAATATTTAACAAACAGTGGAGAAGTGGTACCCCAAGGCCCCCTCCCTGACACTTCACTTTCACATGAGACATTGGGAAGGATCACTGGTCACCAAGACGGGGGCAGGTCCCAAATACCTCCAGTGCTGGGCGACTGACATCTGTCCCTCTAACTTCACGTGACAACCGGCAAGGTTCTCCCCCTTCCCCTGCGTTTTGTTGTTATTGAGGCGAAACTCATATAACGTAAAGTTAACCATTTTAAAGTGAACAACTTAGTGGTATTTAGGGCACTCACAATGCTGGCCAACTATCACCTCTGTCTTGTTCCAAAACATTTTCATCACCCCAGAAGAAAATCCCATACAACATCTTCCCTTCCCCAACCCCCCGTCCCTGGCAACCCTCAGGGTCCTTCTGCATCTACAGAGATCCTACTCTAGATATTTCTTATCAGTGGAATCATACAACCTGTGATCTTTCCGTTTGGCTTCTTTCATTGAGCAAAATGTCCTCGAAGTCTGTCATGGTTGTCACATGGGTCAGAACTTCATTCCTTTTATAAGACCTCTAGTATGGACCTTCTGAATGAGAGCAGTTCTTTCTTGCCTTGTGTCTTGTGAGAATACTGGCATTAAAGTCCATGAGTGCGGACACCCACGAACGTATCCCATCTCTTCTGAAGCTGAGAAAACTCTAGGAAAAACAACTTCGGGAACTTTGACCTTAGAAATACCCGACACCAGCAATTCTAACTAAAAACAAACAAAAATGCCTACACACCTGCTAAGGATCCAGGGCAGAGGAACACATGTTTCCATTCAGAGCAAAACAGATCCGGTTAAGATTCTTGCTCTAAATTCTGACTTTCAACAGTTCCACGTAAGGTCTGAAGAATGGAAGTCTGATATGGAGCTGCATGAGCTGCTTGTACATTTTGGAGATTAATCCCAGGGGCAGGACAGGAATAAAGACGCAGACGTAGAGAATGGACTTGAGGACACAGGGTGGGGGAAGGGTAAGCTGGGACGAAGGGAGAGAGCGCCATGGGCATATATACACTACCAGACGTAAAATAGATAGCTAGTGGGAAGCAGCCGCATAGCACAGGGAGATCAGCTCGGTGCTTTGTGACCACCTAGAGGGGTGGGATAGGGAGGGTGGGAGGGAGGTGCAAGAGGGAGGAGATATGGGGATACATGTATGCGTAGAGCTGATTCACTTTGTTATAAAGCAGAAACTAACACACCATTGTAAAGCAATTATACTCCAATAAAGATGTTTAAAAAATTAAAATAAAATAAAATAAAAAATGGAAGTCTGGGCCAGCCTCTGTGCCTAAGACACCTCAGAACCAAGCCTATGGAAGACAGAGACCTCATAGCAGGTGGATAGATTAGCCGGCATCAGACTTTCAATGTCTCCACATTGCATCACACCATTCCTCATATGGGAAAACAGGCACCAAAGTGGGAAGAACATTTGCAACACATATAATGGGCACAATGTTTAGGGCATCCCCATAACTCACTAGAAAAGGCAGGTACCAGACTTGAAAAAGAAATGAACAGAAGATATGAACAGGCAATGCAAAGAAGGAAAAACACAAATGGCCCATGGGTATGGAAAAGCATTTATCTTATTTGTAACCAAAGGAGTTTAAATAAAACACCATTTTTGTCTGTTCACTTGGCAAGACTTAAAAAAAATTTTTTTAAAGGATAAGGATCCCTAGTTGGCAAGCATACAGATAAGTAGGCGTATTTATACACTGCCAACGGAAGTGTAAATTGTTACAGCTTTTCTGCATTCACTTTGGCAAGATGAAAAATGCACACCCCCTTTATCCCAATGTGTTCTGAGAAATTATGCCAAAGGAAAATATCATGTATGTTCATCAAACACAGCTGACATCAGTAGAAAACTGCAAACAGCCTAGTGGTTAAAAACAGAAAAAAAAACAAAAACAAAGGACTGTTCTAAAAACTACTGTACATCCACAGGTTAGAATGTTAGTCTTTAAACAGTGTGTTACTGAAGCTTATATACTGACATGCAAAGATGCATGTCATATAGTAATAATTTTGTAACAGAAATTATAGAAAAATAACTGCATTATAGCCCCATTTACACTAAAAATATAAATATGTATGGACATATATACATCCTTCCGGGGATTATGGGAAGAAAAAAATACCTGCAAGACTGTCTGCTAAAGCATCAGTAGTAGTTTTCTGTGGTAATTATTTTGAATTCTTTTTTTCTAATTTTCCTTCCATAAATAGAGATGTGTAATAAAAATAACAATGAAAGCAAACCGAAAAGGCTAGATGGAGCCTGGATTCTGGTTCAGCGATGTCGAGGACCACCGTTTTGGACCCAGCAGGTTGAGTCTGGTCTCAGACGGTGAGTGTGCAAAGCCCAGCGCAAGCAGCGTTCCCAGGCTGGGATGTGTCCATCTCATCTCTTTTCCAGACAGAACTCTGGCCCACCGTTCCATCTCTTTTCCAGACAGAACTTCTCTGGCCCACCGTTCACTCTCCCTCCCTGCCTCTCCCACTGCCGACTCTTGTCTAAATAAATATTGACACGAGGGCCAAGGTCGGTACTGATGGGTCCTGTGCTCGTGAGGACAGCTGCGGGTCGGCCGGCAGCCTCAGCATCTGTGCGTCCTCAGGATCTGGGAGGGACCTCACAGGAGCCAGAGGAATTAAAAGGGAAAACGCGGAGTTGAGCTTTGTGGGTTGGGAAGGTTTACAGCAACAGCCCAAGTAGTTCGCACACCTGGGGATGTGTCACCCCAGGATTTTTGGAAAGCTCTGACGTAGAGGAGGCCCGTGGGAGGTGGAAGAGGAAACCCCCAAAGTGCCAGGTGTGTCAGGAGCAGTGCACATCTTATGAAACAGGAGAGGACGTGTAAAGTGGCCGCAGAGGGATGGGAAAGGGTCCCTTCATCTTCAATGTGGACCACTTGCAAGATGCTCCACCCAAAGCATCTCCGCACAAGCCTGGGTGCTTCTGACACGAAGGAACTCGCGGTCTTAGGTCACAAAGGGACAGATGTGCAGACAAAGCGTTTCCCCACCTGGTGTTGAGAACCTGAAGGAAACAGGTGCTGTGATGTGTGTTTCCCAGCCCTCACACCCGCACACCCCAGCTCCTCAGCTGTACCTTCTGGTGGCTGGTATAGACCAGCCCAGGGCGCTGCTACTTTTGGACCCAGCTGTTTCCTTTTTGCTGTCCTGCTCCGTTGTTCTGTTACTGAGGGGGGTTCCCAAGAACCTCTGAGAATCCTGGATATCACATGTCCTGAGAATCAGTCATGAAATCAGAACCGTACCGTACCAGAGCCGGGAAGATCTGACCTGGGGGAAATGGCAGCTGCCCGTGGGTCCCACTGAATTAGCGGTTGACCTGGTTGTAAAACCTACATCTCCTAGTTCCCCGCTATTCCCTCCACAGCCTTGCTCCCCACTGGGCCGTTGGCGGCTCAGATGAATCAGGATCGCCTGCGGGTTGGTTAGAGTTACAGAATCGTTTCTCAGCCTCACCATACACTCTACGAATCAGAATCTGAATTTTCATAAAACTCGTAGTCACACTGAAGTTTGAAAAGTGCTTCTCTGAGGCAGTGGTTCTTAAACTTTGGGGAACATTAGAAACCCCCTGGAACGGCTGTTAAAATACAGAACGCTGGGCCTCACCCTCAGAGTTTCTTTTCTATTTATTTATTGAAGTACAGTTGAGTTACAATATTCGGTTGGTTTCAGGTGTACAGCAAAGTGATTCAGATAGATGGATAGAGATAGAGGTTCTCTTTCAGATTCTTTTCCATTCTAGGTTATTACAAGATATTGACTATAGCTCCCTGTGCTACACAGCAAATCCTTGCTATTTATCTGTTTTATATACAGTGGTTTGTATCTGTCAATCCCATACTCCTAACTGACCCCTCCAGGGGTTTCTGATTCACTGAGTGGGATGGGGTCTGAGATTCTGCCTTGTCACCGAGACCACATGCTACTGCTGCTTCTCCTCTGAGGACCCCACAAGTTGAGGACCTCTGGGTTTTCCACCACCCGCTGTGGGCACGCGGCTCCGGCAGGGAGGGAGACTGGCCTGGCAAACAGGCAGCCTGAGGTCTCTCCGAGGTAGGAGAGATGACCCACTGTGAGGGAGCCTGGCCCCTGAGGGGAGCAGGGAGGGTAAGAACGCAACTCAGAAGCATCCTCTGATCACCTCTGGCTATACCGAGCTGCTTCCACAGCCTACTTTTGCTGTCCTAACACAGGGGTACAGGGCACCCCTCCCCGCAGAATCTCCACACGCCTGGTGTTGACACCCGAAAAGTGTCTCAAATTTGAGTCAACTTCTGACTCTTTACTTCTTGCCTCCTTTGATTGTCCTCCGTGAGTGGGCGAAGCCAGCAGGTCAGATACTAGTGACCCCCTTTACAGATGAGAAAAACCACCAGGAGAGAAAAAGAACAGGACACTCACCTACCTGCTGACAAAAGTAGAGTGAAAACCATGTCTCAACTCTTACTTCATTAATTTCCCTACAATAATTCATCGCCCCTTTGGGCTCTACTGGAGTGAGTATAAGGAAGACGTTTCTGAGCGTATATTCCGGGAGGGACAGGTACTTGGCTAGTACAGATGAGCAGGAAAGAAACAGTCTACTCATTTAACACGTTAAAAAAAAAAGAGAGAGAGAGACACACACACACAAGTATACATACACACAAAGCAATTAAGTGACGTCCCCCAAGCCAAAGCCGTCACGTTGAAACCATAGTGAACTCAACATCAATGTCCAAAGAATAAAAGACTTTCAAGGGAGAAACCATCCCCAACAAGCAAAAATCTGGTACTAATTTAACCCCATATTTGGCCATTCACAAAATTGTAGGAGGTGCCAAAACCTTAAAAGCAATGTGCTCCCAAAGTGCCGTTTTTAAGACCGTTTCTTCAAGTACAAAAGTGCCTCCAGAACATTCGGTACAGATTGGGCGTTTGAAAATTAATGCATCTCTTTGAAAATTATAACGATGCGGGGATCTTTTCCAGGCTACTCCATAAAATCCGATTTCACCCACAAGATACCTAAAACACCAGTTACCTGTCTGACCCTGTCTTTTAAGGGAGATTTCGTTCAAACTTCTAATTCAAAGCGTGTGACACGGGACTGCCTAATAATTGTCTCACACTGTGTTCTAATTTCTTGACTACTTGTCTGCCTTCCGCTCTCAAAGGAGAGAAAGTAGGAACCATGTCTCTCTTTTTTTTCATCATTGTACCCCTAGTGCAAGGCCTGACATATAAAGATGTGTAATGAACGAATAAGCGATTGCTGCTCCTTGGGCCTGGAATGCTCTTTGACTGTCTGAGTCTCACACCCAGTCATGAAGCCACGCCTCCCTGCCCGTCCATGACAAGGCTGCCTTGTTCTCTCCTGGACTGCTTGCTCTGTGAGAAGCCAGCTGATGTGCTGGGAGGCCGTTCAAGCAGCCCCGTGCAGAGGTCCACATGGCAAGGAACTGAGGCCACCTGCCAACAGCCATGGGATTGGGCCACTATGGAAGCAGACCCCCAGTCCCAGTCAAACCTTCAGATAAATGCATCCCTGGCTGACGCTGTACCCACAACTTCGTGAAATTTGCTGGGCCAGAAATATCCAGCTAACACACTCCTGAATTCCTGAATTCCAACAGACACTGTGGGAGACAATACATGTTTATTCTCGCTCTAGTACACTAAGTTTTGAAATATTTTATCGCATAGACATAAATAACCAATACGCTTCCTATAAACAGAGAATGAGGCAAAGCAATGCTATCAAATTCTACGTGCAGGCTGGCCCTTGATGAAAGCCCTGACCCTAAGATTTGCCCTCTGTGAGTTAAAGGGGGAGATGAACAAGTGTTCAGGTTAGCGATCAGCCTCAACACACTTTTTCTCCGTAAGATCACCTTTGCTAAGAGAGTAGATCTTAAAAGTTCTCATCACAAGAAAAAAAAAATTGTAACTCTGTATCATGATGGATGTTAACTAGACTGGTGGTGAGCATGTCTCAAGATATACAAATATTGAATCAAAAAACAAAAAAAAGGACTCCTTCCCATGGTGACTCAAAGTAGATACCGGGGGCTTTGGCTTCTCAGAAATTTTTTCCCTAGGTTATATTTGCATGGAGAAAATGCTATGAGAATACTCATAATTGAATAAGAAAGGCAAAATACATGCAGGTGTGCACACAATACACACACACACACAATCACACCATCAACCACAGTTTGATCTGTAGGAATAAGTTCTTTAGCTAGGAGTCCACTGAACAGAGGAGCTGTCATTGATTCATCCTCACGTTCTCGGAGTCTGAAACAATGTTTGGAATAAAGTTGGCACAATCAAGACGAGAAAGAGAGAACTGGAAAGCCTGTCTCCCCCCCCCCCCCCCGCCGCCCCCGTGCTTCCGTTGTGTAATCCAATCTCTTGCACCATCTAACATGGTTTCAGAAACCAGAAATATGTGTTCCATACTTGGGGAGAGGAGGAAGGTGGAAAGGACGGGAAGAGGGTCATAAACTACAGTTTCTAGCTCACTTTGGACAATCCCTGTTGAGTGACTCTGGTGTGTGAGTTCAGTCCATGGACCCCAATCTCCTCCTCTGTCAAAGGAAGGTGGAGCCAGATGACACCTGAGGTCCCTGCTAGTTCTTTTCATCTTTATCCCAGGTCGGACCCAAGACATAAATAACTACGATTCATTAGAACATCGGAGGACAGGCACGACAACTCACGCAAAACAGTCTGCAAAACTGCTCCCTATGCAAAGCTCCAAAGATTTTTAATGTGTTTTCTTAAGTGTCGGGTTTGTTCGTTCAAGAGTTGAGAAATATATTTAGCTACATGCTCCAATTAAAAAAATAAACAGCATTCCTGATCTATTCATCAGAGCCATTCTAATCATTGCTAAAAATAAAGCCTTTACCCCGAGTCACAGCCAAGTCATAATAATTAAATACCAAGGAGCAGAGGCTTGAAAGGGCTGAGGTCTGATTTCATTCCAGATGTGCATTTTTCACTGAGTATCAAAGTCACAGAGTTTCTGCGGGGCAGTCAAGGTGGCTGGGTGCCAATCTGAGCATTTTCTTTGACCTACAGAAAGCTAATCTTCTGGACCTGAAATTCTGAACAAGCTGTGCTCATCTTCCAGAGTCGCCTAATGTATTAACGACCTCGAATGGTCTCTAATCTACCTACGAACATATGTGTAATCACAGCAACATTTCAGCCTAGAATCATTTTCATAATATGTCCATCTCACCGCATCTCACGTCAAAGACCAAGGTGATGAGATATTTCCCACAGACTAGCCTTGTCCTGCAACAGCCAACCATCTCCCGTTTAAAGTTCTTTATGAAGGTTAACAAGGTTACAAGGTCATTTTCTCCGGTAGCTAGTTTTAGTGCAGGGCGAGGGGAACTTTTCTCTCCTGAGGTCCTTGGAGAAAACCTTCTTTGTGGATTATATACTGCTTTAAAAACAATTTCAGATTTTGGTGTGACCATTCTTTCTGCATTGAGACAGGAGTGTGAAACATTCAACTTGGCTACCTTGAAGGGCAGTGCTTATAAGACTTAATTCAGTAAACATTGATCATAATAAGCATTAAGGGTATGCAAAAGAAGGAGAAAAGAGGGAGGAAACAACAACAAACATGAATGCAAGAAGGAGGCAGTGAGAATAAGAGAGTAAAAGAAACGGACGTAATGGACTCAAGTGATGGAGGAAGGACAAGAAAAAAAAAAAGAGAAGGGAATATTTCACTTGCCTTACCTCTTCTTCTTAACATACGATGAGTTTCCCATGACAGTATTTTTACGGATAGCAATGGTGAGATGTACCTAAAAAATCATCCAGTTCCAGCCCAATCCGATCTTCATGGAGGAGCCTGCCCAAGGTCAGACGTGGTCAACAACGGAGCCGTGTTTTGTGACCCCCTCCCTCTGTCCACTCAACCTAACGGGGACTCAGCTCTTGTTGAATTATTGAAGGAGCCCCAAATGGTGCTTCAGACAATCACACAATGGTCCCGATCCATCTTAAGAAATTAGGAAAACACAGTATCAGTAAGTTTGTTGAAGACAGATGAAATTTCACCAAGGACTAATGTTTTCCCAGCCTGCTAGAGTAGGTGTGAATCATCGACAAATGTTCTTCAAAGTCTGCGTGACGTCAGAGCATCTCAAAGAAGGCCATGTGTCTCGAGGACAAGGTGTCCCTCCATCATTCCTTCAGGGAAAACAAGCGTTTGGGGTCGATGTAGCAGGATAACACGGAAACATTCATTTGTGTTTGCTTTCTCTATAGTTTTCTTCCCTTCCATTTCTAATTGGTGGCCAATGTTGTCTTTTGCCTTGGGGGGTTTTAGAAAGTGGAAAACCTAGAGCCTTGGTTCTTCCTGGCTTTGATAGAGCCTAAATTAGTTGATGACATTAAGCTAAGGGTCCGAAAAGAGGGAGGGAGACAGGGAGTGCCTTTGAGGACAGCAAGATGGGAGAAAGAGGTGTAGGGTCCTCCCTAGAGAGGAAGAGGTGTGTGGCTTCTGTCTGGACCTGGATCTGGGTCTCTGTGGCCTTCCCCCAAAGATGCCAGAGCTCAGAGGGACACCTGGAGGCACAGAAGGACTCTGGCCATAGCACCTGCTGGGAACTTGAGGCAGGGACAACGGGCATCTCAGGGGGACTGGTGGGCTCCGAGACTAGGAGCCAGTCTAGACGTCGATGTCACTTCAGACCCGGTATCCCGGGCTCCCGTGCACACCTGTGTGATCCATGTCCTGCACGAGGATGCCGGGCCACAGCGGCAAGAAGTAGCTAAATCCAGCCTGCGCTCAGCTCGCCAAGCTATGCCCCACGATATAGGTGTACCTCCTCCAAGAAGGGGTGTCCTTTCCCAACAGACACAAAGGTGCCATATGTCCTGGCAGTGCCCCTGCTGGTACCTTAGCCCTGCCTGGGAGACAGACCATCTCTAATGACTGCGAACCAATTTCCCACCACTAGAGTGGGATGGGAGGGGCTTGCAGCCAGATGTAGGTGGATTAAAGAAAAACAGAAGTGGAATATCGATTGTAGACAGAAATTCACACCCTCCACGCTTGATGCCGTGGTCAGCCTGTCTCACATCCCAATCACGGGACGGGGAGGCTTTCTTCATCTCAGAAGCACGTCGTCCGGAGACTGTGTCCCTGGTAGACACACAACAGGAGGGGATGGAGATGCCTCATTAGTTCTAACTCCTGGGGAAGGAGGGCAATGGAGACTTATTAAATGTGACTCCACCTGGGTAAATTAGAGCCCGTCAGACCCACCACTGAACGCCAGCAGCTGGGATGAGGGTGGAAGGCCATCTCCCAGGAAAGCTGGTCTTTGTTCCGGAGGCAACCCTTTTCACCGTGCGGAGACACAAACAGGCCGCTATTCGTCCAGGGATCCAGAACGGGTATCATCCCGCTTCAACGGCAGCGGGTCCCCTGGTCTTTGACCCATGCAAATCTCAATTAGCCAAGATTATTCAACTGTGTCCAGGCTCTGTCTTCCTTCAAAACACCTAATTGTGTGAAAGCCACATTCCTTTGAGGCACCGCCCCCATCTCCAGGATCAGACCGTCCCATCCCCCCAGCCTCTCCCAAGGGTATGTCGCGTTTGGTTTCTTCTCTTAATGAACTGTGCCAGTCATTAAGGAAATGCCGCTGAAACCTTATTACTCTTGGCGATCTTTCACTCATTAGCCAGCGAGCCAAGCAAATGTCCTCATTTATCGTTGCCTCCAACCTCCAGGTCCAGCCAGGCACTTCGAGATCCCATCAGCCTTCCCATCCGCCCTGCTGAGAAAACAGTCGGGCAAATGCTCAAGAAACATAAAGAGATGTTAATACTGTACCCAATAACGGTGAGCAAACCTGCAAGACAATGATTACACATCCGTTCCCTGGCTCTGGTCTCTTTCCCCGACCCTCCGTGGAATAAGTAATTAGAGGAGGAGTCACGTGATCCATAGCCAACGTTAGGGATGCTTTTGGATTTCCCAGAGGTGAACTCTTCAAAAAGTACACACGCTGTTTTTGTTGATGCGGTTAAATATCCCTTCTGAGTTGTATCTGTTTGAGTTTTGGCAGGAGGGTGGGCGGTGATCTAAAACCAAGCTGACATCTCATTATTGCGATCCACTTGTACGAATAAGACATCATCCTTGACACTGCACGAGGTGAGCCCAGAGATAATACCGAGGCGGAGATGCAGGATGTCACAGACATCCCCCCAGGAAGCAGAAGCTGGAGACACCCTAACCGCTACGACATCCAGAAAGAATCCTCTCTGAAGTGATCCAGGCGAGATAACGTCCACATTCTTGAACTCATTTCAGCCTCTGGGGAAAATAGATGCATTGAAAAAGAAAACCTAATTACACTCGTTGCCAACAGATCAGAGTTAGATATCAAGAACCAGATAGGTTTTCCTTTTGTTCCTTCAACCACTTCTGTCGCTTCTTATGGAACCACATCAGACAAATGCGATCCCCACTGAATAAACAGGAGTGGAATTACATCAGGCAAATGAAAACAGCAAACGCTGATTCTGAAAACTCACATTAGGTCACTTTGGCTTCGTTCTCTGACTCTTTATGTAAAGCAAACAAATTCCTTCTTTTGTTTGCTCTGTTCTGTGATTAGATGCTGCTGGTGTACCGTGTCAGAAGGAACCTGGTGATCACGCACGTAAACTTTGGATTTGGGATTTAAGCTACTTTCCCATAGCACGTCAATGATTTCCTTCTTTCCATTTGCCCAGCGGAGTCCCTACTGGCCATGGAGACCAACTAGAAAAATGAGAAAAGCAGTGGGGCAGGTGAGATGTACCAGGGTAACAGGTCACTGCGGTGGAGCCTCGTGGAGCCCCTCTCCTGTGGACCAGACCTTAACACGGATGATTCCGGGAAATGACGTGTCGCAGAGAAGCCAGGCCTATGTCAAACCAAGCCTGCGGGAGGGCCGAGGGTTGAGAGCAAAGCAGGGGGAGAGTTAGGGCTGGCATGGGCCTCTGGGGTGAAATACCCTCCATGCTTGGCTTTTCCAAGTCTTCAAAGGTCCTTTCTAGAACCTCATGAACCAGCAGGGTCGGTACTGCCTGGGAGTTTGTTGGAAGTGCCAACAAACTTGGGCCCTACCTCCGACCTATAAAACAGGATCTGCATTCTGAGAATATGATCCTTGTACACATTAAAGTTGAAGAAACACGGGTCTAGAACGTGGCTGAATAAACAAAACGCTAGCCCTGTGCCTCTAGGGGAAAAAAAAAGTATAGAAAGGAAGAGATGATGGGCAAAATACGCCAATAGAGTGTGTATTAAAGAATATGTAGGGAGAGAAAAGAGATCCAAATATAGAATTCACCCACCTGGTGGGACACTGGTTGCCTTTTCAAATCTGCTGCGTAATTGGTTTTTTCCCGATTTACAACTACAGCACACACCATCAATCACCACTCGACTTTCACTTACCATCCCTGGTCCAGGTTCCTGGAAAGCCCCCAGGTACCTGGCCTCCCCCCTGCAGGCTCTTCCCTCGCTAATGTCTCTAACAAACCACCTGCAACTCAGTCTTCCCTACATGTCTCTGACTCTCACCATCCCTAGGTTCTCTTCCTAGGCCTGCCGTGGCTGCCTGTTAAACACGGCGGGCTGAATTCACATGTTTATCTTCTCTGTCTCTGGAAACTTCATTTCATGGAACGGAAGGATTAGGAAAAAAAAAAGGCACAAACCTATAAGGACAAAATAAGCACGAGAGGACACTGTAGCATAAAAAGAAAAAAATTCCGTAAGTTTTTGGAAGGCAGAGAAAGGGTAACTGATTTAAACACCATTGTGTTGGCTTTGGAGGGGACACCAACTCAATAAAGGCTGATGTACCCCAGTTTGGCTAAGTGTAGAATTTTTTAATATATGAAAATGGGGATACCTTTGATAAAAAGAAGATTAACTTGAGGGAGAGGAGGAGAGAGAGGAGGGGGGAGAGAAGAAGAATCTGTATTCTTCTGAAGAATCTGACAGAAATATTCTCTGTCCTAAGGAATGAATTCTAGGTCTGGGCCAGACAGAAAAATGATCTGGAACTTCCATCTGTGCCCTCCAGACACTCATAGAAATGCTCCACAGAACATAAAGACACAGGGAAAACACTGTGGCTTCCCAGGGCCAGCCATGGGAAAGGAGACTCTGTCCATATGTGATACTGCAAGGAACTCTGATGAACAAAGTACAAACAGAACAGGATAAAAGGTGTGCTACCTTCCATAGCTGGCTTCTGGGTCCTTGACATTTGGAAGAGCAATGCTTGAGAAGAAAGAGAAGGGCGAGCCTCAGCCACCCATTCACGCCCGCCATGATGGCTTTCTGTTGGCGGTGTTGGCTAAACCCCCAGTATGGGGGTGCGGTCAAGCTTTCCTCCACTGCCCGAGGGGTTCCACAGTCCTGTCAAATCCTATGTTGGAAAGGACCTACTGTATCACACAGGGAACTCTGCTCAGTGTTCTGTAATAACCTAGATGGGAAAAGAATCTGAAAAGGAATGAATATACATATACGTATAACTGAATCACTTTGCCGTACTCCTGAAACTAACACAACACTGTAAATCAACTATACTCCAATAAATTTTTTCTAAAAAAATCCTATGTTGGAGAAGTTTCTCAATGTTTTCAACACAGGGACATCTGTGTCCCCCAGTTTCCAGCGTGGATTTGGAAGGTCCCCCTCTTTGGTCATTTCTCGTACAATTTAGAAGGTGTGGTAGAGGTCAGGGGAGTGTGTTAACATCACTACCCAGAGCTGCAAGTCTTGCAGGTAACTTCCCACCCACCAACTTTGGTCAATTACCTGGGCTTTAGAGTTCAACAAAAATGTGTCGGAATCCCAGCTTCCCCACTTGCTACCCTTAGGAAGTCACCTCAGCTCTCTACACATCAGTTTCTTCTTCTGTAAAATGGGAGACATGGTAATATCAACCTCCCAGGTTGTCAGGACAAAGAGAGCTAGGATGCATAAGGCACAAGAAATGCAACCCCCACCCGAAGTATTATAACTAAAACAAGTGACATTTCATTAAAAAAAGAAGCATTTATCAAGGATTCACACCAGTGAGTGGATAAAGCCCCCGCTCACCGCAACTACAGAAAGCCCGGGTACAGAAAGGAAGGCCCAATGCAGCAAAAGTAAATAAGTAAAATAAATAAATTTATTTTTTAAAATGTATATTCTAAAAAAAGAAAAGTGAATGGAAAGAAGGAAGCCGAACAGAGATCTAGGAGAACAGGACAAAAGGGAGAAATTAAAAGTACCTTGGAGGGGGCTTCCCTGGTGGCGCAGAGGTTGAGGGTCCGCCTGCCGATGCAGGGGACGCGGGTTCGTGCCCTGGGCCGGGAGGATCCCACATGCCGCGGAGCGGCTGGGCCCGTGAGCCATGGCCGCAGAGCCTGCGCGTCCGGAGCCCGTGCTCCGCAGCGGGAGAGGCCACAAGAGTGAGAGGCCCGCGTACTGCAAAAAAAAAAAAAAAAAAAGTACCTTGGAGAAGAAAAGGGTTAAAGTTTGAATCATTCTGATGGGCAACACCGAAACCCACAGAGAAGGACTCTGGGTATAATTAAGGGAGAAACTACCAGCAGATTAAGGAATCGGGGGGGGGGGGGGTGGGTCCTAGAGACTGGGGTTGCCAGGCACTCTCCCCAAGATAACCAAGTACACAGTGATGCAGCATGTATTCAGACTCACCTGCCCACCATTTCCCCCATCACCATCTTGTACATTCTTTTTCCCAAATTATCTCCCTATTAAGTATGTCTGACACACACCACGCAGGATCCCTGGATGGTCACATCTCTAAAATAAACAATGGCGAGGAAGGCTCCCACGACACCGCTCGGTGCTAATCACCACAGGTTTTCCTGGTCCTTGTTACTTGCTATTAGCAGGCACTGAGCTGAGTCCCGTTTGGCCCAGTTAATCCCTCCCTTGACAGGAGGAAGATTTCCCAAGTAAAAGCTATAAATCTTTGCTGCTCCCCCTCCAGACTTCCAGCTCATTAGAGCAGTTAGAGATGCACGGAGCTTGTGATCACAGGCCTTCAGCCACATGTCCAACCCTGGCAGGGGAGGGGTGGTGCTTCCCTTCCTGGGATTCCAAGACCCAGAGACGGTCAAGGGATGCTCAGGGTCATGTAGCTCAGGCAAGATGAAGGATGGGTGGAACTCTGCAAAAGACAGAGACATTCTTAAGAGTTCAATGGTCCGCCCTCCTTCCTGATGGAAAGGGACCAAGACACAAGACATCTTTAGAGGCCCAGAAACTGATTCTGAATCCCCAAAGTGGGAGAAGAGGGAATCTCCTGTGACCTGTTGATAGAAGACAGAGCTACTCGTTTCACTGCTCTATTTCCCAGTCACCCGGGATGCAAACCTTGGAGCCCTCTCTCAACTTCTCCCGTGACTCTTTCTCCCTTGCCAATGTCTATAAACTCTTACCTGGTGACATCAGCCACTCTCCCAACCCCAGCATCCCAGTCGCTGTTCCACACCATCACCTCTGATTGGAACTGGTGCCACTGCTTTCTGACCGGCCTCCCTTCCACTAACCACCACCACCATCCTTCCTGCTAACCTCTTCCTAAGGCGAAGCTTTCTTCCCTTCCCAGTTAACCTTGAGAGCAGTGGCTTCTCTTCACCTGTTTGTAAAATCTAAACACTTTATTCTGGCCTCAAAGGCTCTCCTCACGTATATTTCCATGATGCTGCCCATAGCTCTCCTTCAGATAAACTTCACCACAGGCTGATAATCGGCCTCCGTTCCCTACACTTACACTAGGTTTCCCTGTCCCTGTGTCTCTGCCCTGCTTTGCTCTCCATCTGGAGCTGTCTGTCCAGTCTGGTAACCCCAGGTCACATGGGGTTATCGTGCCTCCGAAACGTAGTCTGACTTGAGGTGCGCTGGAAGGGAAAACACACACCAGGTCCCGGAGACGTCTTAGGAAAGAAAGAAAACAAAATCTCTCTTTTATGATTGAATTGAGATGTACTATAAGATTTCAAAGGCTTGGGCTTCCCTGGTGGCGCAGTGGTTGAGAGTCCGCCTGCCGATGCAGGGGACACGGGTTCGTGCCCCGGTCCGGGAGGATCCCACGTGCCGCCGAGCGGCTGGGCCCGTGAGCCATGGCCGCTGAGCCTGCGCGTCCGGAGCCTGTGCTCCGCAACGGGAGAGGCCACAACAGTGAGAGGCCCGCGTACCGCAAAAAAAACCAAAACCAAAACCAAAAAAAGACACGAAACATAAGAATGTGAAATACCCCACGAATCATTTTTATATGAATTACATGTTGAAATAATAATATTTTCGATATATTGGGCTAAATAACACAAATTATTACATTTAATTTTACCTAGTTTCCTTGACTTTTTAACTCAGCTACTAGAAATGTTTAAATTCCTTACGTGGCTCTCTTGCGTAGCTCACACTGTATTTGTACTTGACGGTGCTGATCTGGAAGGACCATCCTCCCTGGCTGTATGTGTGCATCCCACCCATTCTTCAAAGCCCAGATTGAACCTCTTATCCATTAAGCCTTGCACGACCCACAGAAGCTAGAATTGATCTTTTCTCCTCTGAAATTCCAAAAGACTTATGTGTTATCTTATCAATCTCTACCTTGTAAGTTACAATTATTTCTGTCTATAATTCCCTGTAATATACCACAAGCCCCCCCAAAGGCCAGAGCCATTTCTGATTCACATCCCAGTTTTAGTGTGGCTTGGCGATTAAGAGCATATGTTTATGCATCAGACAAACTTAGGTTTGATACTGACTCTGTGATTCACCGGCTGTGTGATGTTGGCTATGTTACTTAACCTCTCTGGACCTTGTTTGCACAGTAAAAAGTGAGAATACTAACAATGCCTGTTTTACATGGTTGTAGTGTGGTGAGGATTAAATGAAATAATATAGATAGAGCATTTAGCCTGGTGCCTGGCACAAAACAATTTTAAAGGAAATGGCGGTAGTTATTATTAGGACCTTTGCAAGCCATCAATCAAGTTTGAGGGTAGAATAAAGCTCTCTCGTAGATTCACGTTCTCAAAAGACCTATCTCCCAGGTACCCTTTCTCAGAAAGCCATTGGAGGGTACAAGCCACTAAACAAGGGAGTAACCCTGGAAACAGGAAGACACGGACACAGGAATCAGGGGATTAAACTCATAGAAGAGGAACCCCCAGGATGACAGCTGTACATCTGTATGAAAGGCAAGCAGTCTAGACTGGAGATCAGATGCTTCCTGGGGAGTGCATTCAGGAAGATGAAATTGCTGGAATCCTTGAAGCAGCCTCCAATATCTTGGGAGGAAAGTTAGAATATTAGAAAAGTTTGAAATGGAAATAAGTACAAAGAAGATATACACTGATTAACTCCAGAGAAAGGAAATATTGTAGAGAGAAAGAGAATATTGGTTAAAATTAGGATGTAGCTTTTTAGATACGTATGTACGGAGAGGGGGCAGATTGTAATAAGGGCTTCAGTTCTTCATCCCTCCTGCTACCTGTGCCCTTTGCCCCGGAACTTTATAGCTGTCCCGTAAACCCACCGTGGGCCAAATGACCTGCCCTGCCTCTTGATCTTGGGATCAATCAACCACATGGCTTGCTTTGGCCAGCGAGATGTTAGCAGAAGCTTCAGATGGGCTTTCTATCTTGGACCTCTGCCATCTCTGTGAGAAGATGCCCAGGGTAGCCCATATGGGATGAGAGTCTAGCTGTCCCATTGGCTCAGGTCACCCAGCTGAATCCAGCCCAGATGAGCCAACGCCAGTCGACATCCAGACACACGAGAAAGCTTAGTCTAGGTTGGCCAGAGCCTCCCTGACCTAATCATCTAAACCTTGCCGTTGAGAGAGAAATAGATGATTTTTGCTTTATGCCACTGAGGTTTTGTTGTTGTAGGTGTATATGTGTGGTGTGTTATGTAGTATTTTGTGGCCAAAGATAAGTAACACGTGGAAAATGGGTCTGGAGAAGGGTTTGTCTGATGATGGTGGTAGAAGGAAAAACAGGGCAACAAACCTTATCTTCCAGAGTCAATTGTAGTGCCTAAAACTTTAAAGAAGAAAGAGGAGGTTGAGGAAGATGACCAGGAGAAAAGAAGTTCAGACAGATTTGCTTTTTTTTTTTTTCTGCGGTACTCGGGCCTGTCACTGTTGTGGCCTCTCCCGTTGCCAGAGCACAGGCTCCGGACGCACAGGCTCAGCGGCCATGGCTCACAGGCCCAGCCACTCCGCAACATGTGCCCTTCCCGGACCGGGGCACGAACCTGCGTTCCCTGCATCGGCAGGCGGACTCTCAACCACTGCACCACCAGGGAAGCCCAGCTTTGCATTATTAAAACAAGAACAGGTGAGAATTAGAAAGAGCTCTTGCCAAGTGCAAATATGAAAGGGGGAATTTAAAATTCAATAGGGGGGTTTGTGCACATGTTTGAGGAATCCTCCAAAAACAAGGAGGAAATAAAGGAAGAAAGAGGAACAAAAGGAAAGAAGGAAAAGAGAGAAAGAAGATTAATTCAGGAGGCCTCACATCCAGAAGAAAGAGGATTAAAAAAGTGAAATGAGGAAATTAGCAGAGAAATATTAGAAGAAAATCATGTGGATCTGAAAAGAGTACCCCAAGTCTCGGACAGGAGGGGTTTGCAGAGGTCTCAGCTGGGCTGGTCCCTCACAAGGCCCTGTACTGGGGATGTGGGGATGGTCACTGTGCACTGCGTGTGCATTCAAGATCAGGGGATGTCACCACTGCGTCCCCATCTTCTGATCTGAGAGGGTTTCCATTCAGCAGAACAAATCACAACACCACTGGTTGGCCGCAGAGTGGTGGGCAAAGAGGAAAAACAGACCTGCTTATTTTCCTTCAGGAGCGAAGCCTCCGTCCTTGGACAAAAACCTAAGGATGAGCAACATTTTTTACCTGACGGTGATGCTGCAAGGGGGGCTGGGGGGAGGAAACCAGTGGCAAGGGAAGCATTCTCCTGCCTTCTGAGTACCCAAGAGACTGCAAGACGGGGGACAGGAGAAAGAGCGACCCCCCTTTTCCCTACTGGAGAGAGAAAACACAACTGCAGGGCAGCCTGGGTCTTCACCTCGAGAACTACCTCGTCCAAATTAGACTTTACCCCCAACGTCGCAAAGGTTTATATTTTCACTCATGAAGTGTCACTCTCATCTCTGTATGCGTGTGGCCCCCTAATTAAAACCAGACCCCAAGCTGTGTTTAAGCGGTGATGAAAATATTCCCCACTATATACAGGATTCTTGGGACCGAGAATAATTCAGGAAACCAAATATGTGTGTGAAGATGAATGAACAAGGATATTCATCGCCTCGTTACTTAGAAGGAAGAAAACTGGAGGCGTCCTAAACTTTTGGAGATATGGAAACAGTTAAATAACTTATAGTATATTTGTATGATACATTATAGCAGTTTAGAATTATTGATCCTGATGAATGTTTAATGGCATGGGAAACTGTTCGTAGAATCATATTCGATGGAAAAAGCAGTAGAAAAATATACATAATACAATTCCAATTTGGCAAAAAAAAAGGGAAAAATGTGTTTATATATATGCGTGTGTGTGTGTGTCCATTTATACACACATGTATGCTCTTATATGTGTCTATAAAGAAATACTCTTAAAATGTTAACTGTATTTTTGTCTCTGTGGTGGGATTGTGGACATATTATTTATGCGTTTCCTAATCTTCTAAATTTTCTGCAGAGTCTCTATCATTTTTATGATTGGAGGAACAAATCATCGTGAAAGATATGAAACCCCTATTCTGCCAGGGATCAGATTTTCTCTTAATATGCGCTGAAAATAACAGGTCTCACCCCGGGGCTCAAGTGTCTCTGAAATATACTACAGTCAGACTTCCTTCCTGCTCCCCATTCTAGGGAAAACCTAAATGAAGACAATAGGAGAAGAATCAAACAGGGCTGCCACCCCAAGGACTGATTCCCATCCAGATGGCGCCTTGAGGGCACAGAGGGAGAACAGAGGCCACATACCTATTTCCGCTGGACTCTTTAAGTTCCACACACTGGGTGCCTTTCTCTCACTTACCTGGATGCCCAAGATGCTGTATTCATGTTCTTCTCCTGTGGAGTCCACCTGCGCAGCCCTCTGGCTAACGTTACCTGCACGTAACAAGTGATCCTGAGAAAAAGTTACAGCGCGAAAGCAGCTTGGCGGTGCTGCAAGTTTCGTTCATATTCTTGGGGAAAAAGGAACTGGAGGGCTGACTAGAATTTGATCACTTGAAAAGCTTTCTGCAGCTCTGCATCTCCACCCCCAAAATCACATACCAGCCCCTGGCAAACATCTGTGCCCCAAGGAATGATCTAGTGGCCACCCACATGGACTTGGCTTGTCACTTTGATTGATCCCAACTGGCTACTTGGAGACAGAAAAGGGGGTGTTCCATAGCTGGGCTGTGGCCATTACCAATGATTCACGCTCACTGTCATGAAGCAGGATTGGATACTGCAGAGTGATAGCTGCACGCATGTTAAGGAGAATCTAGGTCCAAACTCCATTGGAAGTGATGCATTACCTGGGATGGAGAAGTAGGGGTCGGCAGCATGGCTGGAACAGAGACGCAGAGCAAACAAAAAACAAACCAACAAACAAAAGGCTTTTTGTGTTGCAATGCAAGCAGCCAATCTGTCTTTATTCACAGACAGCACGATCGTCTATACATAAAATTCAATGAAACGGACAAAAGGCTACTAAGCTAATACATGCAGGATACAAGCTCAATATATAAAAATCCACTGTGTTTCTATATATGAGCAATCAAAAGTGAAATTCAAAACACATCCTTTAAAACATCATCCAAACTATGAAATATATCAGGAGAAATCTGACAAAATAAGTGCGAGAAGTTTATACTGAAAACTGCTTGCCGAGAGAAATTAAAGAAGACCTAAGTAAATGGAGAGGTATATTGTTAAGAGGTCAACTTTCCCCAAACTGAGCTATAGATTTAATACAATCCCAAGAAAAATCCCCGCAGATGTTTTTAGAGAAATTGACAGGTTCTAAAATTCTACAGAAATACTGAGGGCCTAGGGTAGCCAAAACAACTTTGAAAAAGAAGAACAAAGTCAGAGAACTACCTGATATCAAGGTTTATTATAAAACCACACTTGTCAAGACAGTGTGGTATTGACAGCCAGAGAGACAAATAGATCAATGGAACAGAATGGAGTCAAGAGGTAAGCCCATCTGTATACAGAGAATTGATTTTCAACAAAGGTGCAAAGGCAACTCAGTGGGAAAAGAATAGTCCTTACAACAAATGGGTCTGGAACAACTGGACATATGCAAAACAACTTTAATCGATTCCTTATGCCACGTGTAAAATTGTACTCAAAACGGATCACAGATCTAATTGTAATATCCCAAACTATAAAATTTCCCAAAAACAGCGTAAGAGAAAATTTTTGCAAACACGGGTTAATAATCCTACAGTGAATAACTTGGTACATAGTATTTTGGATTGTTGGGTGTGTGTCTCAAGGGTCAATTCCTACACGTAGTATTGCTGGATTGAAGGGTAACCAGCTGTGTAGTAGTTTTGTTAGATATTTTGCTAACTTCCCTGCCGTAGACGTCGTACCATTTTGCACTCCCACCAGCAATGTATCCGAATAACTCACTTGGATTTTTCTGTGAATGCAGATGGCTGGGCCTCACCCTCAGAAACTTATTTGCAAACAGTTTGGGGTGAGGCCAGATCATCAGTAGTTATTAAAAACTCGCGGGAGATTTTGTTGCACAACCAAAATTGAACACAAAGGACTTAAGTCCAATGTGCAGAAGAGGCAGAGAAGGAAAAGGAGACCTTGAAGAGGAGACAGAGATGATACACAGAGAAATGATGGGGAAAGAGAGAGCAGCGTGTCAGAGAAGGCCAAGGACAAGAATAGACAAGAATAGTCAGGAGCATCAAATATCTGTGACATTGTGATTTATAATAAGAAATATACATTTGGTCTCTGTCCCAGTTTCTGGCACAAAGCACTTGAAACACTTGGAATTGCCTAAGAGATGAGAGCTATAAAGGTGTCTTTCATTATGCTAATGAGGTGACTGTTGGAAAGCACCTAAGGCTTGGGGCTGGTTGCCAAGGGAATCAACCAAGTGATTTTAGAGGGTCAGAAGCTTCAGTCCCACCCACAACCTCCAGGGAGAGGGGAGCGGCTAAAGATTGAGTTCAGCCATCAATGGCCGGTGATGGAATCAATTATGCCTTGCCTGTGTAATATAGCCTCCATAAAAACCCAAAAGTACAGAGTTCAGAGAGATCTCAGAATGCTCAGAGAGAGCATAGAAGCTCTGCATCCTTTCCCCACACCTGGCCCTGTGCATCTCTTCCATCTGGCTGTTCCTGAGTTACATCCTTTTATAACAAACCAGTAATCTAGTAAGTGAAACGTTTCTTTGAGTTCTCTGAGCCGCTGCACAAATCAGTTACACCCAAGGAGGGAGTCACTGGAACTTCCTATCTGCGGCCTGTTGGTCAGAAGCCCAGATGACAACCTGGGTTTGTCATTGGTGTCTGAAGGGGGTTGGGGACAGTCCTGTGGGACTGAGCCCTTAACTGTGGGATCTGACGCTATTTCCAGGTAAGTAGGTCAGAATCGAGTTAAAATGAAGGACACTCAGACGCCGTCCAAGAATTTCTTGGTGGTGTTGCGGGGGAAAAGCCCACACATTAGTATTGGGTGCAGAGTCTTAATGTCACTGAGGAGTTAAGTAGAACGGGTATAAAAAATTGTCCACGGGATCTAATCTCATGCGGGCTATTACGGGTCTCATAAGAGTTGCCCTCGTGGGGGGATGGGGACGGAAGCCAGGTTGAAATGAGTTGAGGACTGCGTAGGAGGTTAGCCAATGGAGACAGTAAGATCAGAAAACTAATAGAATCTAGGGGTGAAAGCATCTTTTTAATAGAAGGGAACTTTTAAAAAAAATGTTTACAAGGGGAGACAACGGATGAGCTTGAGAGGAAGACACTAGCTATTCAGGAGAAATAAAAGACAATCTGTACTATAATGTTCCCAAGAGAGAGGAAGAGGATGGGGTCTAAGACACACTTGAGTTGGTTTTCATCAGGAAAAGAAACAGCTCCTCGATGTAACAGGCAAGAAGGAAGACCAGACAGGTACAAACGCAGTTAGGTTGGTCGGGTATACAGCAGGATTTTCGAGGGTTTGATAGCAGGATTGTTGAGGGATTCTCATTTAATAGTGTCTGTTCTCTGTGAGATACAAAATAAGGGGGTCTGCTGAGAGATTTTGGGGGTGTGGGGAAGCTGGGCAGTCGAGGAGGCTGGAGAAGGTTTGGATTAGCCCCTACAGAGAGTCAGACTATGAGCTGACCAGAGACATCTGAAAGATTGTCCGGCATTTAAGGTTAATGATCATGACTATACGATGGTACAATCCGCCCTGTTGTGTTTTTCTCCAGCTGCTCAAATACAGGAAGAGAGAAAGTGTAGAGTGGACTTCTCTGGGATTGGAGGTCAGCCAGAAAGGGTATGACAAAAGCCCAAAGGGGCAGGGAGCTTAGGGGATTGGCAGTAGGGTCACTGAAATAATGACCCTGACGTCTAAGAGGGATAGATAGCAATGTGAAAGAAGGAGAGGACAGAAGGAGAGGGAAGATGGAAGATAAAGGAGCTGGAGGTCACAGTGAGATCAAGCATGATTTTGGTGGTTTTCATTAAAAAGCTGAGCTGGAAACAGTGAAAGTTGTGGTCAGAAAAGGGACCCTTGCATTAACGATATTGGAGGTGATGGTAAGATCCAGGGGGACAACAAGTCACAGAAGTCCCTGGAGAGAAGATTAAAGACCAAAAATGTCGATGTGTTAGATGAGCATGTTTGATACGTGAAATTTGTTTTCACTGCGCTTTTCTTTAGTCATTTGGAAAGTATGCATCCTGTTTTTATCTCAACTAGTTCTTATTCTGAGGTTTAAAAACTACATCCCGGAACATATATTTCACCAGTTATCTTTATTAAGAATAAAATAATATCCCCCTGGGGAACAATGAGGAAATTCTATTTTCTTCTATCATTCTATCTCTTGGCTTTTGTTTTTGTATGACAACACATTAGACCCGAATTATTATTATAATTAGAACACGATCCTTTTTCAAGAGTTGCTGGTCACACTTCCATTCTGCTTTGTAATCAAATATATAAAGCAATCATTGGAACTGAATTTTCTCTGTGCCTGTTTCAGGGGTCCCTGCCATGGCTATCACATTCTAGAGTTCTGTATTTTGATTTCTTTCACCTTCAGCTAAACCAAGTCTTCGAGTAAATTTGTTCAGGTTCTAAGGGTGAGCTGCACATCTAAGAACGTTCAGTGGTTCAGTTATTATATACATACGTAGTATTATTATATATCTAATATATTGAATATAGTTCCCTGTGCTATACAGTAGGTCCTTGCTGTTTATCTATTTCATATACAGTAGTGTGTGTCTGTTAATCCCCAATTCCCAATTCATCCCTCCTGCGGTCCTTTCCCTTTTGGTAACCCTATGTTTGTTTTCTATGCCTGTGAGTCTGTTTCTGTTTTGTAAATAAGTTCATTTGTATCATTCTGTGGATACTTTAATATATTGGCTTTTAAAGTCTCTACGTAGAAACATCTTAAAAATATGTCACACTTTGGGTCATCCCATTGCTCAACTTACGCAGTGCCCAGCGCTTGGGAAATGATCAATACACATGTGTTAAACAGAGTTATTGTATTAACTGTGGAAAAATTAAAGAAGAGGAATAGTCCCTCCTCGTTATCTTAGACAGTTCTGCATTTTTAGCAGGAATTGATGGAATTTGTAGGAGACATTGAGTTGGAGGAACAAAATTTTTAAAAGGAAAAACATTGAGGTTTATTGAAAGAAAAAATCCATTCCCCTATTTCTTTCTTTCTTTTTTTTTTGTACCCCAGGTGGGACTAGAACCCACCATTCCCCTATTTCTTATTGAGAAGAGTATCCTTGTATTCAATTCTGAAGTTGAGAATTCAGGGAACAAAGAGAATGAGTTTGAGGGTTTTTAAGGTCAGGAAACAGCTCAGTAGACATGCCTCCCCTGCCATCCACACAGCTCAGAGCAAGTTAACATCCCTGGATCTTTATTTCTTTACCTGTAAGTGAGGAATAACAATGCCTGGATGAAAGAATGTTGGAATTTCTAATGGGATTGTGGATAAGTGTAAGAAATGGTACACATGTCTGGGCGCCCCCAGCACTGGCCTAGCAGCTCTGTGGGCACCAGCCTCTAGGACCACCGTCTCCATCCGCATCCTCCATGGCTCGTGACTCAGAGCATCATCTCCTGGGCTCTGCTGGTTCCTCTCTCTTCTCATGACAGACCTGACATACCAACCACGAAGCTCTTTCTCGCAGACACTTCCGCACACCCGTCCCTGCTGGGAACCCCTGGTAGCCTCAGCCCCTGCTGACCCAGGGATGCATTGGAGCCATGGCCATCTGTTTGCAATGCTCTGTCACTGGCAGAGTGACCCCAAGACTCAGACCACCCTGTCCGTGCTCACTTCTCTCACCCAATCTGTGAAAATACAAGCATCCCTGTTCTCCGACAAGCTCATCTCTGAGCAGAGGACCCAACGAGACGGGGAAGTCCTCTCTGGATGTGCAGAATGACTTCTCCGGCATGGAGAGAATAAGCCTATGGGACCTAGAGATCACCACGTCCATTAACGTCAGATCAAGTCCAAACTCAACACAGCTGCTTTGCTATTTGACCGCTATCAAAACAGCAGTATTTTATTGTCAGTTACTAAAGTAATATAACATTACAAAACATTTGGAATAAAGAGAATAAAAATACTACAAATTTCAAAAAACAAACGAGACAAAAGGCAGTTGTGAAATCATCGACTCCCTGGCAGTGGTCCTTTAAGAGACATTTCCAAAAACAACCAAAGTAAGCAAGGAATCCAGAAAGCTGTGGTCTCTTTGCCCTCTGGCCTTCCCAGGAGACATTCTCAAATGCCTCTACTGTTGCCTTCTGCCCCCGAGGGTAGGGCTATTTATTGCACCCCACACTCAAATAGAGGTTCAATTAAAAATCAGTATCAGCAACCACCTGTTTTCTTGTCAGACACATTGCAAATTGCATAAAAACTCTTTTGGTACAACTTACAACGTTGGAACTAAAAACACACTGGTGGGGCAGTTTGTCTGCTGTGGCACTAGGAAGTCTGGATGCCTGGGCTCCTGGTCAGAAGCTGGAAAGTGGCCAATAAAGGGGATACATTTGCGGGTAGAGCACATGTAGCAGTGACCACCAACAGCTAGGTGTGGGTGGAGACACGCAATCTCCCTCCCCTGGGTACTGTGTCGGGATGAAATGGATAGTGTATTTAAACTATTTAGCACAGAGCCTGCCACATTGTATTTTAATAGGAGGAGGGAGAGGGGTTGGGGCGATGCTGACACTTGTCGTAATCATACAAGTCATCCTCACGGCAGTCCTAATAGTAATGTCCTGAACTGGAGTCAGGAAAACGTAGAGCCATAGCTCTACCACGAATAATCTGTCCAATTCCTCTTCCCAGCGTCCAGGAAGGCTCAATAAAGACACAGAAAAGCAGATCAAAAGCAGGGTAGGGTGGTCATTACTAGCAATCCAGCAATATCTGGAAGCAGCCAGAAGTAGGCAGAACCAAAGGGGAAAGTTCGATTTCAGAACCTATGGGTGGAGAAAGACGAATCCACTGTCTAGTTACTGGTCCCCTTTAAAGTTTCCCTCAGGGAAGAATAGACAAGAAAGTTCTCAAAGAGAAGATGCTAGGTCTTCCAGATACTCATTACACACATGTTCCAGAAATTGAAACTTAAATGATGTGGTATCTGGACAGCAATAGACAGGCAGATAAATGAAATTAAGTGGGAAGTCTAGAAATATATTCAAATACATTTGGGAAGTTAGTATCTGATAAAGGTGGCACTTTAGATCACTGAGGAAATAAAGGTTATAAAATAAGTCATGCTGGGAAAAACTGAGTAGCCATCTGGAAAAAGAAATAAATGTAGGTGTCTAACTCATACCTTATCATAAAAGTAAATTACAGATGAACAAACATATGAAATATGTGAAATGAATTCATAAAAATACTAAAATAAAAATGAGACTCTTTTTTTCATAGAATAAAGAAGCTCTTCCTAAAAATATCACATAAAACCCAGAAGCCATTAAAAAATTATCAGTAAATTTGACTACCCCAAGAAAAGCCTGAATGACAAAATATCAAAACAAAACAGAAACACAGAAAGTCTAAAGAAAAATGTCAAACTAGGAAAAACTATTTGCAGGTCAGAGCACAGAGGGCTGAGTTGCAGGATATATAAAGAGTTCTGGCAAAGCAATAAAAAAAAATTTGCAGACATGTAAACAGACTCTTCACAGAATACAAAATAAAGATGCTCTGAAATATACCAGAAGAAGCTTAATGTCACTTACGATGAGAGAACTAAAATTATGAGATGCCATTGTTATACCTCTCAGATTGGCCATTGGAAACAAATTTAAAGACATTTGGTTAAGTAATAAAAAAAGATATATAGTAAAGTAATAATGGAATATAAAATATTGCCACTTATAGGGAAACACACATTGATAGGCTTGTAAATTCATAAAATATTCTTGAAAGTATTAACAAGAAATGTGTGTCTTTGGCTGTCTCTCAGAAGCGGAAATGGATGGTATGTAGGGGGCAGAGAAGAAGAAAGACACTTTTCATTCTATGCTCTTTTGTACCTTTGGGATGCTGTATGTGTGTGTAATGCGTATTTGTAAAATTCAGTAAAATAATATGTAAATCAGAGGGAGGGAGCTGAAAATAAAACCTTCCACCAATCCTGTCCCATCTAGTCTCAAGCCAATTTCTTTTAATTCCTCAGAAGGGGTACGTCTCTACATCTGCGCATCCTGGTCCTTTTTCCAGAATACCCACTGTTCTCCCCACTCCCCACCATCAGTCACCCTCGTACCTCACTCCCTCCACCCCGATCCCTTCCCCACCTCCCCTGTCCGCTCTGTGCCGCAGGGGTCTGACTCCTATGGCTGCATCTTCAGACCCCGTGGTCCTTGGGTTTCCCGCTGGTCCTTTCAATGGAAAACACTGCCAGAGACTGAAAGGTAAAAGATGAGAGATGTTGGGATCTTTTTTCCCCATCCTTCCATGTATAGGTGTCATGGTTCTAGAAGAGCCTGTATCCCTCCTTCTAGTTTCTTAACCTAGGACCTATGGACCCCCACAAAGAGAAACATGGATAGAATTCTCAAGGTTTGTGATCTTGGAAGGGAAAAAAATTACACCATTTTTTTCATTAACTTCGAACTGAAATTTAGCATTTCCTTCAGTCCCACGTTTAGGTAACTGACCGTAGTCCCGTTAGGGAGTAATATTGTCTAGTAGTCTTAGTGCTGTGATTCTGCCACCCATCTAAATTAAATATATTTTTGTAATTTATTACGGTGGTTGCAAATATCTCCAAACATTGCTAATTGTCTCCACAACCTTCAGATTATGGTGTTATTAATATGCCTTTTAATTTTATTTAACGCGGTAGTAACGAGGTTTACAATGAAGATATGACAGATATGGCTTCTAAAATATTCTTGATACTTTTATTTCAGTATAATAGGTTTTCTTTGTAATTAGGATTATTCTGAGGAGGGATCATCAGTTTCACCAGGCCACCTAAGGGGTACATTATGCGAAAAAGGTTAAGAACTTCTGCCTAAAAGATCTGAATAGACATTTCCCCAAAGAAGATATACAAATGGCCGATACACTCACGCACGCACACATCCTTGCCGTTATTTGTCACTAGGGAAATGCAGGTTAAAACCACAATGAGATATCACCTCATGCTCCGTATAATCAAAAAGTTAGAGAATAAGTTGTGTTATCAAGGATGTAAAGAACTTGGCATCCTCTTACATTTCTGCTGGGAATGTAGGATGGCGTAATTGCTTTGGGAAACAGCTTCATAGTTCCTCAAAAGGTTAAACACAGAGTTATCATATGAACCATAAATTCTGCTCCTAGTTATATCCCCAGGACAAAATGAAAACTTATGGCCACACAGGTCCTTGCACATAAATGTGCATAACATCTTTATCCATACCAGCCCAGGGAATATTATTTGACAATAAAAAGGAATGATGGTTGCACAACCACGTGAATGTGCGTGATGCCACTGATTTACATATTTTTAAATGGTTAGTGTGGTAAATTCTACGTTATGTGTATTTTCCCACAATTCAAAATCTTTTCAAAAAATAAGTAAAATCAAAATCAGCTTTTTCCCCAGGGAACTATATTCAATATCCTGTGATAAACCATAATGGAAAAGAATATGAAAAAGAATGTGTATATATATATATATATATATATATATATATATATATATATATAATTGAATCACTTTGCTGTACGGTAGAAATTAACTCAACTCTACTTCAATAAAATACATTTTTAAAAAAATCAGCTTTTCAAAAATTAGCCTGATTCCTTAACCTGGGCTATCTGGATCCAGTCTAGAGGTTAGTTCAATATTTCCTGCCCATCTTCCTTTTTACCACTGGGAAAGGAGAGGAAATAAAAACAACATGCCTACTTTGCCCCCTTACCCTTCTTCATTAAATATTCCCGGAATTCTTGGTTGTAGGGGTCTTCAGAATTTATCTCCCATGGGTTCTGAAGGCCAGGACTTTCCAACATCATAGCTAAATGTATTTGGTAGCGTGAAGAAAGGTCTGAAGTTTAATTCTGAGACCCCAAGCAAAACTTGTAAAATAGACTTCCGATTCTGTCCACAAGGTAATTGGAATATAACTGTGATACATGCAAGATGAGTTACTTGGAACTCAGTTTTCACCTGGACTTCTGTTTTATTTATTTTTAAATATTTATTTTGTTATCTGATTGCACTGGGTCTTAGTTGCGGCAGGCGGGCTCCTTAGTTGTGGCATGCAAACTCTTAGTTGCGTCATGCCTGTGGGATCTAGTTCCCTGACCAGGGATCAAACCTGTGCCCCCTGCATCGAGAGCGCAGAGTCTTAACCACTGCACCACCAGGGAAGTCCCTCATCTGGCCTTTTAGACAAAAGGACGAAAGCCAGAGGGAATCGTGGCAAAGCTGTGTTGAACATATTATTATTCTAATTTTATTATTCCTGATTAAAATATTATTTATTCTCAATTAATAGGTGAGGAAACCAAGTCACAAAGAAGTTAAGGAACCTACCTCAAATCACACAGCCAAAAAGTGGCAGAGCTAGGATTTGAACCCAGGTAGTTTGGTTGTAGAATTTGTGCTCTAAACCACAGTGACACGAAGTAGCTAGACTTCAAACATTTTTATGTTGGTCTGTGAGAAGATAAGGTGTTGATATCAGATTGTAAGTCTATTCAGTGCTTCCTTCATTGAGAAAGTCTTGCTATGAAACCGTATCAGCTGAGCTAAACAGCGTGCTTCATTTTCTAGCTGATTTACATTCTGGTGCAGGCTCTGGATCTCCTTGGGAACTAATAGCAAAGAGTTCTAGACCAACACTCGTTGGCAGGTCACGAGCAAGTGGCACTGCTGAACCACTATGATATGCTGCCTTCCAAGCTGCCTCTCCTATAAGAACCAACATCCACATTTCTTCTGTAAGACCAGGGTTGTTAGCCAGAGACGTTAGGAGAACTCAGTGCAGGTCAGACACTATCAAAGGGTACCCCGATTACAAAGAAAATCTTAAAAGGATGAAAGGACTTCCAAGTCCCATCTCACCCACCCAAGCAGCATTTGATATCTGTAAGATATAGATGCCCCCATAGGAACAAATCCTTTCCAGACGGATGTACAAAAAGGCATCTTCCAGAGTGACAGCTGGAGCCCTTTGTAATTTAGCTTAGCTTTGAACCCACTCTTGTAGGATGCAAAATAAGCCAAATTATGGTTCCTATCTCAGAAAGAGATAAGACTTCAAGATTTGTCTTTTCTTTTATATGGATGACCTGCAGCTATAGCCGGAGAAGAGTGCTCAATTACAAAGCACACTTGAAAGAGAATCCTGTTTCAATTGGTCAATTACTGTGGAATTTGGAGTGGATAAGTGCAATTCCAAGGGCCCAATGTGGAAATGTAAAGAACTGCAAAGGCATGCAACACTCTGATGCAACTGAAAATTGGGACCTAAAGTTCCCAGGGTCTTATAAAGGTAGAAACTTTAACAATTTCTCTAGGGAAGCACCAGAAAAATCCAGTAAGTCATCATGAAATCTTGTAAAGAATCAGACTAATTCTGAAGATTCAACTCCCCGCCTCCCAAT
Source organism: Phocoena sinus (assembly GCF_008692025.1). Classification (NCBI taxonomy): domain Eukaryota; kingdom Metazoa; phylum Chordata; class Mammalia; order Artiodactyla; family Phocoenidae; genus Phocoena; species Phocoena sinus. Next base: position 3,569,974 of record NC_045782.1, read on the forward strand.
ATATGCTGAGAGGGTACAGTTTAGTGGCCAGATGTGGTCTCCAGGTTAATTTCTGGCTCTGCTGCTTATAGATCTGTGAGCAATTACACTACTTACCTCTTGTGCTTCTGTTTCTTTATCTGCAATGATGTCTGCCTAATAAAGATCTGATGAAGGTTAGCTAAAATGCCAAGCAGAGGACCTAGAACCGAGTAAGCACTCCGCTAGGGCTGGCCCTTATTATCAGTGCACAGATCACTCCCGTTTCAGCTTTGGCACTTTACATTTGGGTAAGTGTGCAGCTTTTGGAAGCCTCCATTTCTTCATGGTAGAATGGTGGTGATGGAATCTTCCATCCTCCACCTCCCGTTGGGTTGTTGAAGGATTAAAAGAGACAATACAAGTAACCTCCATTATAATACAATACCTGGCATTTAACAAGAGCTTGGTAAGTGGTAACTGCTATAACCATTTCAACTACTACCACCAGCTCCACCATCACCACCATCTCTATCATCAGCACCATCTCCATCTCCACCACCATCACCACCATCACTAGTACGTGATCACACAATCATTATTTTGTTATTACCACGAAGCCTAATATCTGCCATGTGGACAGCCCTTATTCTTATAATAGCGGTTCGCTTCCCCTCTACTCCCTTCCGGGCTCAACTTTCTGAGAGAAAGCGATTCTTGTCTTACATCCATTGTCACGCTGATCCCTGTTGCTCTCTGCTGCACTCAACGTGCACATGTAGGGGGTCACACTAGGGGGCCCCAGGCAACACTGTGTCCTCCCCAAGGCTCTGCTTATGCGTCTGTGCTTATCTCTACCTTTCACCGTGAATGACGCTCTCAGGCATCTAGTTTCCTAATGCGTCATGAGGCACTAGAAGAAAGCATGGTCTTTAAAGTCAGGCCAGGGTTCAAACCTTGACCTTGACTCTGGCTATATGACCTCAGGCAAGTCAGTTTACCATCCTGACTTTCAGGTTCTTCATTAGTAAAAATGTGGTTTATAATATTTACTCCACAGGAGGTAGGAGCCATGAGGAGTAGATGAGGTCATGAGTATAAAGTTCTCAGGACACTTTTTAGCAGCAAGTAGGTGCTGAATACATGACAGTTTCACTCCTTCCTTTCCTGTCTCTGTTACTTGCCCAGTCCATGAAGCCATGAAAACTTTAAGAAATGTCAGAACCTCCTGGAGATCTTGTTAAGATCTGGATTTCCATGTCCCGCTCCCCAGAATTTCCAAGCGGGTAGGCCTGGGATGAACCGTGAGAATCTGCCTTTCTAACAAATGCTCCCCCAGGATACTGTCTCTGTAGGTCCTGGGACCACACGTGGAAAACACTGCTGTAAAGGAACAGCAAAAAGAAAAAATTACTAACTGAATGTTGAAGATAAAGCACGATTACACATCCATAAATTTTGTATTTTAAAAAATATATGAGAGGGCTTCCCTGGTGGCTCAGTGGTTGAGAGTCTGCCTGCCAGTGCAGGGGACACGGGTTCAGGCCCTGGTCTGGGAAGATCCCACATGCCTCGGAGCGGCGGGGCCCGTGCGCCACAACTACTGAGCCTGCGCGTCTGGAGCCTGTGCTCCGCAACAAGAGAGGCCGCGATAGTGAGAAGCCCGCGCACCGCAATGAAGAGTGGCCCCCGCTTGCCGCAACTGGAAAAAGCCCTCGCACAGAAACGAAGACCCAACACAGCCAAAAATAAATTAATTAATTTAAAAAAAAAAGAAACTACCATTTGTCAAATTAAAAAAAAAAAAAAAAAAAATATATGAGACATTCAACCCACCAGCTTTCTTTCAAAGAAAGAAAAGGTAATAAAACATCTCAATAAATGACACAAAGAGCTGTTGGACCTCAGAGCTTAGCACCACGTCTAGTGCAAAATCGGTACCAGCGTGTTGAATGGATAAATGAATGGATTCCAGTTCTGCCACTGCCAAGCTATGTGACCTGGGGCAAGTTTTCTCATCCATCACATAAAATAAAAATACGTACCTTAGAGCCCTGCTGTGAGAACCAAAATTTAAAAAGGATCTATAAAAGCATCAAGTATACAGTCCCCAGTACTTGGTCGGCACTCAGTAAATTGTGTTCTGTCGCTCTGGCAGGTTTTCTACTCTGATGTTTACGCACAGCCCTGCTCACACGTACCTGGGAAATACTGTGAACCCCGGAATCCATCCTGAATGAAGTGGAATGTTAGAAAATGAACAATTCACTGAAGTCTTGCAGTAACAACCCATCAACCAACCAACTGATGGGTTTGGGAAGCACACCCACACACCCCCTCCCAGGGCTACCCTTTCATCTACATCCCCAGCAGGTGGAAACCTCACCTGCTTTTCCCAGACACCAGGCCTCCTTTCCAAGGACCCCTAAATCAAAGGCAAGGTGAAAATCACTGTCATTAAATGAGGGAAGAAAAACTACTTGGACTGGGGTTCTTTCAGGGGAAAACAATATTAAAATATTCTCTGAAATGTTTCCATGCTATTAATAAAAGGAGGAAACTCCCTCACCATCTTTATTAGCAAAGCAAACTCCCTTTAATCTATTCCTTTGTTCATTTCTGATTTTCAGCAATTCACATCTCCCCAACGAAATCTAATTTCCATAAATGCTTTACAGAATTCAAAGCGGGCAGATCGTTGAATCTTCCTAATAGGATTAATAAATGCTGAGAGGGTGTAACACAAAATTAATGGGGAAATTTAATAATTCTCCTATTGGAATTTCCTTTGCATTTAGTTCCCAGGGGGAGAATGTTAGTATGTACTTCCTGTAGACGACTTTGTTTAATGGAAACTTTGCAGAAATGAGAATTAGGCCTTTGGTGAACAGGGATCCTTAATTTAATTTGTTTTTACTGCCAGAACATGGGGAGTGGCTCATAGCGTATTGTACCAGCAGGCAGCCTGTTAGAATTCACTTTTGTCGTGATCACTAGGGTGATGACTTCTCCAGGGCCCGGTGTTGGGAGAATAGCGTGGTGTAGTTATTCCAGGAATCGTAAATGTCATTAATAAAGTCCTAGAGGAGCAGTTGCATCGCAGAGCGGCCTTATAAACATGGGATGCCAGTCACTTTTCCATACTTATGGGGAGGTACCTGTAAGTTCTGGGGGAAGGGAGGAGAGACAAGAAGGGGGGATGGGAGCCCTTGCTTTTATTTGGATTTTTTTCCCCTTAAAGTCAGTCTCCAGTATAAAACAAAATGAAAACCCTTTGTTGGGCTTCCCTGGTGGTGCAGTGGTTGAGAGTCCGCCTGCCGATGCAGGGGACACGGGTTCGTGCCCCCGGTCCGCGAGAATCCCACATGCCGCGGAGCGGCTGGGCCCGTGAGCCATGGCCGCTGGGCCTGCGCGTCTGGAGCCTGTGCTCCGCAACGGGAGAGGCCACAACAGTGAGCGGCCCTCGTACCACAAAAAAAGGGAAAGAAGAAGAAGAAGAAAAAAAGGTCAATTTTATGTTATGTATTATGTTATATATTTTATGACAATAAAATAATACCCCCCAAAATAAGGGAAACTGGACTTCAGGAATCTTTCTTCTACTTTTCCCTCTCTCCTTTCTACCCTACCCTGTTTCTCCCCTCCTTTCCAATGTGTCTCTCACCTTCCCATACTGTCCTTAAATAAGGGGAGGGGAGGGGAAGAGCCTGCTCATGGTAGATGCTCAATAAATGGTCTTTCCTCCCATCTATTGACTCTGTGGGTGAGTGAGAGTGGGGTGACACAGGTTTGCTATCTGTTCCTTCTTCTATCTTGTTGATTTTATTTTTTTCATTCAAATAAAGGTGTTTAAAATTACTTTTACTGACAGGGAGCCTGGTTCTTCCAGAACCCATTCTTGGCCTACACTGAGATGTACTCATGACACAGTCAGTGCTGGGAGCAGGTTTTTAAAACAGCCACTTGTCATGAGGATAATTTTATTATATTTAGAATTCAGTTCACAAGAAACAGCAGCAGAAAGCCAAGAGTAAAGCGGCTCATTTCATCCCCAGCCGCAAAGACAGATCAATTGTCTGATTGGCAATTAACACTACAGGGGTCACGAGACTGAAATGGGGCCTCCACCTGCCTCGTGCAGACACCTGTCACAGAGATACAAGTTTCTGTAGCTCTTAAGCTTGAGGAGTTACTGTAAAACGTTAGCAACGAAAACTACGGTTTTCCCCGCACATTGCAAAAAGCAGCATCAGATAAGCTCTCACACCTGAGAGAGAGAGCTGAATCCCAGAAACAAAGGATTTTGATTTGCACATGGAGAGCTGTGAAGTTTTTCCCCTAGATTCAAGATTATAATACAATTTGTGCGTACAATTAGGATTAGAAAGGCACCAAATTTTACCTAGATGCTTTTTTGATAGTTTACTTTCAATTTTCTTACAGGGAGGAAATAATCCTAAAATACAGATTTGATTGGAGTTATTTTTTATTTATTTTATTTTTATTATTATTATTATTTTTTTGCGGTACGCGGGCCTCTCACTGCTGTGGCCTTTCCCGTTGCGGAGCACAGGCTCCGGACGCGCAGGCTCAGCGGCCATGGCTCATGGGCCCAGCCGCTCCGCGGCATGTGGGATCTTCCCAGACCGGGGCACGAACCCGTGTCCCCTGCATCGGCAGGAGGACTCTCAACCACTGCGCCACCAGGGAAGCCCTGGAGTTATTTTTACCTGCCTCTTCCCCACCCCCAAAATTCAAAGTGGATCATAACGTAACTTGGATGGAGGGATAGACTCAGGAGATCTTTTCTTTTCTTTCTTTTCCCAATTTGGCGTGGCTATTTTCTTCCACGATGAAAAAGCATTCCTGTGATGTATGATATGTTATTGAATGTTGCTAAGATGAGCTGTATTTAATAAAAGGTTTTATTTCCAACTGTAGACTCGCAGTGTAAAAGCCAGCTCTGATCTGTTTGTCAGATCATCACGCAATGCTTAGTATTTAACCACTGACAAGTGGCATGGCCCCATCTTATTCCTGGTAGTAGTTTGTGCCTAAGTTTTAAGGAAATGAACCAAGAGTTTCTTGGGCAATGAGCTTAGAAGAGTGCACCCATAAAATAAGGACAACAAACACATACATCGCTGTTTTTACAGGGCTGACTTAAGACCTTTAGAGAGCCTAGACTCTTAAAAAGGTTACCGCAGCCTCCATCCCTTTGTGATTCAAAATACAATAAAAACAATAGTAAACTGGACTTACTGCTATTATTTTTGAGGCAGATTGTTTGCATTGCCTGGGCTTTCCCGGGATTAAATGGCACACTTTGGAAGCCCACATCACAGCTAAGGCCACCCAGGTGCTAAAATGAGGGGCCATGGTTCCCACTGCTAAGCCTGCCTTGAAAGAAAACACTAAACCAGGGGCGATTGATCCAGTATTTCAATCATCTCACATGACTAATTGGATCAACCATTTTAATGGAACTGTCTCATCCATCCAAGCAGCCACTCAATTAAATCTAACCATCAGCTTAACTGAACCCCCCGCCCCGCCCCCATGGAACAGACCAAATGTCTGAACACAGGGAATTCACAGGTTGTTTTCACGTCATGTACACATGGCCTTAATGACGGAGTTGGACTCGTGCCACTGCTGAGTTCATCGACTATACAGCGATCACTCCGGGATATGTGGTCCCCCCCCCACACCTTCTTTCAAACAAAATAACGTCAGCTCAGAATCCATCGGTCCAGTGGCCAAAGAGTGCCTTGGCCTAAGGCTCCCAGCTTCTGAAATGTCTTTGTACAAATTCTGCCAAGATGTACTTTAGAGGATAGACACCTACCTACTCAGTAAATTATAGCTCCTACAAGCACTTACATGCATATCAGAGCTTGGCAATGTGACGATACATTCCAGAAAATTCACAACACCCTCAAGTAGAAATACGCCAGCCTGTTTTTCCCATAAGTATACTTGCCTGCGTCCTCGTTTTTTATTCCCAAACTATGGCCACCTCAGTACAGAAAGGATCCAAGTCTTTGGTGCCTTTAGTAGTCCCCTCCTGGGCACATATGAGGTCCCAAGTGCCCATGAAAGGGGGTTAAAGGGCTCTCATGATTGGCTGGAGTGTGTAAATTGATATAACTTCTACAGCTGGTAACTGAGTGAAATCTTTCAGAATCACAAACACACATACCCTTTGTCCAGAAAGTTCACTTCCCAGAATTTGTCCCACAGATACACGCACTTTCAGATTTATGGCATCACCTAGATATGTGATTGGTCATTACAGCTTTGTTCAACCAGCAGAAGATTGGAAACTACCTAAATGTCCATCCATAGGTGACTGGTACCATACAGTATTGTAAATCTATACAATATGCAGCCACCACAAACGAGTAAACTTTGTACGGTTTGATAAGGAACAGTGTCCCACATATTATATGAATTTTTAAAAAGTAAAGGTGAAAGCAATATATATAGCTTGCTTCCATTCATTTACTTTTTCAAAAATTTTTTTGTTTTTATTTCTTTTAAAAACATCAAGGTGAAAACAATATATATTGCATGCTTCCACTCATTTATTTTTTCAATTTATTTTTTATTTTTTTACCCATTCCTATATTTTTTAAAGGAAAAATCTATGCATTTGCTTTTTTTTTACACTTTTTTGCATATAACATAGCTCACTTTTAGCTGAAAAAATTAATTTTCTTTCTTACTAAAAATACAACATTTTGTGATGGTATGCAATATTGTTGAATGATAGCCCTATTTCAATCTACTAAAATATTAATATTTGTTTTATTCATTCATGTATTAATGTAGGTGAAATATGCAACAGCTAGTTATTTAGTGGAAAGAATTTTAAACTAGTCTCGTCAATTCTGGAAGATGCGTAATCTTAAGACTAATAGGTAACAGAGGTGACATTGGGAATGTTTCTCTGGAACTGGACAAAATTCCCTGTATTTTTCTCCCTGTTCTACTCTAAAATGTCTGTGATAAAGCTGAGTACACTTAGTGGAGCCCTCTTCTAAGAACACACATATCTGCTTTAACATGAATACTTAATATCTGAAAGCATGTCATCGTTCATTCATTCAACAAGTATTTATTAAGATACCACCGACGACAGATGCTGAGAAGGCAGCAGGAAACAAACAAGGTCCTGGATGCCATGAGGTCAGAGTCCATGAACACAACATACAGTCAGTCCTCCGGGTCCATGGATTCCACATCTGCAGATTCAACCAACCTCGGATGGAAAATATTCAGAAAAAAAATTTTCCAGAAAGTTCCAAAGAGCAAAGCTTGAATTTGCCTTGTACCGGCAACTATTTACATAGCATTGTATTTACAACAATTTACACAGCATTAACATTATATTAGGTATTATAAGTAATCTAGAGATGATTTAAAGTATATGGTAGGATGTGAGTAGGTTATACGCAAATATTAAGCCGTTTTTTATAAGGGACTTGAGCACCCCTGAGTTTAGGTCTCCGTTAGTGGACGGGGTCCTGGGACCAATCACCCTTGGATAGCAAGGGGCGGCTGTTAACAGTCACAAAGTGGTAAGTGCTATGAAGAAAACTAAAATGCATGCTTCTGAGTCATGGGCATCCAACGTTTTCTCATGATAAATTCTTGAGGGGCTGGGGAGGAGTCTGGGTTTTCAACGCAACAGACCCTTCCCAGTGGAATGCTGGGTGAATTCTGTTCATCACCTAGCTGGAAATGCACAATGGCTATCTGTGGTCCAGGACAGACATTTAGAGAGGAATAAAATCAACAGAACGTCCTCATCAGTCTGAATAGTCTTTGAGATTTAAACACGTACTAAGCCTGACCGTCAGGAATCTGGTGAGATTGACAGTAGGAGTGAGCAGAGGCCTTCTGCCCAGACCCGAAACCTGGGATATCCAGAAGCAATAGCAGTATAAAGTGAGGCTATTGGGAAATTTAACAAACAAAACGAAAACCTGGTAAAAGGGAGACGCGAAATATCACGGTCGTATCTGGGCGATCTACCCTGCGGGCAGGTACAAAGAGATTGTGTTTTACCTCTTGTCCAGAGGATCTCTTTTCTTCTTTTTTAATCCAAAACATTTACTCGAATATGTGTTGGTGTTGCTTATCCCGGGTTGACACTCTCAGGGACACGGTCGATTTCAATAGGTAGTTTCCAACCTTGTCATATTTCAGGAAATTTCTCTCGCGTTATAGTTCCCGGCTCTGTGCTACCATATTGCTTTTCTCTTTGGAGACCCCTGTTATGCTGATGTCAGATGCCATGGCTGCAAACCTTGAGTTTCACGCCTCCAGACACAGTCCCTACCCTCTCTCTCTGTCTCTCTCTCTCTGTCTCTCTCTCTGTCTGTCTTCCAGGCTCTTATTGACTGCAGCTCTCACTTTCCAGTTTCCTCCCTCCCTCCCTGCTGTCTCTCTACTTCAGGATTTCTGTCTCCTCTTCCCTAAAAGGACCATAAACTCCTTAAGACCTCGCCCAGCATCTTATCCATCTTTTCTGTAGCCCCCAAATCTGTCCTCAACCACACAGCTCTGAGAGCCTTGTAGATAGCCAGCAGATAGTCTTGTAATCGAATCAAATAACCTCTTTGCCCTGAGGTCCCTCTGATTGGCTCCTGGGGGATTGTAATCATCTGCTTCTTGAGTGAAGTAGAGGGTGTGATAGAGATCTGAAAGTGGAAAAAGCCTTTAAATTTCCAATAGGTGGTTGGGTGTCATACCACCAGCTGTCCCCTCCCTGTGGGTCTTGCCTAAACTGCTGTCAGAATCCCGGATGAAATGCATAGGCTTTTTCCACTGGGTTTGAGTGTTTGGTTGAAAAACTAGTGCATACCTTCATATATCATTATTAACAAGGAAGAAAGGCCATTACAAATTTTACTTATACTTGCTGGATTTGTGGTCATTTGGGTGCCATGCACCTTGCCTCTCTTACACGCTTACTTTGTTTAATAACGTTGTTCTCAGAACTGAGTGATTCCCGATTCTATTTTTCACAAAGTAAGTCATTTTCATATACTATATTGAAAACAGTCCCTTATTTTGTCTTTGACTGATATTGTGTTGGTGTACCCCAGATAATTAAAGTCATATTTAAAGTCTCGTTTTTCGTCAATTAGATTTTTTTTTTTTTTTTTTTTTTTTTTTTGCGGTACGTGGGCCTCTCACTGTTGTGGCCTCTCCCGTTGCGGAGCACAGGCTCCGGATGCGCAGGCTCAGCGGCCATGGCTCACGGGCCCAGCCGTTCCGCGCGGCATGTGGGATCCTCCCAGACCAGGGCACAAACCCGTGTCCCCTGCATCGGCAGGCGGACTCTCAACCACTGCGCCACCAGGGAAGCCCTCATCAATTAGATTTAAATAACTTTTTGTCTTTTCTCATTTCTAATCAAATTAGATTATTCTTATCATCCTTTTCTAAAATCATTTGTAAACTAAACAGAGTTTTCAAATGTTTTTGCTGGCAGGGCCCCTGCCAAAACATTTTCAAAAACCATTTATTAAGAAGAACTTTCATGGTATGTTTACATAATCACAAAGAATATCACTTCCAGCTCTTTATGTTTTATGAACATTTGTAAATCCAATGGCGATGTCACTCTTAAAAAGTTTTTTCTTCAATAGATCAGTCTCGTAAATACTAAGGTCAGGGATCGTAGGATGAGCTTATTAAACCCCTAGAGTCTGGAACTTGATCGCCTGAATTCCAATCCTGCTCTACAACTAACTGCAATTTTAGGAAGTTTTTAACCCCTCTATCCTCTGTTTCTTTATTTGCAAGATAGCATTTTTGTAAAATGAAATTAGCTAATACACTCAATAACCGGGTGCCTTCCACAAAGCAAGCCCTCGGAAGAAATCAGAATCTACGATTAGAGTAAGCCCTCTTTGACATAGACAGCCTTCAACCTCCACACAGTATACTCTGCAGCCCTGTGTTTGCATTCTTCAGACGTTGTTTTGTTTTAAGTTTTATTGGAGCAGAGTTGATGTACAATGTTGTGTTAGTTTCAGGTGTGCAGCAAAGTGAAACAGTTATACATACACATCTATCCACTCTTTTTTAGATTCTTTTCCCATATAGGCCATTACAGAGTATTGAGTAGAGGTCCTTGTGCTGTACAGTAGGTCCTTATTAGCTATCTATTTTATATATAGTAGTGTGTATATGTCAATCCCGATCTCCCAGTTTATGCCTCCCCCCTTCCCCCTAGGGAACCATAAGATTGTTTTCTACATCTGTGACTCTATTTCTGTTTTGTAGATAAGTGTGCATTTGTACCATTTTTTTAGATTCCACACATATGCGATATACGATATTTGGCCTTCTCTGTCTGACTTACTTCACTCTATATGACAACCTCTAGTTCCATCCAGGCTGCTGAGGACTTTGTTGATAGCTTGAATGAACTTGAATAAAGGATTGGAACGCCGTTGACACGGGGCTTTGGGGTGTGAATGATTGTACTACACCTGAACGTCCACAGAGATAAACCCAACTCGGTAACATTCCATCTTTTTCCATCAGAAAAAGAACAGTAGGTCTTCAGAATGAGGAGTCCTTCCGGTTTAGAGGAGTAAAGACAATGCGGTCCCAGTAATTCTGAAATCTTCCTGGTCCAGAATGGTGTGCTTCTCATCACAGAAACGTCAAGAGAATACATGCCTGAAATACTGGTTTTGTTGTTTAAATCAATAGACATTCAACAAAGCCTCGTCGATAATAATGCTGGGCTGCTTCTTCCGAAAATGCATTTAGACAAATGATCCCTCTCAAGGGCAAGAACTCCGTTTATATTTCCCCTCTCCTGATCAAATTTGCTCAGGGACGTGGAAATCCTCATGTTATCCTCTTGCAAACACACTCAAATCAAACCATCCTGGTGCTGTCAGATAGGGGCTCATAAAAGCAGGTTGTCAAAATCAGTTAAGGTGAGTGAAAGAACTCAGTGACAAAAAGACAAATACAGATGATTCCACTTATATGAAGGACGCGGAAGAGTCAAATTCACGGAGATGGCTTCCCTGGTCGCGCAGTGGTTGGGAGTCCGCCTGCCGATGCAGGGGACATGGGTTCGTGCCCCGGTCTGGGAGGATCTCACATGCCGCGGAGCGGCTGGGCCCGTGAGCCATGGCCGCTGGGCCTGCGCGTCCAGAGCCTGTGCTCCGCAACGGGAGAGGCCACAACAGTGAGAGGCCCGCGTACCGCAAAAAAAAGAAAAGAGGTTAAGATGGTCCATTCTATGTTACGTGAAAACAGTGGACCTTAGTGAACTCCATTCTGTCTCTGCCACCATCGAACGCATTCCAAGGTTCAAGGCTGAAAATGATAGAGGAGGTTGGTGTGGGTTTAACTTTCTTCCAGGGAGTTGAGCTCAGTTCTCCTGATCCAGGACCTTATTCCTCAGCCAGATCCCAGGTTTCACAGTGAGTGGAAGACTGGGGCCCTGGCACGTGGTGTGTGTATGTGCGTGTGTGTGTATGAAGGGGCTGGATGAGTGCTACACAACTGAACAGAGCAAACGCTTCAACACAGGGCCAAGGAACTACACTGCAGGTCAGAGGTGATATAACAGCATCGGGCAACCAGACCTGGTGGAGACAAGCTTCTGGAAGACAATTAGACAAAATCCATTATTACTTTTAAAACATGAAGATTCCATATCTACCAACTCCACTTCTAAGAATTAATAGTCAGGAAGAAAATATATAATATATCTAACACTTCAGGCACAAGAATGGTGGCTGGAGAATTTTTATAATAGCAAAGCAGTAGGAAACCAGGTACATTTGCCACAGTTGGGTTTGGTTAAAATAAATTTTGATGTAACCATAGGATGTGATACCAACCACCCGTCTTGTGTTTGTATTTATATTTATATAAGAATGTTTAATGGTATAGAAAAATATTTATGCCATATTGTTACACAAACGAGGCAGATTATATAATAGCTTGTTTAATATAATTCCATTTTTATAAAGGTATGTAAGTAGATAAATACATAGAGAGAGATATAGGTATTTATCTGAAAACACAAATAGCAAACTATTCATGAGTTGTTTCATGGATGAGGAGGTTACTGGCGATTTTAACTGTCATGTAGCTGCTTTAGTTAATTTTCTACTATAGGTCTGTGATACTTTTGAAGAGAAAAAATAATTTTTTAAACAAATAAAGGAGGTGCATACTACATATATGTGTTTAGTATGCATTTAAATTTTCGGCCAAGCAGTGTTTTATTTAACACAGTGGTTCTCAGTGGACCGCCCGCACGCCCGGATATCCCACAGACAACCTTCAGGAAGTCTGTGAAATCCAAACTATTCTCCAAATCCCCAAACACTAAGCTGTTATTTGCCTTTTTCACTGTGATGACCATGGCACTGATGGTGCAAAAGCAAGGGGGGTAAACCTGCTGGAGCCCCAGCACAAACAGGGGCAGTGGTCAAATTTGACTTAGTAAACATTGTATTGTTCACTGCCAACACAGTGAAACAAGGCAGTGTTGCTTAAGACTCTCCTTGATAAGGGCTTACCTGGCGGCGCAGTGGTTAAGAATCTGCCTGCCGATGCAGGGGACACGGGTTCGAGCCCTGGTCCGGGAAGATCCCACATGCCGCGTAGCAACTAAGCCCGTGTGCCACAACTACTGAGCCTGAGCTCTGGAGCCCACGAGCCACAACTACTGAGCCCACGTGCCACAAGTACTGAAGCCCGCACACCTAGAGCCCGTGCTCTGCAACAAAAGAAGTCACCGAAATGAGACGCCCACGCACCGCAATGAAGAGTAGCCCCCGCTCGCTGCAACTGGAGAAAGCCCGCGTGCAGCAACGAAGACCCAGCACAGCCAAAAATAAATAAATTAAAAATCAAAATTTGTAAAAAAAAGAAAAGTGTCTGTGATAAAACAGCAACAGTGATTAATTTTATTAAGTCCTGACTGATCCTTGAAAGCCTGGGTTTTTCATATTCTGTGTAACAAAATGGAAAGTACAGAAAAACACTTCTGCTGGGTCCTAAAGGACAACAGCCGTCTCCAAGGAAAGTACCTGGGCAGTTGCTTGAGTTGCACACTGAACTAATTCTCTCCCCTCCCCCCGCACCTCTGTGGAACTCGTTATTACTTGAGAAATGATAAGCTATAGTGGTTCAGACTTGGGTATTTAGCAGACGTGTTCTTTAAAATGAACAAAGTGAGTCTGTCACTTCAAGGAAAACAATTGACAGTGTCAGTTCCCGATAATAAAACACAAAGGTTTCAATTGAAAACTAGAATTTTAGAAGATGTGTATCTGTCACAGTGAACTTGACAGTGTTGCAATATTTTAAAGATTTTTCTGATGATGTCAGCTGTGATATTAGTTAATGTGACTGTTTTATACTGTACTAAAAATGAATTACTTTTTGGAAGATCTGCATAACTCACTGAACCAATATCTTCTGAATGACCCATGCACACTATTTTAAGAATCGTGCATTGGTTAAAGATCCATTCAAAGTGCAAGCCAGGCTAATAAATTTTAATGCAACAGGTCACAAAAAGTTCGTTGTTATGATTTCAGATTCCACATTGTAACTAACCATAAGAAACTACTGAACAGTAGTTTAATAGGCTGAGCACACACGCTTGTGTTTTGCAACACCCGCCCTGGGAGCGCCTCCCGTGTCCCTTAGTACCCACCGTGGCCATGAGTGCTGCCTGGAACATCTCCCACTGCCTACACCCTGACTCCCTACCTTTGGCCTCTGCCTGGCCACTGGGAGCCCCCTTCGCCAGAGTGAGGGTGAGCCAGGGAGGTATCGGCTCCCAGAAAATCCTCAACCCCTGGCTGGCAAGACTTGCCAGGTGAATAGCTCTGTTCTCCTTCCTCTTGGGTGGGGCAACTCTGGAGTTTGCTCTGTACTGTCTCCTGGGGGTCCCCAGAGACACTGAGCGCTGGTACCCATCACGGGAATCTGCTCAATAGTGCATTTTGACTTTTGTTTTCCTTCCATATCTCAATTGCCCTCCTCCCATCCGGTGTTTCCTAGGATCACCTCCCAAATAAATTACTTCCACGAAACTTTCGCCTGGGGAACTGCTTCTGAGAAACCCAAGCTAGGACGCGATATAAAGTGCATGTCATAGAGAACAGACCTGTGGTTGCCGATGGGGAGACGGGGTGTGGGAGGGATGCACTGGGAGGTTGGGATTAGCAGATGCAAACTAGTATATATAGATGGATAAACAACAAGGTCCTACTGTAGAGCACAGGGAACTGTGTTCAACATCCTGTGATAAACCATAATGGAAAAGAATACGAAAAGAATGTATATGTATGTATAACTAATCATTTTTCCATGGAGCAGAAATTAACACAACATTGTAAATCAACTGTACTTCAATAAAAGAAATTTAAAAAAAAAAAAGAAGCACATGTCAAAAGTTGAGTCTTCAGTTAACTTATTTTTTTCTTTCCCTGGTTCCCCTCAGATTTGGCTGAACATGGATGAGCATCTCTCACACACTGAGACCCCGGCTCCCGGCACCCGGCATCTTTTCTCAGGAAGAATCCAACTGGCCCTAAAGCATGGCGTGGCCTGGACACGGAGCAGTAAAGCTCATTCTTTCCCAAATCAACCTCAGCGCCCTGCCTCCGCCCCGCATTCCTCCCTGCCAGCTGCTTTCAGTTTTCTGCACCTACAGGGTCCCCAGGCAGAACTCGGGGAGGGCTGGTTCTCACCAGGGTGGAGGGGGATGAAGTTCAGCTGGGATGGGCAGGCAGTGGCCTCAGCCAGCAGCCTTCCCCGTGGGGTGACTGTGTACCCAGCCGGCCCACCGGGCTCTGCAGCCCAGCCACTCTCGCGGTGACCGCGGGTTTGCATGGGCCTTGCCCCCAGCTCTCTGTGTATCCTTGATCTCAGTTTGCTTTTGTGGCCCCTGACCCCTCCGTCAGCCCAAACTTCAAGTGTTATCAGGCTCTTTTGTCCTCATCTCCGCTCTGTCCTGATCGCCTCGACTGGCTGTCAACACCACACAAACGCAGAAGGACAGGACATTTCATGTGGTCAATTGAGTGGTTAACAAGAAAAGAGGTTGCTTTTATTTATTTATTTTTTTAAAGCGAGTAACTTGTTTAACTTGCATTGGTCAACCATTTGACCTAATCGACTCATTGGTTCCAACGGTCAAGCTGATAGATTGGGTAAATAAATGGGAAAGAGCAAAGGGGTTCAAGGCCTCCGTCCTCCCCTCCTGATCTGAGAGTGAGAAAAATTGCTACCAAAGAAATGGAGTTTCCAAGCTCGTGTTGTCAACGGGCCGTTTTTATTTCATGAATAAAACACAACTTCATCTTCTCTGGGGTTTTAAAAACACTCTGTAAACCTCTTCTAGAAAGCAAAAGCAAATTTCTCCTGAAGGCTTCCATGCTTTGGGTGGTATGTTAGGTCTTTAAAAATTATCTCAGTGAGGAAATAAATAGGTCATCCTGAAACCACCTCTAAAGTCGTGGTTTTAAAAAACCATCAAGGAAAAATATAATAACAGTGGAGGGCAAAAAGTGGAGGAAAAGTCCAGAATTCCATTGGCCACGTGCATATGTGCACATATGTACACACCTTCCCATATAGACTCACAAACAAGACTTACGCATCAGTGATCTAAAAAAATTGGGACTTGATCCCCAAAAAGGAAAAATAGAAGATTTTACTTTCATTGTAAAATTCCTTTTACAATGAAAGTAAAGGCATCTAAAAGCTCTGAATACACAACCAGATTGATTATTTTGACAGAACAGATTCATCAATGGAATTGAAGAGTTGAGTCATTTTTTAAAAAATGTACACCTATATTTCAATTTTTCTGGAAGGCAATTTGACAACATTTATTAGAAACCTTAAAAATATTCATTCTCTTTGACCGAGAAACTGCAATTTTAGATATCTATACCAAGAAAATTTCAAAAATTCAGACACAGGTTAATCCTCAAGATACTCACTGCAGTGTTGATTAAAGTAACACAGACCTAGAAGCAACTTACATTCCAATAGTAGAATTGGACATAAAAGCACATTATGATATATTCATGCTATAGAATATCATTTGGCCATCAGAATTATCATGATGAAAAGATTGTAATAATACTCCAAAAATAGTGTTAAATGAAATAGGATGTTACTGCATAGTTGGTATAACTTCAACTAAATATATGAGAAATACACACACATGTGATCTTGACCTTCACAGATGACACATCTATGATATTCACATATCATGGAAATTTTGTGGAAAATTTGTGGAAATTATCTGGAAATTTTGTGTTTCCCCAACTTTACAGAGAACAGAACATTTCTAGTAAAATGGGCTTACTCATGGGTTGGTTGGCGAGACTCATTCACTCAGTTAGTATGTGATTCAATCCTGCACTTTTGTAGTTTTACAACTCACTACATGCAATGCATTTTCAGGAATATCCAAGGATAAGGGAAACTCAATATTAAATTGATGACTCAAGGACTTAGCAAATACATGTGAATAAAAAGGATCGGAGGGAAATTACCCTTAAACAAGGCATTTTTCTTGAGAGTGTGATTATTTATAATATATATAACATATTTAATTGCTATTATTTATGAAAAATAAAATATATAAAATCACTATGCTTACTTATAGTAAATATATATACTATATATAATAATCACTACGCATAATACATACTCTATAGGTTCCCTTATTGTCTCTAGTAAACTTATATCATTCCTATCATTAGAAAATAATGTTTTTAAACGTATCCACGTGTAAACCATTCCATCGTAACTGCTCAGCCAGTCCAATCAGAGCAATCTAGCCACAATCAGGCTGCCACCAAAAGTTCCAGCGTGAGTTTCTCACCTGGTATCCCGCATAACTCTCAGGGTGATGACAAAAACTGATAGGAATTACCACATCAAATTTCAAACTTTTCTTATAGTATATAAACAAATACTCAAGAAATCGTATACTCAGACTCCATTTATTTGGAATTTGAAATAATCTTCATCCCCAGATGGGGTCAGTCACCCCATGAAGCACTTATCCTAAACTCTTATAGGCATTTATTACAATCATAACCAGAATTTGTGTTTGTCTAGTGTCTGTCCTCCCCTCCCCCAAAAATGAGAGCGAGAGGGTACCTGTTTCATGCATTGCTGTATCCCTAGCAGGAAGCCGAGGTGGCACAGCAGACACCGCCAGTGGCCAACCCCACATCACCAGGGCCCAGGTTCCTGCAAGCTGACAGCTCCCCATCTCAAGAAACTGCTTCTTTTTATTTAGGAATTTGCTGGAGGTATGCAGACAAATTAATGCCCCCAGGGGTAACTCTCAACCAATAAGGGGTTGGTTGGATAGATGCCCCACCCTCCTGGCCTGTACATGGACTTTTCTTTCTCGGGTGCCCACAGCATGACTGAGCCCCGCCTTTCACTGCATGCCCCTCCCCCACTCCCACTTCCGGGGGTGACCTCACAGATAAACCACCTGCACTGCATCCTTGCCTCAGGCTCTGCTCTGAAGTGAGCCCAATGGAGACACTTGGCTCATAGCAGGTTTTCAGTAAATATTTGTTGAATAGATGGATGAGCAAATAAATTCTCACTGTGCCTGGTTTGGGATTAACAGTGTCTGGCAAATCCTTTTCTCCCAAAGAGTGTGAAGTTATTAATATAAACAAGCCTGTGGTAAAAAGAATCAATACAAAGAAATTTAAGGACAAAATTGCCTCTCGTTTTCATAGAATGATTTGATGCTATGTGTAAGTTATTTGCGTTACTAAATAAAGCAGGTCCCCCCAAAATCCAGGCCATAGTATTGTAGCCATGTTTTTCCTGGTGACAGAAATAACCATTTCAACCAGGAAGAAAGCCACCATTTTCAAAGGACTACAGTAGTCACAGTATATTTTTGATCTCCCTCCTTTCTGAGCAGAGAAAGGTCATGGATTAAACTCAATTTGGGGTAGAAATCACATAGGTCATTTTTGACTAGTTACACATCATTAGGAAAATACCTTCAGCACCCCTTTTCATGAGCCTCCTAGATTTCAACATCTGTGAACAGCTGGACAAGCCAGCCGAGCGGGGATCAGTTCTTATATGGCCAAATGTAAACAATCACTGGGACACTGATTAATTTCTCAAGACTCAAAAATAATTAAGGTAAGAATAATCTCTCACTCACACACTCCCCCATTTTTACAACCATTTAGTGGGGAGGCGGTGCAGATCTACCATGAAATTCTGTTCCCGTTACTGCCCTGTAGCTTGTAACAGGGTGCACCCTTGAGATTCATTAGGAGAAAAGATCCTTGTGTTAGCGTGTACCTACAAGCTGGGAGCCAAACATGCATACAAACCCCGGGGCGGGGGGCAGAAATTTCCCTATGTGAACTTACACAGGAGAATATTTAAGGGTAGCTACCCCAAAGAATTGAAAGCAGGGACTCAGATATTTCACTCCCATGTTCATAGTGGCCAAAAAGCATAAGCTACCCCAGTGTCCATCGACAGATGAATGAATCAGCAAAATGTGGTCCATACACACAATGGAATACTATCTATCCTGCCAATGAAAGAAGAAGATTTTAACTTGCTTCAACATGGATAAACTTGGAGGATGGGTGCTAAGCGAGGTAAGCTAGTCACAAAAGGACACATACTGTATGATTCCACTTTACAAGGTCCCTAGAGGAGTCCAAACCATAGAGACAGAAAGTAGGATGGAGGTTGCCAAGGGCCAGGGGAGAAGGGGATGGGGAATCAGTGTTTAATGGGGACAGAGTTTCAGTTTAGGAAGATGAGAAAAGTTCTGGAGATGATGGAGGTGATGGCTGTACAACAATGTGAAGAATTTAATACCCCTGAACATACACTTTAAAATGATCAAAATGGTAAATTTTATGTACATTTTACCACTAATTTTTAAAAAAAGAATATTTAAGCACACACCTCCACACTAGGGCTTAGAAACTCAATGCTTCCAGGGACCAGGTGAATGTCTCCGGTGATGCAACTGACAAGCTGTCTGGGTCCGTTCGGGCAGCTATAACAAAATACCACAGCCTGGGTAGCTTTTAAACAACAGAAATTTACTTCTCAAAGTTCTGGAGGTGGAGGTTTGAGATCAGGGTGCCAGAGTGATCAGGAGAGGGCCGTCTTCCAAGTCATGGACTTCTTGCTGTGTCCTCACCTGGTGGAAGAGCCGAGCAGCTCTGTGGCGTCTCCTTTATAAGGGCACTAACCCCACACGTGCATCCTCTCCCCATGTCTTGCCCTGTGCCTCTCTACCATCCGGCAGTTCCTATGGGAAGCAATATCCTTTTATAATAAACAGGAAATTTAGTAAGCAGAATCCTTCTCTGAGTTCTGTGAGCTGCTCCAGACATTTAAGTGAATCCAAGGAGGGGGTTCATGGGAACCTCCCATTTCTAGCCAGTTGGTCAGAAGCCCAGGGGACAACCTGGACTTGTGATTGGCATCTGGACCGAGAGGTAGGACAGTCTAATAGGACTGAGCCCTCACCTGTGGACATGATGCCATCTCCTTGATGGTGCTGGAAAACCCACACCACACGCCAGAATGGGTACCAGAATCATTTTACCTCTCAACAGAGGTTGCATGAGGTCAAGGACCACATCTCAATCCCCCACTGTCAGAATATCGTTGGTCATCAATAAATACATTCTGAATAAACTTATTAATTAAAACATTTTAAAAGGCAGTATGCTTTAAAACTCTTTAGTAATTACATATAACTTAAGTAATTGTAATTGTACTTATAATGTGTACTTTTCTCTTTAAAATTAAATGGTTCTGAATCATGGATTGATCTAATCCTGTCCGTGCACCCAGCTTGAGGAAAGCTCATTTTAACTTAACTTGAACCTTTATTTTGACGTGAATAATGTGAAGAAAACTTTAAGGCTTCAGCACTAGTTGTGTGTCTACTAATAAACTTCGATCGTGGAGTGATCTGTCATCAGAAGACTTTGAAGGAGAATACAATGTAAAAAAATCCACAAAACGAGTTGAAACGGAGTTGCCTTCTGAGGCGTGGAAAGAGGCAGGTGACTCAGGGGGACGTCATTTAGGTTAGAAGCCTTGAAGAATTCATTGGCGTGCATACCTTTCATTTATAAAAATAACCTTCTTGAAAAAAGAAAGAAAGAAAAAAAGTAAATCAAGAATTTAAAACAAGAGAAAGCAGTGCACGGATAGAGGTGAACACAGGTGGCCCGTAAAAATATGTCATGGGGGGCGGGGGGCAGAAAGACTGTCCACAAAAACGTTTAAAAGTCTAAAGAAGTAGGGCTTCCCTGGTGGCTCAGTGGTTGAGAGTCCGCCTGCCGACGCAGGGGTACACGGGTTCGTGCCCCGGTCCGGGAAGATCCCGCATGCCGCGGAGCGGCTGGGCCCGTGAGCCATGGCCGCTGAGCCTGCGCGTCCGGATCCTGTACTCCGCAACGGGAGAGGCCACAGCAGTGAGAGGCCTGCGTACCACACACACACACACAAAAAGTCTAAAGAAGTGAATGAAATAATTCACTACTCAGAGGCAATCACTCCAATATATTCTCGTATGACACACATTTTAATGTGTTTTAAATAACTGAGGTAACGATGAAGATACAATTTCACATCCTACTCTTTTCCACCCGATACTGCAGAAGAACCATTTTTCCCATATAACTATGGCTAAAAAAGAGAGAAAGCAATTCTTTGAAGTCTTTGTTAAGGTCATAACCTTTGATTCTGTATTCACTTACTAATCCTGTTTATATCTAGACTAAGGAAATAATCCAAAATGGATAAGTATTTATGTACAACATTTTCACTGAAGCGTTATTTATAACAGTAAAAAATTAGAAACAGGCACAAATTCCAATAACAGGAAAAAGGCAAATTATGATAAATCCATAAGATGGACTACCTTGAGGTCACTAAAAATTATGTTTTCTAATAAAGCGTATTGTTAGGGGCATGTTTAATAAGTAAAAATATTCTGTTAAATAAATAAAGCAGGATACAATATTATATATTTTTATCATCTTTATGTTATACACACATAAATTTATATACAACTATGCACAGAAAAAATGGAATATATGATCCTTTAGGTGTTCACCACGCTTAACTCCAGGTGGTAGGAATCAAGTGATTTTTAGGTTCTCATTATATTTTTCTATCGTTTCTAAATTTCATGTAATAAGTAGGCATTAATTTCTTTATCCAGGAGGGGAACGATAATATTTTAATAAAGTCTCTTGATCGAGTTAATGCACAAAAGTCATTAGAAATTTTTTTAAAAACTTGGATAATTCCACACTATGCATGAATGATAACTGTAAATAAATCATATTTGTATGACAGTCCTTAATTAGGTGGAAATAGTAGTACTTAAAAAAACTTTCTTGGGTTAAGTTTTAAAGCTTTTGATTCATAAATTCCAAGCTAAGTACTAGAGCTGTCAGGCCCTTCAAATCAATCACTGTGTATCCAGACCACTTTTTTTTTTTTCTTTCTGACAGTTTTGAAATGTTATTTCACCAACTTAGGGACTGGAGATGATCAAGATGATAAAGAATTGGATTTTACAAACTCTTCAAGTCAAAATTTATTTTTTCAGGGACGTATTTATGTTTCTTGCCTCTAAAACAGGGCAGTCCGTTCGAAGAACACCCTGAAAGAAGGAAAGATGTTAATGGCCCGTGAGGAGTTTGAAAGCATTTCCTAATCTGTAAGGAGAGCTTCAAAGTAGGCCAACCTACAAGGCCATGGGCGAGAGCAGAGCCAGGAACGTGGTCTATCCCGTGAGCTGGCCACAAAGGAGGGAGCAGCTCTCGGCCCCAGGGATGCACTGTTTTTGCTTTTGAGCAGGTGAAATGAGGGGAGGAGATTTAGGAAAGAGAACCTAGAGTTTAGCTGGGGGCATGTTTTTATCTGAGACACTCAGGGAGACGTCCAAATAGGTGTCCGGTAGGCAGCCGGCTGGAGGAATCTGTGGCTCTGTGGCTCAGAAGTAGCTGGACCGCGGTGAACTTGCCTGCGGCCCTATCTTCTGCTGGTCCCTCTGGAACTCTCTCGCCCCTCTCCCACACACTCCATGCACGTCCCCACTGATCAGCCCGCAGTTCCCAACTGGCCGGATTCCTGCCCATCTAGATCTTTGCCACGATTCTCTCCCTCTGCCTCCCGACCACCCTCCAGCCAATCACCTGGCTGCATCCTACCGGATGGATGGGTTTGACCCTTCCTTTCCCCCACCCCAAATCAGGCTGGTCCCCGCTCTCCTTCTTTCCCACAGCTCCTCCGCATGGCCCCCTTGTCACGCTGCGTTGCATCTTCACCTCCCCCAGCAATTACTTGAGGCAAGACATGTGTCTTATTTAGGTTGTGTCCCGAGCAGTGGTAGGCACTCAGTAAATACTTACTGAACGCATGAACTCATCTCTGCCCCCAGCTGCTTCTTGCTCCAAGTCACACGGAATAGCGTATCCCAAACAAGTCTCTGAACTTCCCTCCTATCAGACGACTCCCCTTCCCAAGAGTTTCCGGAGTCTTCTCTTGTTGACTGCTTCCCACGGAGACGTGGTGTCCTCCGTGGCTCCTTCTTCCGCTAAATATATCAAAAGAGAAAGCACGCGAGGTCTAGATGTTTTGAGGCCAGGATTCCATGGAGGAATGATAACAGCCTCATCTTTATCTTTATAAAGATATAAACGAGCCTCTAGCACCTGCACAAGTATGAAGGCTGAAGGAAGGATCATCACGGCATTCTACTCACCTCTCTCAGGACACTGCACCCTGGGGACCTCAAACCCCTTTCAGTTCCCAGAAAACAGACTGTTGGATGGGAACAGACTATCCCAAGCACTCAAAGGAGGAATGCAGGCTTGAGCCCACAGATATGTTACTACAGCAGATCTTGTGCTATCTCGGGAGTACTTTATCATCTTTCACTCGCAGTAATAATAAACAAGAGTGGGAATGAAAAAATAAAACTAGATGGGGCTTCCCTGGTGGCGCAGTGGTTGAGAATCCGCCTGCCGATGCAGGGGACACGGGTTCGTGCCCCCGTCCGGGAAGATCCCACATGCCCCAGAGCGGCTGGGCCCGTGAGCCATGGCTGCTGAGCCTGCGCGTCTGGAGCCTGTGCTCCGCAACGGGAGAGGCCACAACAGTGAGAGGCCCGCGTACTGCAAAAAAAAAATAAAAAATAAAACTAGATGCTAGTGATGGGCACTGTTGGTTTAGATGAGCTTTTTATTTATTTATTTATTTATTTTGGTACGCGGGCCTCTCCCTGCTGTGGCCTCTCCCGTTGCGGAGCACAGGCTCCGGACACGCAGGCTCAGCGGCCATGGCTCACGGGCCCAGCCGCTGCGTGGCATGTGGGATCCTCCCGGACCGGGGCACGAACCCGCGTCCCCTGCATCGGCAGGCTGACTCTCAACCACTGCGCCACCAGGGAAGCCCTAGATGAGCTTTTTATAACTGAGAACGTGACCCCCGGGGGAATCTTCCACCTTGAATGGCCCATCAGTGCCCTTGAGGGAGTCAGTTGTGTATTCAGTTGTGAAGGATAGGAGAAATAATTATGGATCCTATACAAAGTGCTGGAAATATATTATTGAACATTGAATCGAGAAGGGAAGTTGCATTAGGGCTTTAAAGGATTCTAGCTGTCTTTTAAAAGTCCCTTATGATATATAAGTCTATCATCCCCCTTTTAGGCAGTTTCAGGAACATGTTAGCAATGATAGCTTGAGGGCTGCCCGATAAAATAGGACCCGGCAGAGTGAGGGAAGCCGAACAGCCATGGCCACTGTTTGCAATGTTGTGAGATCGACATTCCCTTAAAGGAGACCCAGAGTTATAAGGGATGACTGCTTAGTAATGGAGTTGGTAAAGAGCATGGGACAGGGGAAAAGGTGCCTGCATAGGAATCCAAGCTCTCCAGTTTTAAAAGGAAATGAAGTCTATGCCCTAACACGGTGGTTCTCAACCTTTAGTAGGAATCAAAATCATCTGGAAAGCTTCTGAAATGCGGAGTTTCTGACTCAGTAGGCCTGAGACGGGGCCTAAGGATTTACATGTCTATCAACTTCCCAGGGGATGCTGACACGGTCCAGGACACACTCTTGGAGAACCAAGGCTCTCAATCTCGGCTACATGTTAGAATCACTTGGGGAGCTTTCTGTTTAATTTCATTTTATTATTTAATTTTTTCAGCTTTACTGAAATATAAATGACACATAACATGGTGTAAGTTTAAGGTGTACAACATCTTGATTGGATATGTTTATAAATCGCAAATTAGGGACTTCCCTGGCAGTCCAGTGGTTAGGACTCTGCGCTTCCACTGCAGGGGGCACGGGTTCAATCCCTGGTCAGGGAACTAAGATCCTGAATGTCATGCAGTGTGGCATGGCCAAAAAAGAAATACATAAAAAATAATAAAATAAAATAAACTGCAAATTGATGACCACCATTGTATTAGCTACCACCTCTATCCTGTACCATAATTACCGTTTCTTTTTCTGCGTTAAGAACCTTTAAGATCTGCTGTCTTAGTAACATTCAAATACACAGTACAATATTATAAGCTATAATCACTGTGCTATATGTTAGATACCCAAACTTCTTTTTTTTTTTTTCTATTTTTTGGCCACGCCACGGGATCTTAGTTTCCCTGACCAGGGATTGAATCTGTGCCCCCTGCAGTGGAAGCGTGGTGTCTTAACCACCGGACCACCAGGGAAGTCCCCGATACCCAAACTTTTCACTTATAACTGGAAGTTTGTACCCTTTGACCAATATCTCCCCATTTCCACCATCTCCCAGCCCCTGGCAACCAGCATTCTGCTCTGTTCCTCTGCGTCTGCCATTTTTAGATTCCACGTATATGTGAGATGACACAACATTTGTCTTTCTCTATCTGACTTATTTCACTAAGCGTAATGCCCTCAAGGTCCATGCTCGGGGAGCTTTTTAAATACACCAGTGTCGGGGCCTCATCCCCGAGAGATTCTAACGTAATTGGTCTAAGGTGTGTTAGAGCTTCAGTAATGTTTAAGATCTCTCTCAGTCATTCGAGTATTTGCCCAAGCTTGAGAAGTACTGCTCTAAACTGTGCCATCAGATTAACGAGTAGATTTGAGGTCCATTTTATTACCTTTCTGTAGAAAAAGCAAAAAACTGATGGGATGAGGTGCAGAGTCAGGTCAGCACTCAAGGCCCACACATATATCACCTAGAGGCATACTCCTAGGTTTGAAAGAACACGTTCTATAAACTGCAGGCTTTTGAAAACCAGGTGTCAACGGGAGACTTAGCTCTAGACTGACCAGCAGGAATCTTCCTATTTGGAGGGGCATTCTTTTCACTGCCTTTCCAAAATGCTAGGCTGGACTCAACACCAAAAAGCATGAGCGATCATTTCCTCTTCAAGTCGCTTCCAGCCTTCATGGCAAGATGCATATCTCAGGTGCGTGCTAGGCTTCAACAGGAGTGACCTTTGCCGGGAGCAGTGGATAGCTTATGGCCAACGTGGCTTGAGTTATACATAACTAGAAATTACTAGCGTCTCTTTGTTTTCACTGTATTTACGTTTTTTATTATTACCTCCTCTTCATGGCAAGAGATAAGGGCTATTTACCTAAAACTGTACTATGTTTCCTTTTTAAACTGAATAAAAGTTTCAGTTATATAGAATGAATTAAGTCCTAGACACCTACCATACACCCCAGTGTCTATAGTTAACAATACTATGTCGAATACTTAAAATTTTGCTGAGTGGGTGGATCTTGTGTAAAATGTTCTTACCACAAAAAAAGTAATTAAAGATGGTGGGAGGAAACTTTTGAAGGTGATGCATATGTTTATGGCATTGATGGTGGCATTGGTTTCATGGGTGTATAATTAGTACCAAACTCATCCAGTGGTATACACTAAATATGTACACTTTTTGTATGCCAATCTCACCTCAATAAAGTGGTTTATAAAAAAGAAAAAGAAAGAAGTCAGAACTCTTGGGTTTGAGCCTTAATGTATCAACTTAGTGTCGGCTACTTTAAAACGCAACCAGAGGTGTACCAAATGAAAATGAATCTCAATTGAAAATTGAAAAAAAATTAGGTAAAAGAATGAATCATATGTTTAAAATAGTAAATAATAATCCATAACGGTGCAGGTGGTGTGCTATGTCAAGAGAAAACAGATACGGAAGTGCCCTCTTGTCCAAACCCTTTTCCACTCCGTCCCAAAGACAAGGAACTCCAAATGACTGATGTGAGAACACACTGAAAATGTGAGAAGGGTAAGCTACCTTTCCCCAAATCACCCAGGCAACAGTGCCCTGCTACGAGGCACCCATAGTGCGACACATGTCCACGCATGACAGCCCCTCACACCCACCCTGGCCAGACCCTGAGGCACTGAAGTTGTAGCACTCGGTGTTCTTGGGGTCCCATGGACAGTCTCCAGCGGGCAGGAGCCCGTTCACTGATCTTGCAGCCTTCAGAGTCATTTACAAAAAATCTACCCCAAATACTTGCAGACTGTTTGGATTTTGGATCAAATCTTTTAAAATACTAAAGATCAGCGTGACTTTGGAATACCTTTGTGTGTGTGTGCACGCATGTGATTAGTTATTCAATCAAATACCATCTCCTTACCCATCCACAACATATAATAAAACACAGAATTACCCACAAGTTGGTAAAATATATTTTATTTGTTCATAAAAAGAAATAGTATGAATTACCAGAACTTCATTTTCCTAGAAACATCTTTCTCTGTGTAAAATTAATTTGTGTTATACATAGGACAAAATACTTGATTTAATTTTTTTTCCTTTTTGTACATATTGGTTATTCTAACATCCAGGTTATAGAGGACACACTGCTAGAATGTGCAGTATTCCAGATTACTGGGCTGAATGAAACTCAGTCATAAATTAATGTTACAAAAGTGAGAAAAAAAATCTAACCACACCTTGAAGTTTTACTGACCATCTTTCTTGATCTACTGAAAAGAAAAAGGACATTGACTTCCACGTCAGCATTTTAGACACTATGCGTTTCTAGTTTAGCGGAACCTTCCATTTTCCCTTCTCATGAAAATATCCTGGTGGGATCTGAAACTGCGTTTCTCCAAAGGCCTATAATGTACCTGTCACTCAAAATGACTTCATAGGAGGATCCCATGAAGAAGACAACTTTTCTTCCTTCATCTTCCAATTAAACGTTTATGATGCAGTTACTACACCTAAACACCCTTCCAGGTACCACTTACCAAGTACGAACACCTCAAAGACAGCGTGGGCTCGACAGGAACAATAACAACCTCCAAATTTTTTGTTAATCTTTTTGTTTGTTTTTAAACAAACTGAGCGGAATAAAGTACCCCATGAATATCAGAGCTTTTCCTGTAATGCGGAAGAAAACCGAAACGTGTTAGGACAAATTGCCAAACCAGAAATGGTGTTTGTCTTCTAGCAGCTAAAAGGTTAAGTCGGTGGCCGTGCAGACTTCTCCAGGAGGAAGACACGGGTGCCCCGTAATAAGTGTCATGCGATGGGGGTGTAACCTTGGGGCCGATGCTGAGTCAGGAGCCGTCAGGAACCGTAAGCCGTCAGACTCCTCGGAAGAGATGCACAGGAAGTCTGATTTATTTGTCTTCCACAGAAAAACTCGCTCTAGTCCTTCAGTGCTAATTATCGACATCTGTTTGGATTCAAGGATTTGACCCAGAATAGAATCTTGACTCACTTCAGTGTTCATGACAAAATGACCCTCCTTCTCTCTGAGGATTTCCTGTTTTAGTTTTAAGGCAGGGAATAAACAACTTAATCGAAAATGGTCCAGCTTAGAAAGGCAAGCAGGGCCCTGGGGGGGAGGGAAAAGTTCATGTGCGTTTCCCCACTGCTTCGTGGCAAACCCTTCTCTGAACTTTTTTTGCAAGTTGACATCACGCACCATGTCAGAGCACGAGAGTGGACGGAAAGCGGACAGGGCAGGATCGGGTGGCAGATGGGGGCTGGCTTTGACTTTAAGCGATGTTATGCTGTAATAGAAAAGAGGTGTTCCCAGTTTTATTTCTAATGAGCCTGCTGATTGGAGAAATGCGCGATCAATTAGCACCCTTCTGAAGATGTCTTTGACACCCAAGCAGCAAGAGGGAAGAGCCATGCCATGATCATGGGCATTCCCCTAAGTGCAGGTTCTACACGGCTTGGTAGAGGCAGTAACAAAGCTATGAAATGCACACAGCATCTCAGGAATGCACAGAGCTCCCGCCTCCAGTCCCCGTGCGCCCATCCTCCTATACCTTAGCTTTGCAGCTAAGCACGAACTAGCTACGTCGGGGCTAAAACCTGTGGGCAAAGACAGACCAGATTATCAATAAGACATCCCTTAAAGACCAGTGTTTTGTTTCACTGGCGAGCAAGTCATCCCATAGAACATACCAAAGTGTCCTTTGTAAATATCACAACCCAACCATTTTGACAATATCTTCCCATATATTCCTTAGTGAAAGTATAACACAAATGACAATTCTTTGATATTGCTATACGGTTACCCAACTGCCACTAGCTGGTCATCACAAATGACCCCTCCAGTGCCCCCTCCACGAAGAGGTAGGGGAGAGAATTCTTCATCAGCAGCAACAGTGCTGGCACCCCTTCTGCCAGGGCCTGGCTAAAACAAGGGACAGCGGCCCAGGCTCGAGCGCTTATAGGCAACACGGGCCAGCGTTCCCAGTCTCTTTACAAGAGCCTCTCCTGGTTCTCGCTGTTTGCCTGTTGGCTACAGACCGTGTTGTCTGAGATGAGCTAGGAATTCCAGGGAGGGGAGTTCCAGACGCCAAACAGGGGCTGGCTCTGCACCTAGTGGCACCTTGGTAGACTCAGATGGCGTGGGATGAACCTGGCCCCTTCAGGTCTCGACACCGGGCACCCTTGGTTCGATCCGGTGGTTCTGCTAGCCTAGGGGATTCTTTGGTGTGTCAAAGCAGAGCCGTCTGCCTGGAGAAGGGAACACGATGCACTCACATGCAAATTAGAAGGGATCGTCTTTATTTCTACAGCAGCACCCGAGCATCCCAGACACGGGACCTGCAGAAGTGGGGACTGATATTTGCACACACTTCAAGCCGGTTATTGAACCAGGGATGGGGCAGAAGACGAGGCAGGGGCATCCTTCAGAATCAAAAGGTAAAGTCAAGGGCCCTGACAGGCAGACTCTAAAAGGATGTGGATGTCCCTGCCAAGGTAGTGATTCCCCCGTGCGCTGAGCGGACTTGGGGGGGAAACCTAGCACTGTGGTTTGGAGTCTACGCCCTTGGATGTGTCAGCACGTCAGCGAGGAAGCTGCTATGTGAAGGTCTGGCAGCTCAGAGCTCCCAGAGGTGCCCAGGCAGGAAGGGAGATGGAAGCTTCCGTATGAGGAGGTGGGCAAGTGCATCCAGACAGCGATCGAAGGCTGCATACCCGTAACAACGAAAATCTCAAGTTGTGCTTTTCTTCTTTTTAAATACAATGGGTAGAAAGAAAGAAAAGGAAAAAAAAAAAAAAAAAAGGAAGCACCATCCATTGTGAAGACAAGAAGAAAATATTAGAAACACTTTGGAATGTTAACAGATTATGTGACTCTCTAAAGAGCGTGGCTAGGCAGCTTAGTGAATTAATTGCTTATGAATTAAAAATAAATTATTATAAAATAGATTTCTGTACATTTTACATACATATAATCTCTCTCAATATTTCCTAAGCCCCGGGTGGGGAGGGGGGCGGGGCGGGAGGGTCTGATCAGTCCCAGCCGAAGTCGTGGCCCGTCATCTGGTAGAACTTGCGGTTGAAGGGCCGGTAGAAGTCGCGCAGCCGCCGCAGGACCTGGCCGTCGATCTCGGGGTGGGGTCTGCCCTTGGTCTTGCCCAGGCAGTGAGGGCGGCCGCTGCCCTCGGCCTTCTTGAGGCAGGGGAAGCCCTTGGTCTGGTTGAAGTAGAAGTGCTTGTCGGAGATGATGCGCTTGAGGCCCAGGAAGTCCTGCACGCGGCCCAGCTCGCCGGCCGGGTCGCGCACCAGCCGCTCGCCGCTCACGAAGAGCAGCTGGCGGGCGGGGAAGTGGCGCAGCCAGCGCTCCAGGTGCTCGGCGTACAGGCCGATCTGGATGGCGCTCCACGCCCGGTCCACGAGGCCCGCCGTCCGGTTCCTGAAGGCCAGGCTCTCGAAGCTGGGGATGTCGGGCCGCTTGGACAGCGTCTGCGTGTAGTCCGAGACGGCCCTGGTCACCGGGTCCCGCACCACCACCAGGAGCTTGGTGTCCTTGGACATGGCCGAGATGCGCGCGGGCGCCTCGCGCGTCACGAAGTAGCTGGGCGTCTTCTCCATGGTGATCTGCCCCTCCAGGGTCCTCGGCATCAGGTCCCTGCGCGGAGCAGAAAGGCACGTTAGGGCCTGAAAACTGAGCTCCTTCCCAGCAGAGGGAGGGTCTTACAGACCCGGAGCCTGAGTTGAGGTACCAATTCTCCGCTTACTAGATGTGTGACCGTGATCGCGGAGAAGTCGCACAGACGCAAGGCTGCGCACCCCCGGTTCCTCGCGGACGTACTTAATGGGAAATAATAACACTACCGCTCTCCTACGGTTGTTGTGGTGATTCAACGTATTAATATACCTCCGCAGCTTAGAAGAGTGCCTGCCACAGGCAGGGAGACTTGTATGATATCTTTCTTAGCATAATTTAAACATAACTACGTAGGCAAAACTGCTATAACCTACAGGCAAGCTAGGACATGATATTTGGACCAAAAAGCAGTTCTGTGTGGTGATTAGCACTAAAAATCACAGGCATCAATGATGTAAGACTGCGCCTGATTTGCTCCCTGAGTTCCAGCATCCGAATATGTGAAACGGGAATGATTTCCACCCACTGCATTCGGTTGTTGCGGGGTTTGTAAGACGGAAGCATTTAGCTTAACATTTAAGCACTGTGGGCTTGGACGTCAGACCGCTTGGGTTCAAATGCCAGCTCGGTCACTTATAAGCGGTCTCATTTTCAGCAACTTACTTTCTGGCCTTCTCTCCTCAGCTGTAAGAAGAAAGATGATAACACCAACCTTATGGGAGTTTAATGAGGATTAAGACAATTAATGATCATAATATGCTTTGAACGTGCCTGGCATACGTTATATATTCGATATTCACTAGCTGCGGCTACTACTCCATCATTACAATCATCATGACCGTGTTCAGTACACAGTTCATAGCACACAGTAGGACCACGCTGAACATGTATGTGTACACGTTGGTGTGTGTACATCAGAAGGAGATTGTTACCTAATCGGACACTAAGTAGCGGTCACAGATGTACAATCTTCCATTTGCTATGGGATAGAGATTTCTGATTGATTCCAACCTGGGCCCAGAAATTGGAAAAAAGACAATTTCCACGTCATTTTTGACCAAAATATTTACCTCTCAGTAGGACATTCTGAACTTCCAGCTTCAAGCCATCCCTCATCTACTGAGACCAAAATCCCTCTAGGGAGACATTTATGGAAATGACGATATAAACTCTATTGCAAGAGGCAGAAAGGGCAACGGGCTCCTCCTTCACAGCTAGTTAGAGGAAGCATGCTTCTCCCCGAAGGACTGCCTTGCAGCCCTGCAGCTGCCCCCGGCTTAAGCTAAAGCTGGATTGACCCACTTTGCCCGTTAACCACTTAGACAAACGTGGCCGTGTCATCAGGCTAACATGATGAAGGATTAAAGAGGGGCCCGGCTCTCAACTTATTTTGCATTTCGCTCAGAAGCAGATCGAGTTTGGTCAAGTTCGAGTTGTTTCCAGTGTTCAGCCATTTGTACCTAGACTGAATCTATAAGAAAGGGTTTAATATTCAGAATCCAAGTGCTATACCGCTATGACTGAAGGAAACCCAACCCGCCAAGTTCTCCAGGGCCACGGCAGATGGAGTGGGTTTGGGGTCTGTCCTCAGAGGGTCTAAACGCGTAGGAACTTTGAATGAACCAGAGAAGTTCTAAAAGCCTTATAATTCTGATGTTCTCCAGTAGTAAAGGTTGCCCTAATTTTCTTTTTCTGCTTCTTTTCTTTCTTCAGATGGCACGCCTCCTCCCAGGGTCCAGCAAGTGAACTTATTGTTTGAACTGGCAAATTGCACAACAATAAAGAGGAAGGTTATTGAAATGGATGTAACCCAATGCACTACAGCCGAACAGATGCCAAAACATTGACACAAAGCAGATGATGGAAGTGAACGAACTTGAACTTCAGAGAGGGGACAAGCTGCAAGCCACATTGGGTTGGGGTGGGCCCATCTCCCCCTTGGATTGAGGAAAACTAGGAAGAGTCAGGGAAACATCCGGTCCCCTGTTTCCCTCTCCTGGGGGAGAATGTCCTCTTGCTTGGTTACAGAAATACCCCACATATGCACACTAGTATAAATAAAATAGATAACCAACAAGGACCTAGTGCAGAGCACAGGGAACTCTACTCCATATTTTGTAATAACCTATAAGGGAGAAGAATCTGAAAAAGGATATAGATAGATAGGTATAGATATATGTATAAGCGAGTCACTGTGCTGTAACCTGAAACTAACGCAATGTCGTGAATCAACTTTACCCCAATAAAAAAAAAAATACCCGCACGTTTCCTGACCTCCAACAGCAATCTTTTTTTCTTAATTCTAAAAATCTACTTTTTAACCTACATACAGTAAACAATCATTCTTGGTGTCCAGTTCCATGACTTCGGACACATACATAGAAATCTTTAACAACCAGCATCACCGGTTCTATCACTCCCAAATCTTCCCCTTGTGCTGCCCCTTTCCAACGAAGAGCTTAAAGCAAGCTCCTTCCACAAGGCAAATCCCCTTACAAATAGCCCGAGACTGCCCAAATCCTTGTTTGGATACCCTTGGGACGAAAATCTTGATTGAGAAGAGAAAATGGTCAATAGAGACTTAGACATTTTGACATCACAGATCTATTTACTGTTGCTTAAAAAAAAAAAAAAAAAAAGAAGCTACAAGTTTTCATGAGGGTGAACATCCCTGGCCACGTGCCTGCCTTTCCAGGCCTCAGCCTCCTGGTCTGTGAATTAGCACTGAAGAGGAGGTCGCATTCTGATAAACTGCTCTGAGGACGATCCCACTGTTGTGTCAGGTTGGTAACCGGCCAGGAAGCCGAAATGCTGCTTCACTTTTAGCTGCTCCCAAAGCCCACGTCCAGCCCCTGAGAATTCAAAAAACAACAGAGCAGCCAGGAGAAACCTTTACACACAGAAGAATCAGGATTTCTAGGAAGGTTACACCTCTCCTCCCCACCCTGGAAACAACTAAATAAATAAACCTCCACAGTCCGAAATCCACGTGGGGAATAAGGATGCCCGCCCCCTTTTTTTTGAGCAGCTGATAAACCCGCAAGTATCAGCAGCAAAACTCAAAAACGCTGGGATCCCCAGAGACGCAGGGAGAGGTGGGGCTGAACAGGTAGAGCACAGAAGATTTTTAGGGCGTTGAAAATACCGAGTGATACCGTCATGACGGATACGTGTCTTTATGCGTTTGTCAAGCCCACAGAACGGACATCTCCAAGGGTGGGCCCTGCTGTACGTCAACTATGGACTTGGGGCGATGATGACTGATGTGTCAGTGTAAGCTCATCGTAACCAGTGGACCACTCTGATGGGGGAAGGCTGTGCTTCGGGGGGAGCAGGAGACCTATGGGAATGTGGTTGAACCCCAAATTCACGCGCCGGTGCTCGGTTTCTGGAACTTTGAGCTTTCTGCTTGATTTTGCTGTGACCCCAAAACTGCTCTAAAAAATAAATCAATAAAATCTGCTTTTAAAAAAAACAAACAGCAACCCCGACGACCCCGCGATCCCTTCTCTCCTTGGCTTCCTGTCTGTGAAGGATGGTTTCCTCCTTGGGAAGAATGGGGTCGCACACCCTTGCACCCTCAGCCCGGGCCTCAAGCGCAGGTGCAGCGTGCTCATTGGGACCCTTTCCTAACCCTCACCTTCCTCTGCGGCTCCAGTCGAGGGCTCTCCCTGGGACGCTGGGATCACGGCACCTGTGACCACTCAGGAAAAAAGAAAACCCTTTCCTCCCAGGGAACACTGAGGGCTGTCAAAGGTAGCACATCTTAACCTGTGACAGGCAAGATCAGGGACTAAACAGCCAACTTCCTGCCTTGAAAATACATGCCAGAAAAACTCAGAAAACGAACAAAAAATAACAAGTCTTCTTTTATGAAAGGATGCCCTTGGGTTCCTGGGATCTGACTGCTCGGCTGCCCAAGCCCCTCCCTCATCCTTTCCTCCTCCAGAGGCCTGGCCCACCCTGCCTGGTCCCCAACGAAGGCAGTTAGGCTGAGGTTAGCTAAGTGTGTCAATCTCCCCATCACAGAGGCCCGGGAAGCACTCAGCTGGCTAACTTGAAAAGGGCAGAAGGGCAGCTGGGGGGTCGCAGGGAGGGGACATTGCCAAGGAGAAAACTGCAAAGCTGCCGACAGTCCCGAAGGTGACAGACACTGGCAGGGTCGGGGGCGAAGAGAGGGCACATGTCCCCAGAAGCTAGCGGGTGCTCTGGAGTCCCCAGGGTCATTAGAGACCTAATCAGAGGGGTTTCTGTAGTGACAAGTGTGCGGGAAGCTGGTGTCACCTCTTCTGAAGTCCCATCTACCAGCCCTGAACATCCACCCCAAACTCTTCCCCGGGGCGGTGCCTTTCTACCTTGTGACCTTATAAATTACAGTGGACTTCGGGGGGAGGGGAGGGGGGCAAAGACAAAGGTCCAGCCTTGTAGCTTCCATCCCGACAGAAAGATGAGACACCCAGGGATGAGAAAGGAACTCTTCCTGTAAACTTGACTGTGGACAAGGAGACACCGGCAGCTCCTGAGACTTGTAACTCGAGCTGTAAGTTGTAACCCTGGGAAGTTTCTTCTTTAAAGCAGTTTTCTTCCCAGGGGAGGAGTGGGGGGGGGGGGGGGTCAGGGAGGAAGATGGGGATCAGCTCAGCCCCTTCTTATCTGGAACCTTCTTCCTTTGTAGGAAGTCTCTGAGCCCACCAGATCAGAGCTCCCCTTCAAAGGGCCACATCTCCATAAATAATTATCTCCATTTGGGTGAGATGTTTGCATATCAAAGAACTCCTCTGGGAGGGTTTCAAATAATTTAAAATGAAATTGTAAATAGTCTGTTGCTCTCCGTGTCTCTCTGGTCCCCAGGAGCAGCTGCGCTCCCGGAAGTGATGTCATTATTCATTATAAAGTTTACTGGGTCTTTTCACTTTCTTTCTTTCTTTTTTTCTTTTTTTAAGGTAATGGGTAGGAAAGAAGAAAAATAACAAAGGATGGACTCCCCCGGGTCCCCTCCTTGGCCAACCCTCTCTCCTTTCTCCCCGCCCAGCCCCCAACCCCACTGCAAGGATTTGGCCTCCATTGTCCTAGAATTTCAATACTGCTCAGAAAATGAAAAGCCTTTGAATGCCATAAGGGGGTGGGGCTCAAAAGAGCATCTCACTCCTCTGGGTCAACTCAAGATTCCTTTCATTTTGGCAGAGTCCTCTGTTATAGACCCTGCTTCACAAAGGCCTGAGTTCCTGTTCCTCGAAGGGGCTGGGGGGCTGAGGGGGGTGGAAGGAGGGTTTCAATTAAAAGCTAATAGCCTTTTGTGTCTGCGCTCTGTGGGGCGTTGCTCGTGTTTATCGGACCTCACTGTGTGCGGGCACAAATCATGTGAAATCAGAGTAATCTGTGTCCCGTTTCCTGAAAAAAAAAAAAGAAAAAGAAAAAAATGTTTTTTCATCAATAGAAGAAAGTTTTCTGGGAGGCACACTCTCTCGAAAGTAAAAGTAAAATCAGTCCTGCCATTGGGCAGACAGGGCAGAGCAGGGGACCCAGAAAGGGGAGAGTAGGGCACCAGATGCAGAGGCAGAAAGGCTGCCGCTGAAGCAGTTCTGCCCCTTCCTGCTTTGGCCGATTCTCCTCTGTGTAGACCTGACCTGCTCATCAGAGATGAACTCTGATCAGTGCGGGCTTCCCGTCTGGAACCGGCTCCTTTTCCCTGGGGGCGGTGGGAGCCCCAGCTCTGCCTGGGTTACCTCCCAGGCAACAAAGGGCCAGCCCTCAGGTTGTTACACTGGCTGGTGTGTGTCACAGGCTCCGGTAAATCCTCTCCCAGCTCCCTGCTTCATCCCAGGAAAGTTTGCCTACCCTGTGCCCTGGGCAACGAGGTGCAAATGTTTGTAAACAGGCCCTTACTCCACAGCTTCTGAGCCATTCCACACCGCCCGTGAACACAGCGCGGATGAAAATCACTTCCCCACCAGGGAAGCACCGCCCCCGCCTCCCCACCCCACCGCCACCCCACCCCCCCCTCCACCCCACACCCCCCCCACTCCCCCACACCCCCCCCCCCACCCGCCGCTTCTCCCAGGGCAAGGGGAGGGACTTCCTGGCCCAGCGAAAGCCCTGGGCTCTGGTTCCTGCCCTGCCACTGACAAGAGCCTAAGACCTCGGACGAGGCACTCAAAGATTTGGGCTCAGTTTCCTGTGTATAAAAATTAATGGACTGGGGGACTTCCCTGGTGGTGCAGTGGTAAAGAATCCACCTTCCAATGCAGGGGACACGGGTTCGATCCCTGGTCGGGGAACTAAGATCCCACGTGCCACGGGGCTACTGAGCTCTCACGCCTCAACTAGAGAGCCCGAGTGCCGCAAACTACAGAGCCCACGCGCTCTGCGGCCCACAACTAGAGAGGCGACCGCGTGCCACAACAAAAGAGCCTGCATATCACAACTAAGACTTGACGCAGCCAAAAAATAAAAAATAATAAACAAAATAAATATTTCAAAGATGGATTGGTTTAAAAGGGTGTTCTTAGGCTCTACGGGGACCCTTACAATCTCCATCTCTCCCTCCCCACCCTCATGCCACCCCTCCTCCTCCAGCCAGCCATAGGTTGGCACAAGTTGGTAAAGGAGAACATATATAAATATTCGATGATTGAATTGGTACAAAGTGTACTTCAAAGTGTACCTTGGGGGTACAGATCAACCCCAAGAGTGGAAGTCAATGTCAAGGGTGTCCTAAAACTAGGCACTCACTTGTTAGGCAACCTGGTGCCTGGTGGAATAGAAAGGAAAGTAGGGTTCAAGGTCAGGCTGTGTGTCTTCAGGCAAGCTGTCTAACATCTCTGAGTTGTCTCTCTGCATTTGTAAAATGGAGATATTTGTCCTGCTTTAAAAAAAATGAGATTCAAATGTAGTTCATATGTGAATAAGCTCTTAAAGCAGCAAAACCCTTCCTATGGGTAAGGTGGAATGAACCCTACTTATGTCCCCTCTTTATTATCTCCTTTGACTTATGGCTCTAAATAGCAGGGATATTTCTAGGGAAATATTGCTAAGGAAAACGAAATTCCACATTGGTTCTTAAATTCAAAGTCTCCTGTAAAACAAATATTTGAAAGAGTCTCCGTTTCCTGAAATTCTTCACTTGTGCTAGGAAGGATCCCATGTTTTAGTTCCCTGGTAGGACCTTGGAGACCAAGAAAAACCAAACTCCCCTTCTTGGGTTGACATCACTGAACGGATGTGATGATCCAAGCCAAAGGGGAGCAGGAAATGAGGCAGTGTTTCATATGAACGCATCCTACTTTGGAGGGTTCTTTCTCTCTCTCTTTCTTTGCTTCCTTCCTTCTTTCTCTCTTTCTTTCCTTCTATCCTTCTCTCTTTCCTTCTTTCCTTCTCTCCTTCCTTCCTTCCTCCTTCTCTCTCTCTCTCTCTCTTTCTTTCTTACTTTCTTTCCATGGCAGAGAATGAGGTTTACCTGAAGTAAAACAGCCCGTTTAGGGACAGGGGTCCATCCCTGGCTGCTGAAAAGAAACAACGCAACTGCGGAAACCAGATTCACAGAATGAAGAGTTGATATAATCCATTACCTTCCTGCCTCCTGACTGCAGGGACAGTAGGAGTTTGGGATGAGAGAGAAATCCCAGTTAATCCTCAACTTAAGTCCAAGACAATGGCCCCATCCCTCTCCCTGCTCCCCTTCTACTTTACAAACAGAACTCTACTTTATGGTTATCAACTGAAAAGTTGATATAAAGTATAAAGTAAATTAGGTCAATAAAAACCCCAGACGTAAGTTTGAGTTAAGCTAAACTGAAGGGAAATGAGAGCAAAAAAACTTCCCTTATCACAGGCTTTAAATAGCTCGAGAACATTTTAGAGAAGAAAAGAGGTGCTTTCTAGAGAACATCCTTGGGAGTGTATAAACCTGGAGACATTGCTGACAAAGAAAACCCTGCAGTTTCTTATTTGTACGCCGATAACCAGCAGCAATTATTTCTTCCCAGTTGGTCTGACCTAGTGCTTGAAGCTGATTGGAAGGTGTCTAGAGAAAGGAAGTGACATGGCAAGGCCGATGGAAACTCTGAAGACACCCATCAGGACTTCCCCGGTGGTGCAGTGGTTAAGAATCCGCCTCCCAATGCAGGGGACACAGGTTCAAGCCCTGGTCCGGGAAGATCCCACATGCCGCGTAGCAACTAAGCCCGTGCGCCACAACTACTGAGACTGCACTCTGGAGCCTGCGAACCACAACTACTGAGCCTGCGTGCCACAACTACTGAAACCCATGCACCTAGAGCCCATGCTCCGCAACAAGAGAAGCCACCGCAATGAGAAGCCTGTGCACCACAAGGAAGAGTAGCCCGCACCCACCGCAACTAGAGAAAGCCCGTGCGCAGCAACGAAGACCCAACGCAGCCAAAATAAATAAATAAAATTATTTAAAAAATAAAATAAAGACACCCATCAAAGTGCCCTCTCTCCTACTCTTTTGGGGATTCTCAGCTTGTGAAGTACGGAAGCTTTCCAGAGCCAGTTTTCAGGAGGAGAAAGTCACATCCATTCATTATCACGGTCACCATTTTTTTATAAAAACTCAGTGCATCTGTAACAGATTACTATATAAAGTCCAACTTGCTTGTGTGTTTCATGTCCAAAGATAGGACAGATGGAAAGTCTTGGAGGCTGAAGCTCTGCTCAAGTGTTCTGTATTACTTGAGCACGTCTCATCAAGATTGTTCAAATTCTATGAGAACTTCCTGATAGACGGTGAGTCTTAAAGTTTCCAGTGATTCTTCTGTGCTTGAGACAAAGCGTTCCCTCCCCCCACCACCCCCGACTCCACAACTCGCACAAGGGAACAAAACTGTAAGCGCCAGGGAGATCAAATAACCAAATGGGTAGTGAGAGGGCTGCTAAGAATTACAAGCAAGATTAGCCTTTTACCCTGCATTAGCCCCAGTGAAAAACTAACCCTGTAACTATTTTTAAGCCCTCACGACGATTTCTAAGAACAAAATGTTTGGTTGAATCTTATGGCCCGCCATGTTTTGTTTTGTATTTATATGGACGGTGAATTGTAAAGATTTTTATCTTCAAAGGAAATACAAGAACAAAACCCAGCAAAACACCCAGCATGGGAAGCACTGGAAAATAATCTGCTGGATGAACACATAAATGAATGAATGAAAGGAAGAGAACTAGCAGTGCTTAAAGCTAATGACTAGAGGTCACAATGCAAATATGTAAAGAGAATTGGGGGCAATCTGGGATAATGAATTACCATTTGGGCCAGGTTTGAAAATGGTGACCATCTCAGGATCCCAATGCTCAAAGGAGTTAATTCTAGAGCAACATTTATGTATCATCCTACCCATTATATTACGTGACACAATTACATTACGAGGCTGTACACATAAAGAAGGTCTTGACCTTGAGTGCTAAGCTACAGCAAAGAACAAGTTCCTTATTTCACCTGTGGAACAGAAGCCAGCCATGAGCGCCTCACTTTCGAACTTTGGATGCACCACCTCCTGGGGCCGGTAATAAACCACTTTCTCTCAAAGTGATAAGTGGTCGCTGTTAACAACAGTAAGAAAAAAGAAATGACTCTAATGAGCTGATGTCTATTCATCGTCATTTTACTTACTATTTTGCTTAAATTATTAAAATTTGTTTGCATTCATCAAATGATGGGGGGGTGAGATACCCCAAATGTCTCTCCCCTGGGTCTCAAAAAGAAAACAGACCAGGAATGTGGACGTAGTCTTTCTCACGGATGGTTAAGGAATCAGTGAAATGGCACGTAGCTATCATTCACGGGGATGATTCTTGCCCTCCAGGGGCTTACTGTGTATTTAGAGAGAAATTCCACAAGCAGAAAGTTTGCCAATACATACTGCATGGAAATGTGGAAAAGAAGCACCCAGGCGTCATGTCCTTTGGGACATCTAAAGCTTCCTTGAGCTGGTCCCAAGGGTGGGTGGAAGTGAAGATATCAAGAACAGAAGATACCCGAGTGTAAGAACATAAGACAGTGATTGAAACATTGGGCTTGGACTGAAGTTTGTTTGTTTGTTTGTGGAACGGTGAGAAATAAGGCAAGAAAGATTGGAAAGCAGGCTGGAGTGGTCCCCTTTCCCCTCTGCTCTCACGATGTTCAACATGACATTCAAGCTCCCTGCCCAGGTGTCTCCCTGCTTTTCCCTAAGGACATGCTATGTCCCCTACC
This sequence comes from Phocoena sinus, assembly GCF_008692025.1. Lineage (NCBI taxonomy): Eukaryota > Metazoa > Chordata > Mammalia > Artiodactyla > Phocoenidae > Phocoena > Phocoena sinus. The sequence goes on from NC_045782.1 coordinate 3,610,606, forward strand.
TTCCTTTTTCACCCTTCACCCCAGCCATGGGCAAGCAGGGCCCTCCTCCTTCTAGTACATTCCTATGGCATCCATTCCTTCCCCAGGCTGGGCTAGCAATTCTGCTCCCCTCTTAGGACCACCACCCTCCCTGCAAATACACACATGCGTGTGTGCGCACACACGCGCAAACATTAGCATAACCTTTCTCTAGCTGCTATTATAGACTTCGAGGGGGTTGAGGACTGGGCTCTGCCTTATTTGCACTGTGGCCAAAATATATGGCTCTTAGATGAATGAAGGGTAAATGAATAAACGAACAAACACCAGACAGAATTTGGATTTGATCTCAGAGGTGATGAGAAGCCACATCAAACGTGGGAGGTGAGTGGCTTCAAGACGTATCAGGAGTGGGGGAGACTGTGCTTCCCAGCAGCCTATTTTAAACAGATCTGGGCTTTTAGCTGGTGATAAATTCCATGAGGCTACTGAGGACTGATACAAGAAGACATAAAGAAATTTGCAATAGGCAGAAAAGATTACTGGATATCTCCAGTGGAAAACTGTGCCCTGTGTTATCTGGAGCTAGCCTTTTTATTGCCTTTGAGATGTTCTGCAACTCTGTAAATTATAGGCAACAACATAGCAAAAGGCAATGTAAGTCTGGACCATAGGCATGCAAATAAGTGCTTTCTGGTGGAACTTCTGTGGGTTTCCTTTTCCACCTCCCACTACATGGAAAAAGCCAGTTTCCACCTATTTGTAATCCATCTCAATGCTCCTTTATGTCAAGGAAACTTAAGTTCTTTTGACTTCTCCTTTGGACCAACGGTAACATCTGTCTGGTTCTCATTAATATTGGGTTGGCCAAAAAGTTCGTTCCGTTTTTTCTGTAACATCGTATGGAAAAACCCGAACCAACTTTTTGGCCAAACCAATAATAAGTAAAAAAAATCCTTAATGTGCTCATTAAAGAAATATAAACCTTAACACTATAACTGGATGAGAGTACTGATTTTACCTTTTGCTTTTAGAAAACTACCCTTTACCAAAAAGGCTGGATTAGCCATGTGCTTTTTACGAGTGCTATCCAAAAGAAGATGTGGTACATAATAGACAATGGACTCTGCCATAAAAAAAGTCATCTGCAGCAACATGGATGGACCTAGAGATTATCATACACGTAAAGTAAGGCAGAAAGAAAGACAAATACCATATGATATCACTAATCTGTGGAATCTGAAATATGACACAAATGAACTTATCTACGAAACAGAAACAGACTCACAGACATAGAGAACAGACTTGTGGTTGCCAAGGGGGAGGGGGGTATGGAGTGGGAGGTTGGGATTAGCAGATGCAAACTACTATATATAGAATGGATAAATAATAAGGTCCTACTGTAGAGCACAGGGAACTATATTCCGTATCCTGTGATAAACCATAGTGGAAAAGAATATGAAAAAGAATGTACAGATATGTACAGCTGAGTCACTTTGCTGTACCACAGAAATTAACACAACATTGTACATCAACTATACTTCAGTAAAATAAATTTAAAAAAAAAAAATAAGAGTGCTATCCACGCCAGTGGCTGTTACCCCACAGCATCCTCTTTATATAACCCCGTCCCCAACTTAGTACCAAGAACAGCCATGCTTTCTTTTGAGCAAACAGCTTGTTTGAGTGATTTGTGTAACTGAGGTGTGTCTGTCTGTGAGGGCTGCCATGGAGCTGGGGGTCATGTCCACTGTCATTTGAGAGACATTTCTTAGGCCAGTTCCTGGCTCCATTTTATGGCCCCGCTATCGATTCTCCTGTCTTACTCTCACATTTTATGTGTTTGTGGCCCTTTCGGTATCATTCACAAGCCACCTGGAGTACGTGTTCAAGAAGGGCAGATACACAATAAATGCAGTTCCGCAGATCTGAGTGGGAAAGCGGTGTTGGGGTGAAAACCACAGAACGGCTGATTCGAAGACACGCAGACGGAAGGAAAAAAGAAAAGTTGGTAACAGGTTTGAGACGAGGAAAGACCTTCAGTTTTTAAGCAAGATGTACTGAGGGCGGGGTCCTTCTGTGTTCTGAGTTCACCCACAGAAACTGTAGCTTCCCACACAGTGTTCAGGGTGAGACTCAGAACACAAGGTCGGTGTTCATTCCAGAAACGTTATAAACAAACGAGGGTTTAGGTTTTTGTGTCCGTATGTAAAAAGCAGAAATGGAGAGCAGGTGAGCATCACCCCAGTTTCTAAGCTAGAAAAGGTTTTCTGGGTCCAGGCAGGTCAGCCTTGGGTAGGGTGGGAGCTTTCCTGGGAGGCCAGTCGGAGGCCGGGGGCTGCGAACAATGGCCACCTCTCCCTGAGATGCTCAGCGCTGTTCTCCATTCACCCACAAAACCAAATAAAGACCTTTAAGCTGCTACTTTCCCAAATGAATTCACTTCCAAATCCCGGGCTGGGAACACGCAGCACTAAGCCCGTGAGCAAACACCCGCTAAAGGAGAGAACAAGAGACACTCTCTCGGCTGCCCCATTAGCACGTTTGGGAAATTAATCAACCCCCCAACCCCTTCAAAGACATTGTTTCCCTGGGCTGGCTGAGTGCACATCGATTAACTTCTCACGTGGAAGCAGGTAGGACGACCAGCTAACAAAAAGAGGCGTGGAATCAACTCACTGTATAAAGGTGCCCAGAGCTAATGCCCCAACCATCTTCTTTTATTCTTTTTCTTTTTTTTTTTTAAATGGAAGTATAGTTGATTTATAATACTATATAAGTTATAGGTGTACAACATAGTGATTCAGTATTTTCATAGATTATACTCCACTTAAAGTTATTATAAAATATTGGCTAGGGCTTCCCTGGTGGTGCAGTGGTTGAGAGTCCGCCTGCCGATGCAGGGGACACGGGTTCGTGCCCCGGTCCGGGAAGATCCCACATGCCGCGCAGCGGCTGGGCCCGTGAGCCATGGCCGCTGAGCCTGCGCGTCCGGAGCCTGTGCTCCGCAATGGGAGAGGCCACAACAGTGAGGGGCCCGCATACAGCAAAAAAAAAAAAATTGGCTAGATTCCCTGTGTTGTGCAGTGTATCCTTGTAGATTATTTTATACATAGTAGCTTGTACCTCTTCATCCCCTTCTCCTATCTTGCCCCTCCCCCCTCCCCTCTCCCCACTGGGAACCACTATTTTGTTCTCTGAGTCTGCTTCTGTTTTGTTATATTCACTAGTTTGCTTTATTTTTTAGATTCCACATATAAGTGATACCATAAGTATTTGTCTTTCTCTCTCTGACTTATTTCACTCAGCATAACGCCCTCTGGTCCATCCATGTTGCCGCAAATGGCGGGATTTCCTTCTTCTTCGTGGCTGAGTAATATTTCATTGTATATATACTGCATCTTCTTAGGCTGTCCCCATGGATCTGGAATTCCAAGAGATTTCTTTACGAGACAAACAGTGTCTGTCCAAGGAAGGACCCCCTTTCCCGGGGCCCCGCTTCCTCGGAAGAGAGAGGGTTTTCCTCTTACTCAGAACAGAAATGGGTCTTGTTAATGATCATGCCAGAATGTTACCCTCACGGACAGGCTGCAAGTCCCAGAGCTGTGCCCTCAGAGCAGGGTGCTTCCACTTTTAGGGGTTACAGAGAATTTGGGAAAAGAGCTGGGTGCTAGAGTGCACGTGTGTGACATGCATATGAGCCTCAGCACCCAGGTTCAGGGGGATTACAGACCCGTGGGGGCCATCCATGGGCCCAGGTGGAGAGCCCCGAGATGGGTCATCAGCAATGCGCCAGCCATGAGCCAGCTGCTCGACCATCAGAGGCCCAGACGAGGTGGTGTGTGAGGCAGTCAGCGTACTCAGCACAGTGGACACGTGTTCTCCACCCACCTGTGAGGTCAGCATCACAGTTAGGACCCCCAAGCTTCGCTCACCCCCCGATGCTTTGCCTGAACTACCTCCAAATGGGATACGCCTCTGTGTTTTAGTGACATCGATATGATGAGCTGGCATGACAGTGGTCTGCACGTGGTCCTGTAAAGCCACAAAGACACGGCCCACTGTGATGCTCAACAGGGAAGCCAGTCTGCCTCCAGGCAAGAGTGACTAGGCCTCCTTGTGGTCAGAAGATGCGTCTCTCTCTGCCTTGGCCGTTATGAGGTCAACTCTAAGACCCGCGCGTGGCACTTCATCCACCGGAAAGGACTGGGCACTCAGGCTCTCCGTGGGGTGTTTGCTCCACTTTAGAGCCAGGAGAGTGAGGCTGAGGGCGGTTAGATGGAGTTGCCCCAAGTATCCAGCCACGACAAAGCAAGGACTCGGGCTTCAGAAGGTTCAACTCCGAATGTCACGTTCATCCCGGCTCTCAGCAGTTCTAAGAACCTCCAGGATTAAAATTCTCAAATACAGCAACCATCTCTCCAGACCCATCTGACCCATCGATTATCACCTACCCCCTTTCTAAAGAGGCGTCCATCTCCCCTCTTTTTCAGACAATAAAAAAAAAAACGGGCTTCCCTGGTGGCGCAGTGGTTGAGAGTCCACCTGCCCGTGCAGGGGACGCGGATTCATGCCCCGGTCCGGGAGGATCCCACATGCCGCGGAGCGGCTGGGCCCGTGAGCCATGGCCGCTGAGCCTGCGCGGCCGGAGCCTGTGCTCCGCAACGGGAGAGGCCACAACAGTGAGAGGCCCGCGTACCGAATAAATAAATAAATAAATAAATGGGGAATTATAAGGGCAAAAATTATAATGGAATAAACATAAATATATATATAAACATATATATATGGAGAGAGAGAATTTAGAAAGTGAAAGCTAAATGTCTCACTGGTTCCCTGCACTTCTGCCCTTTAGCCTTTATTTTAGGAGTTCATTTTTCACCCAACCCAACCGAAACAAATGATGTGTGGGATCTTCCCAGACCGGGGCATGAACCCGCGTCCCCCACATCGGCAGGAGGACTCCCAACCACTGCGCCACCAGGGAAGCCCTAGCCCTGGTTTTTTTCAACAGTATTTGTCTCGTAAAGAAATCTCTCAAAACTCCAGTGTCCTGCAGGAGAAAAAGCACTTGCCCTCCGATCCTATAGGACCAACATCACAGACCAGGGCGGCTCTATACGGCTCGCCCAGAAGGCTTTGCTACCACCCTGCCGGGGCCAGGGAAAGAATCAAAATTTCTCACAAGGTGTTTTCAGGTATCTCGGACAGAGGAGCTGACCTGAGGCTACACCCGCTCTGCCCTCCTTCTTCCCTTTAAACAAACCAGGTGTGTAGAAGGCAAAGCGAGCTGGTTCTAAACGTCCAGAGGGCAGAAGTCACGACTCAATCCATCTTTAGAAGCAGTGAGACACAAAAGCTGTGCCAGGCTGAACAACCCACTCCAACCAAGAAGAACAGGCTGATAAATTAGTCTTGGGAAGCCACCGAGCAGAGCCCCCAAGAATCAACTCAATAGGCCCTGTTCTAGCCCATTAACTATTTGAGATTACCATCATGCGGGGAGCCGCCTGTCAGCTGGAAATTAAATTAGCCTGGCTATAGACCAGGAATGTCAAGTGGAAAATATCTGATGAGCGATCCTGGGGAAAAACTCCACCACCAAACCCCACCCCGCCAAGCAGCATCCTTCCATCCTCCAAGCTGGGCCCTTCTGTGCAGTGGCTCTTCTGAACGATAAGAAGCACAACACAGCCCAAGGGGTGAGGCTTTCCTGGTTCTGGTTTTCAGAGAAAAGCACAGCCCACTGGGGTCACTCCTAGTAAAACAGCCGAAGAGGTGGCCTCATGAGACAAAATGGTAAGAAATGTGGCATTCAGAAAGAGACAGAGTAAGAAATGTTCAGATTAGAAAGAAAGGGAGGGGGAGGGTGAAGAGAGGGAATGGGGGCAGGGGATAAACACACATGTGCACCCAGCATCCCTGGGGATGGTCTGTGCAGAGGCATACGCTCCAGTGAGGGGGCAGCAGGCCCTACCTGCACCTTCAGAACAGGTGTGTGCTTGCAAAGCTACCTTGTAATTACCAGGCTTGGCATTTGGCTGTGGCAGCCAAGCCCTGAGCAGCTTCTAAGATTGTTGGAACCCAGCATCCGTGGGGCTGTTGCTGCGCAGGTCCTCGAGCTGAGAAGTGGAATTTCTAATTACACGGCATTGGGCTCTACCCTAATGACGGGCTCCATCCAGGCAAGCAAAAAGCACCCAGCTTAGAGGATGTGGGTCCCCGAGCACATCCCAAGAGGATCCCAGCCTTTGCCTATTTTTCTGGGGGGTGGGGCATATTCTCTGATTACCAGCAAAAGCAATTCCTATTTCACACTATTCAGTGGCACTTCGTAAATACCACTTCCAAGTTGAAATGCTTGAGAGAGAGAGAGGAAAGATGCGTAATGAACCATACTAGTTACCCTTTGAAGTCATGATGTTAAAGGCTCACTCACCAAAGCCCTCAGTCCCCCTGACGCTGTCCCACTCGCCTTCCTTTCTCCCCTGCTGGTCCTTCCCTGCGTCCACACTTTTTCACATAAACTTCCTTGGCTTTTCACATGTGTTCCTTCTGCCAAGAAGACGCTCCCTTTCTCACATGGTCTGTACACGAACTTCTATTCATCCGTCAAAACGTTGTTCTGCGTTACCTCTTCTCTGAAACCTTTCCAGGAAAGATCCTTCCCCACTTCGAAAGATTTACTCACTCCTTCCTCTGCAATATTTCTTTGCCTTGAGCATCCTTCTCTTTTTGCCTGTATCACACACCGCATGACTTTATTTAGCCATCTCAACCCCCGACTTCACTCACGAGCTCTGTAGTCAATATCCATGGTGTAGGCCAGGCCCTGTCCCCGCCCTCATTTATGGAACCCCCAACTGGCACCCCTTTACACTAAGAACACAGAGAGCTTCTTCTCTGCCCCTAACCTGCCCTCTTTCTTTGATCTCTGATCACAGTGACTTCTCACAGGGACGTGATCCCATCCCCGGGCCCCCAAGATGCCCTTTCTCTTCCTTCCGGTCTCTACCCAACATCACCTCTTTAAAAAGGCCTAAAATAGCCCTTTTCTCCCATCACCCTCTCTCCCACAACTCTCCATCCCCTCTGTCTGTTTTATTTCTCTTCATGGTTCTGATCACTGCAGGAGACCTTCTACTTTTATTAGTTTGTTTGTGTATCAGTCTCCTGCCCATCTCCCTAGTAGAATGTAAATGTCAGGAGGGCAGGATCAGTGTTCATCAAATAGGCACTCAATAATAATCGTGAAATGAATAAATCTCTGCATCCCCAGAGGCTGGCACAGAGTAGCTGCTCAATTAATTGACAAAATCAATATGTAACTATAAGAAGCAAAACTGACATCATTGGCCATTGTAATCCCGGGACACCACGAGCTGAGTGGAATCAACTGGATTCGTCCCCAATTCTCTGTCCCCACTGCTGGTTTCCAATGGACACAATCCCCAGGGGTGTCCATAATGTCTGTTTCCCCCAGGTTATCCTCTTGATAGACTCCACTGAGTAGAGAAAAGACAAAGGATTTTACTATGAAGACAAAACAGCACCAAATCTAAATTAGAATGTAACTGGCAAGCAACCAGCAGCTGGAAAATTCTCTACGGAGGTCACGTGCAATAAAAATAAGTGGGACTGACTAACCCAAGCACACCGCTGAACCTGAATGGTGCAGTCATGTGGGGAGCATCTTTACCTGCAGCCCAGACCGCTGGGTCCACTAGTGCTGGGTCCACAGCTCCAGCTCCTGGGACCTGTCCCCCAACACAGCTGGGGGCTGAGCAACCACAGAGGACACACACCCATAGGTGCCGTGCCCTTGCACTTCCCATCCCCCCCAACCAACATCTCCCAAAGACACCATCTGGGGTAAGATGAGGTGGCTTTGATCAGAGGCCTCCAAATGAATGCAAGCTGAAGTCTCGAAGAAGCTGGTACACATTTCTCCCTGGCAAATGCTCCTTTAACAGAACACAAAAAACCACGAGCCTGTTCCGTACTTCTGTTTCCAGCTGGGACTGGAAGAAAACAACCCTAAAAATGTGAGTGACAGAACATTCCACCAGAGGGGACAGATGGGGAGAGACAGGGCCAGTGCACAGGGCCCACCCCCGCTCACATTGGCACCCCCCTAACCAGAAGCCCTTGGTCGGGCTCTCCTGAGCTCACCCCTTGGCCTCTCGGATCTGTTTCTTCTAAACAGAAGCAGCCCCTGGATCCAAGGGAGATGCAGTTCCAAGCCGGGATTGATCAGAAGTGCCACCTCTTCTATAAGCTAACATGGGAGGCTCCCAAGCTTAACTCAGTCCCTCCACGGTGAGTGATGGGACTAAAACTAAACCGCTCTGGGGATGCTGGCAACCAGGAACCCAGTGTGCTTCTCTCAACTTGCCCAGGATTCTCAGACAGCGGCCAGGGTCAGCCCCAGGGAGTCGGGGCCACGTGGCATCTTTCTCCCCTGGCTTCCTCTGCTCGCTCAGAAGTCGCCCCCCTCAGAGGAATGACAGGGCTCTCCCCGACCCCCAGCAGAACTAGGGACCAGAGGAGGAGGTGGGCGGCCCTGCCTGCAGGCTGTGGCCATTTGGTTCTTACCGGCATCCGAAGCCCAGTTGGGACCTGGGAAGAAGGGCCCTCTTTCCCCCAGAGCCCTGTGGGACAGTCATTCAAGTCACCCAGAGAGGCAACAGGGAAGAGGGGTGTGTGGGTTCTGTCACGAGTGAGGAGGCGTGGCCCGTCCCTTCTCCTGAGCACCATGGGGACACATGCTTGTCCTGGAATTCCAAGAGCCTCATAGAAACCATCCAGTGGGGCTGGGTGTTGATCACCCCAGAAAACCATCTATACATTTTCTTGCTTTCTCTGCCTTGGAAAGACCGAAGCATTTCCTTTTCTTCAAAAATACATTCATATGATTCAAATGCATAATTCATGTCACTGAATTTCTTCAGTATGGGAGGCTCTGCTGCCCCAAAAAGCTTCCAGTGAGCTGAAGACCCATCCTCAACATAACATTCCGAGCTGGCCTCCTGGGCCCTCTCCCCATCCCCCCGCATGTCCCCATCACTTGGCCAGGCCTCGCTCTGGGCCTTTCCCACAGAGCTGCTCTGCCCTGAATCCTTTTATCAGCTTTCTGGGACAATCAGCCAGCCAACTCCTATCCATACGTCAAAGCCCAGCTCAACAGTGACCTCTCCTCTGCTCCCATGGTATTTCTCACTTTGTTCTATATTATCTCTCACTATGGCCCTTTAAGGAAGATCGTGAGCTCTTTGTGGCATCTGATAACGCGTTAACATCTGATTCTCCCAAGTGCTTTCATACTGCTTGGCCCATCCTAGTTGTTCCAGACTGTCTGGTGGATGAAATTAAATCATGGAGGAAGGAACGGTAGACTCCACGGTATCCCATTAGAACCGCCATCTAGACGCTCTGGTCACGACTTGGCGAGAAGGCTGTGTCGTTACTGCCTGATGTTCACAGGCCCCGTAGGAAGAGAAGGTGGGTATTAAGTGTCCTGGTAAAAGCTACGTAACTTTATAGGAGAGGAAGTGTGATAAGAATGAAAAACTAGTCGAGAGTACACCATCCAGGACCCCACTCTGGTGTGAAACTGTTCACCTCCAGATCGTGGGAAACACCTTAGCCAGACACACCCCTAGACCCAGAAGCGAGGTGAGAGGGCCGCAAAAACAGGAGTTCGGATTTCGCCAAATACGAGGAAGGGTCCTTGCTAAGTGTGTCAGGAGATAACAAGATCGTTCGAGCAAGCAGAGTGCGTAGAGGGGAAATCCAGATCCTCCTGTAACTTAAGTTTTGCACAAACAGGTAAACTAATCCCCCATCTCTCTCTGTAAAAGGTTCCACTCATCTCCTTTCCCAGCGACACCTAATCTGAAAGTTTCCTTCGTTTCCGGTGCTGTAAAACTAAAGAACACTTTTAAGTGTCCCCCCCTTGGCCCCGACACAAAGAGGGGGAAATGCATGTTTAAAAAAAGAAAAAAGCGATTGGCTTTGTTTGCAGCTCAAGGCTGCCAATGTTTCTTCGTGGCCCTGCTGTTACTTCTCAGGATTCCGTGCAGGGCGAGCAGTCAGCCTGGTGTGATAACACGCATGCAGACCACAGGGGCGACCCTGGACCAGGCAGGGTGCAAAACAGCTTTGCCCCTTTATCCAGCATCATCAGACATCCTGCTCCATATAAGCAGCACAGCGACGAGTGCTTACTTTTGAAAAGAGACATAATAATCTTCTTGGAAAGCTGAACTAGCAATTAGCCTGCTGGAAGTCCAGCTAAAGAAGCTTGTAGCAAGACCCAGCTTGAAATTCTCACCCATCATCCCAGGAGCAAAGGGGGTGCAGACACATTACATTTGAGATGATATCCCAGTGGCACAAGTACGGAAAACTCCCAATAAGAAGGGGCAGCTGGGACTTCCCTGGTGGTCCAGTGGTTAAGACTCTGCGCTTCCACTGCAGGGGACGAGGATTCAGTCCCTGCCTGGTCCGGGAACTAAGATTCCACATGCCGAGTGGCCAAAAAAAAAAAAAAAAAAAAAGGGGCAGCCTGTTCCAAGGGGTAAAGGTGGACAGACAGAGCCTAGGGTCAGGGGTCAAACTCTTGAACTGCAAGTGACCTTGGAGACCTGTTCTGATAACGTGCCCCACACCGGCATTCGACAAACACCCCTCCTCAGGTTATCAGTTGGCACTGAATGAAAAGAGGATTCTGTACTCGGGGGAAACGCTAGGTTCAACACAATTAAACAGATTTGGGGGTTTTTCTTTGGTTACAGTACTTATCAGGGCCTTTACTGTGCTAACACGCAACCATTTTTTCTACATCACCTATTAATCCTTCAGAACTTTCTTTCACTGAAGAAACTTGAGGCAGTGCTTCTCAAAGTGTGATCTGTGGACCACCTGCCAAGGGTCCTCGAGGAGATAAAGATAAGGTCTGAGAGTAAGTGTTTAAAGCTATTATAAGTCCTCTGACGTGGCTACAAAATCCAAGGCCCTGATCAAGGAACTCACTGGGCAGGGGACAGATCAGTGTGGGTGTTGACACCAAAGAGATAAAGTGACTTGCTTGAGGTCACAGAGTGTCCGTAGCAAGGAGCTGACCCTAAGGCTTGCCGACAAGAGGCCACAAGGAAGGAGAGTCTGTTAAAGAACTAAAAAACATTTTAAATAGGAGGAGCATCCATTAAAAATCATTGATGATGGTGATTCTGATTCTAAATGGCACCCAGCCAACAGACCTCCGCGCATCCTCTCCCAGGATCCCTACAGAGGTGTAAAACGAAAACTAAGTAGAAAAAAGGCTAATGCCAACATCGGACGAGAATGTCCATGAGGAAATTCAAACCTGAAACAGCACATACCTGAAGGAAGGGGGCATTGAGCTGGACCAGGCAGGTGACAAATGACAGAAGCAGGCCAAGTGTGAGACAATAAGGAACAGTGGAAACTGTGTCCAAGGAAGAGAAGATGCCTCCGGTCACAGACACAGCTGTTCTCCAGCTCCAGCCAGCTGCTGCCATGAGAAAGGCAGGCCTAGAACTGTCAGATCCCTTATCAAAAAAAGAAAATCGGGGTGGCGGGTGGGTGGCAGGGAGGAGAGATAGTTAGGGAGTTTGGGGTTGACATGTACACCCTGCTATATTTAAAACCCAAGGACCTACTATAGAGCACAGGGAACTCTGCTCAATACTCCGTAATAACTTAAATGGGAAAAGAATTTTAAAAAGAATAGATACACGTATATAACTGAATCACTTTGCCGTATGCCTGAAACTAACACATTTCTAATCAACTATACTCCAATACAAAATACAAATTAAGAAAAACCCAGAAAATCTGATTTGTATGTGAAATCTGCAAACCTGTCAATATTGGCAATGAATTTGCATGTTTTTAACACCCTAAAAATATTCAATCAAGGATTTCATTTATATTAAGTCCAACAACAGGCAAACCAATCCGTGGTGGTAAAAGGTAGGACAGTGGTTATCCTTGGGACAGGGACGGTATTTGGAAGGGATCTTAGGCATGGCTCTGGGGACTCTGGAACGCCTGTTACGTGGGGATGCAGGCTGTGAAACTTCATCAGGGTGCACACTTCTGACTGGTACACTTTTTTATAGGCATGTGAATAAAATTTTACTAAAAAATATATATATAGGCCACATATATAGGTAAAATAATATGATGTCTGTATTTTCTTCAAATAATATAGAAAAGACAGAATATAGCACTTCCTGGAAATGATGGAGGGAAGTCTTGGGCAAAGTAGAAAACAAGGCCACACGGAGAGGTGATTGTACCAGTGGAAGTCCTACAGATGCTGCGATTTCTCTGGAGTTTCCCCCTGTGTGTGGAGAGACATGTTAACCGATGCCTGAAGTTAGAGGACGTCATTCATAAGGACCAGAGCGCACGGGGCTCCTGGCATGGGTCAGGGCTGGTGACCAGCAGGGCTGCCGAGCTATAAGGTCCGAGTTCTGGGCGAGGGTAGGAACTCAGTGGGCCAGGGCTGCTCTGGGATAAGATCTTCTCCTGCCAGCTGCTGGAGACACTACTAAAGTGGGTGTCTGCACAGCGAGGGGAGAGGGTGTTTAGGGTGTCAGATGACACAGCAGATGAAGAGACCATACGAAGTGAGTGGAGAGGGTTTCTGTATCATCTTGAGAACTAAGAATCTGAGTGCCCTGCTCATGGCGGGGCGGCTTCCAGGGACAGGTGAGAGGAGAGATGGGCTGGCAGACGAGGAGATGGAGGGAGCTGAGGTCAGAAAAGGGGCATCAGATATACAGATCTCGTCGCGGGAGGAAGGGCTCCAGGGACGATGCCAGAGCCCCGGGTCGGTGCAGGGGTGACGGGCATGAAAACTACCAGCCTCAATGCAGACATCCTTGCAACAGAGACGGAGCAGAGAGTGAGTGTAAGTTGGGACAGAAAAAGAGAGAAAAAAATATAATCTTGGGGATATTTTACATGGAAAAGTCTGTGTTTAAGGGGAGGAAAGAAACAACAAAAGACATGGCTTAAACTGGTCCGGAAGGAACATCTTGTCACATTTCAGCCACGGAGAGAAGCTCCATGTTGTAGAGTTTGAAGGGCCCTCAGGGAGGCACTGGGTTCAGGACGCTAAGCCACCTACAGATACAGCTGTATGACCTTGGCCATCTCTGTGAGGTCCCCTTTCCTCCTCTGCAGAATGTGGAAAATCACACAGGAAGTATCACTGCTAAGATGAAATGCACGCTGGCCACTGGCCTGCACACAACAGGCCTCAATCGCTAAGGCGGAGCTATCTTTTTTCCTATTACATCACCTAGTAACTGACATTCCCTCTCCTTCCTTCTTCTCCTTAGCTCTCTCTGGAAGGTTCCCGGAAAATAAAATACAAAATCACATTTCTTAATTTTGACTATTGAATATTTTATCACACGTACTCTCATCTCCTTAAAATGGTTTTTAGATGTATTAGTGGTTCAGGAGGACTAATGATTATTTTTAGCCAGTGCCGACCTTGCTTTGAGACCTCTTTGAAGCCTGTAGAGTTTAGTTCACCGACTAACGGGGCACCTCAAGGACAAGTTCACATCTCTTGAACCTCCTTGGAACCTCAAGTGCTGCCCGGGAGAGCCCTTGCTAAAAGTAAATGCTCAAACAGGGCATTTTTAGGGCAATGATGCTTTCTGTATGACACTATAATGATGGATACATGTCATTATATATTCGTCAAAAGCCATAAAATGTGTAACATCAAGCGTGAACCCTGATGTAAGCTATGGATTTTGGACGACAGTGAGAGCAGTGTAGGTTCATCAATGGTAACAAATGTGTGGCTCTGGGGCTTTAGGTTGAGAGCAGGGAAGCTGTGTCTGTGAGAAGCAGGACGTATATGGGAACTCTGTCTTTTCAATTTTGCTGTGAATCTAAAAGTGCTCTAAAAAAATTAACTCTATATATTTTTAAAAGCTAAGTGCTCAACAAATCCTTGCTGGAATAGGTTAAAAAAAAAAAAGGTCAACACGATTTATAAGAATGACTTCGACTACAGAAAGAGACTTAAAATGGTCACCTTTCCCTTCCTCCATCAAGTATTTCAAATCAATGACAAAGTGATGAGACCTCTCTACCTTGCTCTCCCACCCTCTACCACACACATTTGGGCATCTATCTGTAAAAGCTCTTCGGTGGGACAGGATGTTTATTTCTTTGTGTATCTGTGTTAACTGGCAGCACCAACATATACTGTCTGGAGGCTGGAACAGTCAGATGGAGGGCATCAGGGACCCAAGGACCAGCACACGTGAGAGGAATGGTTGGGCTGAGCCAGGAGGGGTTTCCAGCCAGAGGGGAGGATGGGGAGGGAGACGCCTTCCCGCTGGGGGGTGGGGCAGGCACCGGGAGTGATCTGGAGGTTACAGTTCTCTAATTGTTGGCTGGGTGTGTCTTCTCCTCCAGGGAGACTACTTTAATGAACATGTGGACAAAATCCTGCATTTCTTCAACATCTCCTGCAGCAATAAGCAGTATCTTAAGTGAGCTTCCTGCCCTTTTAAGACAGGCCATCTCCTGCACCTCCGAAAAAACTTCCGGAGGACAAGGCTGCCTTATCCAAATACACAGCAGAATGCTCAACGCCACCCTGTAAAGCCCACCCCGAGAAGAGGCATTTTCGAGCTGGGATTCTGCCTGGACAGCACTAGGGGAGGGTCAGCTGGTCAGTGCCCCCTCCCCCAAGCCTCCCACCAAGGCGGCTTCCAGGTTGCCCGGGGAGCCATGCGTTACCACTCTGGGTAGGGGCAGAGGGAAGGAGGGCGGGCGCCCCGGGAGTGCGTGTCTTCGAGGATCTTAGGGGAGCAGCGGGGATGGGCTGCGGAGGGGCGGGCCCCTGGTCTCAGTCGAGCGGAGATTCAGGAATCGGAAGGGCGCTGAGAATTATTTGCTTTTCCTTTCCCTCCTCTCCGATCCGTCGGACTCTTTGCCACTTTTTCTCATCCCGTCACTTAACGGGTCACATTATGGGAACTAACTTATTTTTGGTTATCTTGAATTTGGTTATTTTGGTTATTTTGAATTTGCTGAATCGCATTTTAAGTACCCTTTATAGAAGTGGGTGAATTGAGGATTATATATTTCTTTCCCCAAAAGAGAAAAAGGTGAGCGGGGCTAAGGGGCGGAGGGGGAGAAAGAAAAGAAACGTGCCGGTTGAAAACCGACCCCACCCTCTTCCACGCCCAAAATATGGCCCTAAAAAGACAAAGCTTCCAAGTCCGGCTCTGAAGAATTCATTCATTCAGACCCACGTCCGACGCCACGGTTGCAGGGACGGGATAGTCTGACTCCGTCCTCACTGCTCCACCCAACAGAGGCAAACGTTCAGAGAAGAGACACAGAGATCAGCAGATAAGCCGGCCTTGGAGAGCGTTTCAGCATCCGCTCGCCTCCCGGACAGGATGCGCAGCAGCTGGCTAGGAAGCCGGGCCTGGTCCGGGCGGGGCGCGCCCCTCTGCCCGCCCCTCTGAGCGGGGCCATCGCGCAGACGGGCTGCCATTGGTCTCCTGACAGCTGCTAGGGCCAATCAGCGCGGGGCCGGGCCCGCCGGCATCACCCTCTGCGAGCGCGGGATGCTAGGCCCAGCTGCGCCCAACAGGTGAGGCGGGAGCGCGGGGCTCGGCTGGTCACGTGGTCGCGGCTGGCGACCCGCGGAGCGGAGGGGCAGCCAGGCCGCTGGCCCCGCCCCCGACACGAGGCGGCACCGCCATCTGCCTCCTCGGACCAGATGCGGGGGTCCCACGCGACCCAGGGGCCGTGCTGACTGGTCCCCGAGGCATGCCCGCCGCGGAGCACTTCCCGCGGCCTCGGCTGCGCGTCGCCCACCCTTACAGAGCCGGGAATCCGCGCGGACGCCCCTCTGGCTGCCAGAGAGCAGACACGTGGCCCATCGCGCCTGCTGGGCCATGTTGGACACTTCTGTCACCAGTGCCTCCCTCCTGCCCCCATTCATTAAATCGAGTGTGCGTGAAAAATCTGCTTCTTCTACTTCTCTTCCCACTATGTACGTGCGGTTTTTTTTTCCACTCTCCCTTTGTTGCCCCAAGCTTCGTATTGCCCAGAACCATCTTTCAGCATTTTGTGGGTTTCTAAGTAAGTGTAACCCTGTTAAGTATTGTGGGCAAAGATCCGGGGAAAAAACAGGGATTCTGAATCATATGCCCCCAAGTTGCTTGCTGAACGCACATGGAATCATTCACAATCTAGTCAAAGGGGTTTAAAAGTGACCCCTTGGCACAAAACGGTCTAGCTTGGGCTGAAACGCAATTTACAAAACCAGAGTCTTATTTGAACACATTTGCTATAGGTGCTTAGGGACAAAAATATTTTATGCCAAGAGTTTATCTGTTCTGTAACAAATGTATCAATTTAAAGTCACAGTGAATACGTATGTGTATACACACATACATACTTTTAAAATGCAGGTAGAAAATATGAATGCCTTGCTGGCAGTACTCTTTATACCAGCTCCCTCTCCCCAGATCTGGACTCGTAATTTTTAAAAGCAGCTCTCTTTGGGAGGCAACAAACTGCATTCCAACTTTGCTATTTTAAAATGCTTCATCCATGACAAAATGAAGCACATTTTCTTAATGCCCCAGTAACTTAGGCTAATTTTAATATTTTTCAAGTCACAGACGTATATTTAAAGGAATACTTTCAGATATAATATAAAGGAAACCAATGTCACCCTTATCTGTGTACAGAGAAAATTAACCGGGTATATTATTAGCACTAGCAGTATTTTCACACAGTCTCTTGGCTGGAATGAAAAGTATTTATTATCATATTAGTAGGCTAGTAATTGCTCCTCACATCCTAAACTTTCCCCCAAATCTAAAATCAGAAAGGAACATATGCTAATACCAGTTTTATTTGATGTTAGTTTTATTTTGGTATAGTTTGAGAGGAACAGGAGAGCTCTAACAAGGTAATCTTTTAAATATATATATTTTTAATGTTTCATGCTCTACTCCCGAATAGTTTTCAAAGATATCAGTATCTTATTTCTTTCTGGTCATGGTAAATGTTTTCATTTGAGGTAGGTAGCATATTGTACTCATTACCCTTGAAAATATGCCACATACTTGGGGAATTCATTTTGCTGCGATTCCTGACTATCCCGACAGCCTAGCACTGAAATTTCCCTTACTGTCTGAAATCACTGACTGTTAAAAGAGAGAGGTAGCACCCTATCTGGAAACTAAGTCTATTCACAGCAAAGGAAGTGCTCATTATGCTGTGCCTTTAGAGTGGACTTTTTGTGTTTCTGTCAATCAACTTAATTTCCATGTTCATAGAATTGAGAGCATAAAGTATTGAAAAACTACTGACATAGAAAGCGGTGAGCAGGCAGCCTTGGTCACGTATTTCAGTCCTGAAGCTTTAAATAAATGCCACTTCCCTGATTCATAACAATAACCGACTGGTGAATCTTTTTTTTTTTTTTTAAATTCCTGGTGTGCTTTTAATTCTAAATAATTTTAGTGATTCAAAGGCTTATCTTATATAATCAGAAAACCTTACGTTCTACAATGTTTTCAACCAAAAGGTACATCAGCATAGACATTTGAAATGAGATTTTTTGTGACATATTGATTTTTCAAACTATCTGAAAGCTTTTCTTCAGACAAAAAGTAAACACACCAAACCAGAAAAAAACAGAAGCTGGGACAGCTCACTTTAAAATGGCAAGTAATACAACTTTAGCTGGGGAAAATATCCTTTATAAATATTAGTCTATATTAAATTGTAGATTTTCAATAATCAGGCTCCATTAAAAAAGCAAAATCTAGTTTAGTAGCTTAGTCAAATTGCAGTATTCTATTTTGATACATATATTTTTAAGACATGGGCTGCAACCTGATTTTTAGAGACCTGTTCAATAATAGCATATCATCTGGAAGATAAGTGTAATTTAATCCATGCACTTCAGCGTTTTATTCACCTAAAACAAATAGGTTGTTATTTAATATTGACTATTTTATTAACTCAGAGCATCTGGGAAAACACTTATGATTAGGTTAATTTATGTTATATTTTCCCCTCAACTTGTAAAAGATTAATCAACCATTTTATGGTCTAATTTAGGTGCCTAATTGAAAACAGAGTCCAACACATGCTACACTGTCTTGCTAATAAATCTTGACAGCTTTGTAACATGATGGTTTGTATTTCAAATTGTTGCATATAAATGTAGATTTTTGATCTTCACCCAGCAGCCTGAAGTGAGCTGCATACTTGATTTAAACTCCTGGACTGAAAAAATGCAATTACTTCAAAAAGGATTATCCCCAATCAGATCTTATCTTAAATTTCCCTTAGGGAAGACTCAAACAGTCTTTGCCACCAAGTTTTTAGAAATAGAGTAGGAAAAGAGGGGAGAAATTAGTTTTCTCAGCATTTGTTAAATTTAAAATGTAGGGAAAGTTCTCTTTTGAGACAGAGATTTCTAAAGTCACTGGGTTTCAGATTCTAATTCTAAAGAGCTCTATCCAAGTGTTAGTTGTAATTTTTGTAATTGTCTTCTGGTTAATAAATACAAGTTTTCAGTCTTGATTTGAAGCGCTGTACTTTTTAAAATGAATAAATTCATTCCAAGAGCTTTTGGAACATCTCATTTAACCCTGTATTCTCCCATGTCTCCCAGCCTTAAAAAGGACACATAGAAGAGAATAAATCTACTCTCGGTGGGGACCCTTGCCATGTTTTCTCAGCCTTTATACTTGAGGATATTTTTGTCATTTTAATGACTCCATTGATTCTCACTGTCCTGTGCAGGCAGAGAAAGGAGACTGCCATGGTGATGTAATTATCCTCACTCTGGTTATAAACTAACTTTGGATGCCCTCACTATCCTGTTCCAGAGCTGGTCTTCTTTTAAAGTAAATGACCTTCACTGAGGTCACTGGAGGTGCAATAGAAAACTCAAAAAAACCCCCAAAAACCCAAAAAACAAAGAAACCCCAACAACTCAGTTTTGAATTCATCATATATGACCAACATCACGTTCTGTCATTTAAGCAAGGGAGAATGGCCCAGAGTGACCTCTGGAGCAGGATTGCCTGGGTTGGTCCATCAGCTTTGCCACTTTCTAGCTGTGAGATCCTGGGCCCGTAGCTTAACCTCTCTGGGCCTGTGCTTCTTCATCTGTAAAAGTACCTACTTCACAGGATGGTAATGAGGATTAAATCTGCTAATCCTGTAAAACTTGAAACAGTGCCTGGCACATAGAGAAAACATTCAGTAAGTGTTAGCTACCAAGATGATTAAACCACACACACACACACACACACAGCACCTTTTTTTCATGTGGCCACAGCATTAAAGTGTCAGCTTAGTTTGTACAACCAAAAATGGAAAGGAGAGTCAAGGTGGGAAAGGAATTTCTGCCACTGTAAAGTCTAAGGAATATTTCTATATAAAAAAATAGTAATTCCACAATATTTGGCTAACGTAAATCTCAAACTGAGGTCATTAAATTTGTGAAAATCTACCAAACTTAAGCCAAATCAAAAAGAGAAACTTATTAAAGAATGTATATACTTAATTTTAGACCATTCAGAGTTTAAATCAATGTTGAATGCCTAAATGTACCGGGTGGGTGTTTCTCCATCTCGGTATGTGTGAGGTTCTCCTGAACCTGTTTGTCCGTTTCTCAGACACCATCACCCCCTGCAACAGAAGGTAAGGGCCAGTTTAAACGGAAGTCCTCATAAGCCACTCCGTGGGGTCCTCGTAAGTACCTGTTCAGTTTGGGAGGCCTGATTCAAGAGTGAGCTGGATGATGAACTGGAAAAGTAAACCCGGAAGAGTTTTCGTCCCAGACGAAAACAAACTCGGGTTCCAGGGCTGATGGACCGTCTGATTTTTGCAGCGGGGGAAGGCAGCGGCAAACCGCCCACCCTCTGGCCAGTGGCGGGTCAGCTCCGCGTGGCCACCACGATAGGCTCCATCCCACTGCGATCCGTCCCATTGGGGCTGATGGCGTCTAGTTCTGCCACGTGAAAGGAACTACAATCAACTGGGGAGACTTCAAGCAAAGCCGCCCAGGCCCTGGGTTACTGGTTAGGCCCGGAGCCGGGCTGTGTATCAGTCGATGAAATTTACTAACCACTCGTTCAGACATAGGCAAGATCTCATTCTCCAGCCGACGACGACGCTGACCCTCGGATTCAACCATCCGTGCCCGTAGTTGTTTAACGCCTTCAAGATGTCTCTCCTGTCTCCTATTTTCTAGCGTGGAGGACTTGCTTTAACTACTTGTTTCTGAACGGCAACTCTGGCTAATTATTATTTATACTCTTCTCCAATCTGCTGCCTGATTGCACAGATGAAGCCGAGCCGCGCACCTCTGGCGAGCAGCTGGGCTGGGCCCCGCGGACTGAACTCTGGGGGGGGGGGGGGGGGGGGGGGGGGAGGGGGGAGGAGGGCGAAGCGTGCTCCCTAGACACCGGATTTTAGGAAAAGCCTTCTGGGTCAGGCTTCTTCTCCGGTGTGTCTGTTTTTCAAGTTAAAACGGCCGCCTTCAAAATAATTAAGTCCACACATTTGCCCAGACATCCAGAATATTCTAAATTATTTTAAAAGTTGTAATTAAGCAGATGGCATTGAAAAGATTCTTTTATCCTTTTTTCCTTAAAACAAAAACAAAAACAAAAACCCACTAACCCTGCGGCCACGCTCGGCGCGGCTGGAGCAGCCCGGGATCGCAGCTCTGAGGGCGAGCCGCTGCGTCTGCAGTTCGCTCCTCCAGCCGCGCGCTCCGCGGGGTCACCGCCGCGGGCCCTGGGCCTCCGGGCGCAGACAGTCCGGATCATCAGGGTAGGGAGGCGGCTCGGGAGGAGGATCCACTTCCCGCTCCCCGCGGCCCGGCCAAGCCCCATCAGCCCCCAAGCCCAGCCGCCCCGCGGGCCGCGATGCGAGCGGCCCCGGGCACCGGTCCCGCCCGCCCGAAGCTCCCGGGCTGCGCTCCCCGCTGCAGGCGCGCCGCCAGCCTTTCCAGGGCGACTTCGTTCTTTATTCTGCGTTGTTGAGTCGATCAGAAGGAACGTGGCAGGTGGAGGGCGGCCGCCTAAGAGACTGCGCGAATCTGCCTGTGGTGACTTCCACTGCCCAACCCAGGTGCTTCTAGAACCGCCCGACATTAAGGATTCAGTTCTTTTCCTGCCAGTTCCTCCCAGGCCGGCCCCCACTACGTCTGATCTCAGAAAATCCCCGGCTGCCTCCGGCCTCCGGTGGGCTCTACCTGTACGGGCACTAGTTACAGCCTGACGTCCCGGCCCCCGGCATCGCCATCCGAGGAAGAGGATTGGTGGTGGCAGAAATGACAACAATACGATCGATGACAATAGCTGGCAATTAGAGAGGCCCCCATCTGCCAGCCAGGCAGGCACCTGACCCGCGCGTCGGAGAACCGGGCCGCCCATTGCACAGGTGAGAGCAGTGAGGTCCGCGCGACAAGCCAGCTGCCAGGGCCGGGACGTGGACCCAGGCTCGGGCTCCAGAGCTCGAATTCGCAACAACCGGTGTCGAGGGCCCGGGGACAGTGGGAAGGGTGACTGTCACAGCTGGCTAAACCTCGAGACTTGGGCAACTCCTGACAATAATAAAAACATTAGGACAAAAGGGAGGGGAGGGCGAGGCTGGGAAGAGAGCGGTTTTAATCCGCTCGGTCAGCCCCCTTTTATCCTCCAAGCTCTCCCGGTCCCCAAAGAGGGGCTGCGGGCAGGGAATGGGGTTTGGTTCGACTCTCCCCTTTTGTTTTCCGAAGTCTCTACCCTCTTGGAGGCTAACTGGGCCTGGAGGGGTGCCGGGGGCTAGAGGAAGTCACGTTTGCGGGACTCGGAGATGGTGACCGGGGAGAAGGGGTGGGGGCCGGTGGC
This sequence comes from Phocoena sinus, assembly GCF_008692025.1. Taxonomy (NCBI): domain Eukaryota; kingdom Metazoa; phylum Chordata; class Mammalia; order Artiodactyla; family Phocoenidae; genus Phocoena; species Phocoena sinus. The sequence continues at coordinate 3,632,538 of NC_045782.1, forward strand.
CTGGCCCCTGGTTGGCGACGGGATTTCCCAAGGCCCGAGTCTGGACCGCGGGCCCACCCGCGCCTCACCGGAAACTCGAGCGACCCCACAGCTCACCCCAAAGACTGCGGGAAGCCTTGAGCAGGGGTCGTGATTATGACCCCGAGGGGCCGCTGTCCCTTTGGAACCGAACCCACAACCAGACCGGAGAACCGACTTTACAGAAGCCCCGACCTCTGGGCAACCCGCATTTCTCAATCAATGGGCCCCGAATATTCTTTGCACCCTTTAGTGTCAAGGGCCCGCGGAGACACGCCTCCCTGCCCTGGCTCTCTCAGCACCCCGGCCTGGGAGGCGGAAACGGGAGGGCCGAGCCCCAGGCGCCGCTAAGCCTTCAAAGCCGCGCGCCTCCCGCCGGCTGCAGTGCGCGCCTTTGCCCGACAGGGACCAGCACCGCTCCACGCGCCACGCGCCCGCTGGCTCACCCTCCGGAGCCCAGGCTGCCCGGCCGCGAGCCGGTCTGACCCCCTTCGGAAGGTGAACAGACTCCCCTTGGCCTCCGCAGGACGGCGTTGCTCTCACCCCATCCCCATCTGGGCAGCAGAAGCTGCTCTAGAAGTTGGTCTGGGGCGGAGACGGCGACCGGCGGGGCACAGACCGTCCCGGATCCGAGAGGAAAAATAAAATGCGAGCGACGCTGGCTGGATTCGTCTGGGCCGCGGCCACAGTTAGAGGGTCGCGCGCTCCCCTGAACACCGTCGCAGTCACTGCCCTCCTTCTTTTAGGAGAGATCGCCCGATTAATCTTCGGGCACCGTGGGCCGCTGAGCCCCCAGAGCTCCTCGAAAAGTTTCTCCGGACTGTGGTGAGAGCGGAGCCCAGCGCACCCCGTACGTACCGCGCTGCGGGCCAGCACCGCGCGGTCGTTGCTCGGCCCCTCCCGGACCCCGGTGGTCCGAAGCTGTACCCTTGTCACTTCCACCAGCACATGCCACGTCTCTCCCCTCTGCCCGTCGGGATCGCGGCTGGCGCCCCAGGCCCCAGCCCTGGCCCTGCCGGGGAAACTCACCGGTACCAGGCGAGGCCCTTGTCGTAGCTGCGGTCGAAGAAGTGGGGCTCGGCGCCCACGGCGCGCACGTCGGGGTGCACGCGCAGGAACTCGAGCAGCGCCCGCGTGCCGCCCTTCTTCACGCCGATGATGATGGCCTGCGGCAGCTGCTTGCTGCCCGACCCACTGAAGAAGCTAGAGATGGGGCTAGGGGAGTCCGGCGCCTCGGGACTCTGCTCTTCCTGGCTCGCGGCGCCCTCGGCCGTCTCCCCGCCAGGAGCCAACTGGGTGGCTGGCGCCGCCGGGAACGGCAGCCTCGAGGGAGGTCCGTCGCGACCTGAGGCCAGGGCCGGCGGGGCGTGGGCGGCGCGGGACCCCGAGCCCAGCAGCAGCAACCCGGGCGCGGCGGCGCACGAGCCGGAGCACGAGTACAGGAACATGTAGAGCCAGATGCAGAGCATGGCGAAGAGCAGCGCGAGCTTCCTTCTCACCGGTGGCGGGGGCGGCGGCGGCTGCGGCAGAAGCCGGCCGGGGACATCGAGGCAGGATCGGCTGCCGCTCAGGCGCTGCCCCATGCGCTGCCCGCGGGCGCGGCGAGGGGCATGGCTCAGCACATGGCGCGGGTCCCGCCGGAGCCGTGAGCGCGGAGAGAGTACCCTGGACGCCGAGTGGTTCGGCTTATTGCCCCCGCGCGCCCGCGGCCGCCGCTGCTGCTGCTGCTCTTCCCCAGGTGGCGGCGGCAGCTGTAGCGGCGGCGGCTTTTGACATGCTGCCCGGAGGAGCCGCAACTGGAACGAAAGTCGGGTGGCGGCAACTGCTGGTCGGGGGCTGCGACGCCGCGCTCGGGGCCAGCAGAGCGCCTCACTCCCGCGCCCGGGCCCCTCCAAACGGTGCGCGCTGCACGGCCGCTCGCCGGGGCTGCCTTCCCGCGGTCCTGCGAACCGAGCCTTGACTGCAGCCCCGGCGCTTCCCCGAGGAGGCTGCGAAGTAGAACTGCGCAGGAAGAGAGCCGGGGACCCAGGCAGAGTGGGCGGGCCCGGCCACCGGGAGTGACGGGTCGCCCCACCTACCAGAAACACGGAGCACCATGCAAATCCAGCCGCTCCGCTGAGGGTTCGACAGCCAACCGGCTCACGGAACGTGGGGGTGTGGAAAGGGTTTGGAGCAGCGGAGAGCAGTCGGGGGTTGCTATTGGCTGAGACAAGGGGCGGGCTCCGAGGGGAGGAGCCAGGGGGCTGGTGACAGAAGCAGCTGGAAGGAAGGATGCTGTAGAGACCTAGCGCTGCGCCCCGGCTCCCGCGCGCACTTCCGCACTTGCTCCCCAGGAGCCAGCCTTGGCTGCAGTTGTCCCTGTGTGGGGACGCGAGTCCCCATCCAGATGTTTCGCGGGCGGGATCGTGGTGTGTGCGTGTGTTAGAAATAGGGAGGGCGGTGGAGGAGCGAGGGTCAGGCCGGAGATGCCCGCCCACCCCACGCCGGGATTCGGAGGGGGAGGCCCTTCCGGGACTGGCACCGGTTTAGGAAGTTTAAGTGGAAAACGCTGTCAAACTTTTTTTTTTTTTTTTTTGCGGTACGCGGGCCTCTCACTGTTGTGGCCTCTCCCGTTGCGGAGCACAGGCTCCGGACGCGCAGGCTCAGCGGCCATGGCTCACGGACCTAGCCGCTCCGCGGCATGTGGGATCTTCCCGGACCGGGGCACGAATCCGTGTCCCCTGCATCGGCTGGCGGACTCTCAACCACTGCGCCACCAGGAAAGCCCTAAGTCTTTCCTTCTTATTCTTTGCCAGGAGTTGATCTCTCTCCAGCTGCCGGTTAACTGGGGTCGGTGTAAACCATCACCATCCTCAGGAAAAATTCTTCCCTCGCTTCCGAAAGTGCTGAGGAAAGAAAAGTCGCGAGAAGGAAGGGAGAAATTAACAAGGAGTTAAAGGCTGGGGGAAATTTTCCTGGCCAAAAAGTAAGTGTGAAAGTCACGTGTAGAAAGTTTTGTCCGGATATGAGGGTGTTGAGGACGTTAGGTGAAGAAAATGTTCTCCCTTCCCATGAATAAATATCAAAGCCAACATTCGCCTTCATTTAGGAGACGGTTCGGTTTGCTGGCCTGTTACACGAATTATTAGGTGGTGTTTTTTTTTTTACCATCGATGTTTTTTTCTAAGTCAAACGTCAACTCGGAGCAAATCGATCCCCGAGTTGCACCTCAAGTCCACTCCAAGCCTGTCTCCCGGGTTTTCCTCCGCAAAGTGACCCTCCCGGTCGGGGCGGGGACCGCACTCTGCTGCATTCTTGCCCCGCGTTCCGGTTGGAAGCTCGGGTGCTCCAGTCACTCCGGTGGCACTCAGGAAGTTCTGGATGCCGGCGACCCGGAGGGGCCAGCGGGCCTCCCACGCCTGGCCCCGCGCGGTTCCGGGACAGAACGTTCCTTCCGATCCCGACCCCCGCGCGGCCCCCCGCTGAGCGCTGCCCCCCGCTACCTTCCCGGTCCGCGCGGGCGGCGGAACCACCATGCCCCGGGCACCCTGCTGCGCTGTCCCCTCGCTGTCCCCTCTCGAGGTAGTGTCCCGAGTCCCGCATTCCCGCCTCGGGCCCGGTTCTCCTCCGTCGGGAGCACACAGAGGAAGCCCGTAGGCCGTGAGCATCTCTGATCGAGAGAGGGGGCGGCGACCCGGGAGGGTTTGGGTGACCCTGCGGCCCCCCCACCGGGCCCCCGAGCCCAGCTGTGCTCTGCGCGACCCCCTGGTAACTCTCAAGCCCAAGACATCTTCTTATAGGATGGCTGAGGGGAAAATAATTTAGGAGGAGGATTTCCTCCTGCTTTTATATTCGCAGGGAAATTTTCTTTCCAGTCCTCTTTTCCCCTCTCCTTCTTCGGAAGTGATTTATCTACCGTTAGTTTTTTAATTACATTAACTTATTATAAGTTTATTTTAAACTTCTAAAACATGAGAATATATTTCTGAGCGTTAGCTTAGACGGACTTTTTTTTTTTTTTTTAAGCGACAGGGAAAATGTTAGTGTCTCCGAAGGGTTTCTTCAAATTCACATTATTTCGGGGGGAAATGAAGTCCCTCCTATCCTGAGGCGGCTTAGAGTTTGTGGACTTCTGTGGATTTGGGGGGAGGGGAATAGTGGTTTATGATTTGTGCGTGTTCAGGCCAATTGTAGCTCCCACATGGCTAACTTCAGGCCTGGTTGGGTGTGAATGCCATGGTTTAAATTTTTTTGTTTTTTTGATAATCCTAACAAAAATGGTCCCTGTCCTGCGGGTTAGCAAAGTCCAGTGTAAAAGAAAAAAGAGTGAGCGAGTCCGCCGGCTATATTTAGGACTTCTTTTTCCGGGGGTGAAAGGAAGGAGAGAGAAGAAGCAAAGACATGGGCATCGGAAATTGCCCGGAGAGTTCCGCGGAGCCCAGCGCCCCCCGGGCCAAGTCGCCGCCGAGGGCACCCGAGCGCGTTCGGCCCCGACCGCCCAGCAATCGGCAGCGCGCAGAGCTGGGCTCCGCGGCCTCATGCGCACGGTGATTCGGCCCTGAGCAGCGCCCGGCGGACCGTTACGTGGGGCGGGGCGGGGCGGGAGGAGCGGACCTGCACAGTGACCCCGCGCTCTGACCCTTCCGCCCACTCGCCTGGTCCGCTCGCTGCGCTCTGGAGCCCAGAGACGCGCCCCGAAATCTCCAGGCGTGGGGGCCGCTGCAGGTTCTGCGGAGGCGCAACCCGAGGCCAGCCTGTGCGGAGTTGGTGGCGAGGCTGACCGTGAACCCAGCTGGAGCCTCTGCCCGCAATCATGGCTCAGCAGTCAGGGGTGCCCCACGCCCGAGCCTGGCCGTCAGCACAACGCGGCCACCCAGACCCGGAGAAAGGGTTCCCTTGGATAAACTTATTCAGAAGTTTTGCCCTCGAGAAACCCGCAGAGGAGCGAATTGAATTTGAGCACAACTGTAGGGTTTATGTTTTCTTTCGGTTGGTTTGTTGCGCTTACCTAATGAGGTGCTCGCCTCGGGCCTCGGTCGGGCTAACGTGGCAGGCAGCCCCTCTCCCTCAGAAACGCACAGGCCGCCTCAGGGGCCACCTCCTGTCCCTCTTCCCCCAGGTCCTGCTGCCCACGACCCCCGTCGGGTCACTCTCTGGCCCTGAAATTCCCCGCCTGTAGAGTAGAATACTTGAGCCGAAAGATGCCCACGATCTCTTCCGCCTGAAGGTTCTCTGGTTCTGGGCTCGAGCCCCCGCCGCTCGGCCCATCGACCCTCCAGCTCCCCCGGGGGCCGGCACCCCAGCTGCCCGCCGCAAGGGTCGCACTTCCTGGGCTGCCTGAGCTGATGGCCCGGAGCCCGGTTCCCGTCACCGAAACCCGTGTCCCCCCCCGCCACGACTCCGCAGCGAGGCGGGCCCCGGGTTGGCGACTGCAGGCTCGCTCTGCCCTGTGCCCCACTGCGCCCAGATGCCCGCCCGCAGGGGTCGCTCCGACGGCTGCGGCGGTGGGGAGAGGGTCGCGGCGCCCCAGCGCCCAGAGGAGGGAACCTGTCCCCAGCGCGCCCCGGACCCACCCTCTCCTTGCGGGGAGCTGCCGGACAGAGGCGGGCCTTTGCCCGGGCCCACAGCTCAGGCTGGCCAGGCACACGCGGGATCTGACACCGCGTGGCCTGAGGGCTCCGCCGAGAGGAAACCCTTTCCCAGGCTGCGCTCCAGCTGCACCTCGGGGACCGTGTGCCCACCGGGCTTAGTTGGACACATCGCCCCGCGACGTCGCAGGCGCGCGGCCGTCTAAGAGGAGCCCTCTGCACGTCACAGAAGAGGGATGATGGCTCTAGTCTTATGGATAAAAGAAGTTTGGTGCCCAGATTGCTTTGGTGGCTGGTGTCCAGAGGAGTCAAGGTCGTGTGCTGATTCCGGCTCCCTGGCCCTCGTGGCCCCCTGCTCTGGGCCCACAGCTTCTCTGGCCCTCGGCCAAGGGGCAGGGCGTGGTGGGGAGACTGCAGAACAGGTATTTATGCCCCAGGATCCCTCTCCGCTGGGTCATCAAAGGCTGGCGGCTTCCTGTCCGGCAAGACACAGCTCCTGCTGGGAAGTCCTCCCACACAGCCTTGCTGTCACCAGGTTCTGGAACGGCTGTCCGCCTGGCCTCTGCGGGCCTAGCGGGGTGACGACACCTCCCCTTTCCAGCGTCAAGGCACATGCCCTCCCTGTGTTCTCCCCTCCAGCATCTTTTAAGTAGCTGCCACATTACCCAGCGGGAGTGTGCCTTGTCTTTCCTGCCAGGACTCTGACTTTGGTACGCCAGGGCTGCATTACTTTCTCTCATCTGGTTCCCAACCACTTACCGGCTGTGTGACTTTGAATAAGTTCCACACCTCTTCTGAGCCTGAGCTCCTCTCCTACGGAAGCCTTCAGCCCCCTCTTCCTCCCCTAAGCTCTCCTGGCCGTGGAAATGCAAGGCCAATCCCGCCTTCAACCTTCTGGGCCTGAGCTGCTGAGTTGCGGGAAGAGATGGTGCCTTAGGGATGGTTGGTCCTGCTTCAACTTCCCCACCGCAGCCTTCCACGGGCACATAAGGGCACAACTCTCCTAAATGTCCCCAGGAGGCCCACTTCCCCAGCTCCTGAGACAGCGTTTCTTACCTTTGATCCCTCCAGCATTTCTCAAAGCCTCTTTGAGAACGTAGATGCTGACGGGGATTGTCTACACCTTCCTACCACCAGACATCCACGCACATTAGCACTCACCCAACTCCTTCCTACCCCTCCTTCTTCCCTCTCGTTGCAGTGGAAGAAGCTGCGGGCCAGCCTGACACACAGTGACCCCCAGTACTGCTCTGGACCTCAGCCCTTCTCCCCTCCCATCTCCTTGTCCCTGACCCCAGTCTCTGCGGTGTGGACACGGATGTGCCAGCCAGACCCCGTTAGTGAAGGACGCGTTGCCCCAGCTGCGGGAGTGCTGTCAGCACACGGCCTCCGGCTGTCAGCACCTCCAGACTGAGGGCCGGAAGTCACGCCTCTTTCCAGGAGGGCCCCATCCAATGACGGAGCAGGGAGAAAAGGCCTGGTCGTCCCAGCAGGCTCCCGGCATCTCTGAGGGCTTCCTGCCCAGTTGGCAGAGGACGAGGGGCCCGTGTCACAGCTGGGATCGGCCCCTGCCCAAGCCTTCCCCCTCCTCTTCCTTCTACAGGTGTTGGGTCCCAAGGGCATCGCCCAGGAACCCGACCTGACCTGTGTCCCTCCCTCCCTATGGTATGGTTCAAATCAGTATCCAAACACACTCCTATATATGTATATACACAGTGTGTGTATATATATATTTTTTGTCTGTTTGTTTTTTGCTCCTTTTCAGAGCCAAACACACGTGCAGGTCCTACTTTCTCACCTCTTATTTCCTCTTTATAATGCCAGTTATGCTTTTCTAAAAATAGTTATTTATTCGGTTGCATCAGGTCTTAGTTGTGGCATGCATGTGGGATCTAGTTCCCTGACCAGGGATGGAACCTGGGCCCCCTGCATTGGGAGCACGGAGTCTTACCCACTGGACCACCAGAGAAGTCCCATCTTTTTTTTTTTTTTTAAACAATGAACAGCTTATGCATACACTGAAAAATCTGTAAGAAATACAGAGTAGAGTATGACTCTCTAACCCAGATCCTCAAGTTTCTCTCTCCAAAGGCAACCACTGTTGCTAAACATTTTATGCAAATACAAGTAAACGAGTATACATTACTGTGTCTTTTTTTCTCAAATGGGAGCATTAAGTAAATAGTAATGCCATGATATGGGTGATCATTCCATGTCAGTGTGTGTGTGTGTGTGTGTGTGTGTGTGTGTGTGTGTGTGTGTGAGCTTTTAAAAATGCTAACTATAGATAACTTCCATTTGAAAATGAAGGAATTATTGAAGTAATAAATGTCTCTTTATCCCTGGGAGTACAGTTTCCTAAAAGATTCTGCTAAAGTTAAGAAGAAAATAAAATAACTTTCTAAACTACATATCTTACTTCTAGACAGTATTTATTGACTCCTTGCTTTGAGAAATAATTAACACACTTATATTTGCTTTCACCCTTTCTAAGTTAAAAAAAAATTAACTAGTGTATACTTTATTTCATGTTGTCAAGAAGAACAGACACCAGAGGGCTCACACACACTCCCCCTTTCCTCCTTCCCACCCCCACTCCCACCAAGTGAGGACATGGCAGCAGGTGGCCGTCTGCAAGGCAGGAAGAGAATCTTCACCAGCCACTGAATCGCCGCCCGTCATCTTGATCTTGGACTTCCCGGCCTGTTCCAGAACTCTCACAGTTCCAGGATGGTGAGAAAACAATGTCTGTCGTTGAAGCCAACCAGCGTATAGGATTTTGTCACAGCAGCTCGAGCCGACGAAGACACCCTGCTTCCCCCGGAAGTCAAATCCAGTGGACGTGCTTCTGTCTGAATTTTCCATGAGGTCTAAGCAGCATTAGATTCGGGTGACCACTGGGTCTTCCTTGACACTGCTCACAAGCCACCAGCGTTTCCCCAACACGCGTATCAAATCCTCACCCTTTACCGCAGCTTACAAACCCTACCTGCTGCAGCTCTGCTGACCTTCCCAGCTCATCTTGCTCTACACGCCAATGACCATGACAGCCCAGCCACACCGGCCTTTATCGACTTCTTAAATATCCCAAGTCCCCCCTCCCACGCCCATCACGTGCCCTTTGCGCACGATTCCTCTCCTTATAATGGCTCTTTCCCTCCTTTTTGCATGACTGGGCTCCTACTAATCCTTAGTTTTCAGTTTAAATATCACACCTTCAGAGCCCTTGTCTGATCATTTTATCAAAAGTAGGTCTTCTTTGAGCCCAGCTCCACTTTGTTTCTTCCCAGCACTTTCAGTAATTTATAACTGTTGTCGTTATTTTGTTTGTTCATTCACTGTACACCCCACCGCCCTTGGCTAGGAACATACTTGCTTTGTTTATCACTGAACACCTGGCATAGGGCCCTGGGTAGGCTTTCAGTGTGTATTTGTTGAATAAGTGAATTAGTCTGTAAGGACTGAATTAAAATGCATGTAAGGTGTCTAATAACGTGCCTGATACATTGTACAAGTTTGGCAACGATTAAATTCCACCTCAATGAGAATGAGGTTATTTCTACAAAGGTGCTAGGTGTTACTGGTGAACATTTCAGCAAATTCCCATTGTTTTTGGAAGAAAAAATAGATACACTTTATGGAACCCTTGGAGCAGTGGTTCTCAAAGTGTGGTCCTTGGACCAGCAGCAGTAGCATCACCTGGGAATTCGTTAGGAAAGAAACCCAAAACTCTGGGGGCGGGGCCCAGTAGTCTGTGTTGTAACAAGACTCCCCCAGTAGCTTCTGATGTGTGCCTGAGTTTGAGAACCATTGCCTTAGCGTATTTTTTTTGTTTTGTTCTCTTTTTATTTTGAATTGTGGTAAAAATACATAACATAAGCTTTACATCTTAACCATTTCTTAATGTACAGTTCAGTAGTGTTAGCTACATTGACACTGCTATGCAGCCAGTCTCCTGAAATCGTTTCATCTTGCAAAACCCAAACTCTGCTCCCATTAAATAATAACTCCCTCTTCCCCCTCCCCGGCCCCTGGCAACCACCATTCTACTTTCTCTTTCTGTGAATTTGACTACTGTAGGTACATATTTAAGCAGAATCATACAGTATTTGACCGTTGGTGTCTGGCTTATTTAACTCAGATTATGTCTTCAAGGGTCATCCATGTTGTACCACGTGTCAGAATTTCTTTCCTTTTTAAGGATGGATAATATTCCATTGTATAAACCACATTCTGTTTATCTGTTTATCCATCAATGGACAGTGGAGTTGCTTCCACCTTTGGGCTATTATGAATGATGCTGCTATGAGCAAGGGTGTACCCATGTTTCTTCAAGACCCTCCTATCAGTTATTCTGGATATCTACCCAGAAGAGGAATTCCTGGATCCTACGGTAATTTTCTTGTTTCACTTTTTGAGGAACCGCCGTACCGTTTTCCATGGCAGCTACTCCATTTTACATTCCTACCAGCAGGGCACAAGAGTTCCACTTTTTCCATACCTTGTCAACACTTGTTATTTTATTTTTTCTGATAGCGGCCATCCTAATGGGTGAGTTCACTGTGTTTTTTTCTTTTTAATTTGCATTTCTCTAATAATTAATGTGCTTTAGAGTACTTTTACACGTTTCTAGGATAACCTTTTTGTAGTTTATAGGCCCTGTTTATAGGATGCCAGAGTACCTGCCGCAACACAATGGGGAATTTTCAGTCACTTCAAAGTTTAATATTAAACGTAGAACCCAAATCCAGATTCCTTATCAATGCCCTTAAAATCCTGACCTATCTGTATTTTTCAGCCATCAAAATAGGACCGTTTTTTTTTTTTTTTGTCCCACTTCTACCATCACAGCCGTAAAGGCTGACAAATATGCATCAGGTCTGCACTGAAGCCCACCTTCACAGACTGCTCCTTCCTTCAGGCAGAGAGAGACAGCATGGGGCTTCCCTGGTGGCGCAGTGGTTGAGAGTCCGCCTGCCGATGCAGGGGACGCGGGTTCGTGCCCCGGTCCGGGAAGATCCCACATGCCGCGGAGCGGCTGGGCCCGCGAGCCACGGCCGCTGAGCCTGCGCGTCCGGAGCCTGTGCTCCGCAACGGGAGAGGCCACGACAGTGAGAGGTCCGTGTACCGCAAAAAAAAAAAAGAGAGAGAGACAGCATGTCTAGAAAATGGTAGAAACCGCACCCAGGAGTGCAAATGTCCTATAGTCAATTGCTCAGGGGATTGAAAGCGCTTTTGAAGTAGCAGGTGGCAGCCTGAGAGCCTTTGAACCAGATCCTCCTTACTTATTGGCTGGAGAGGAATCCTGTTTTAATTGAAGAGAAAATCTTCAGAGGTATCTGGGGGCACCAGTGCTTCTTATAACTTACCTCCCAAAGGTCTGTGTACAGCTCTCAGGTATTTCAAACCGGTCCCTCTTCAAGTGGCGGGAAGTAACTGAGTACAGCGTCGTGTGGACTCTAATGTCACATCCACTTCACTATGGACGCCTTCTCCTCTTCCATTTCCGACCCTTCTTTTCCACTTTTCACTTTCTCCCTCTGGAGATCACCTCCATAACCTATTCCTCATCTCCGATTCCCAACAGTCCACAAAGAGGCTGAAGTAACAGATAAGTGAGTTTCCCGTTGTCATAAACGCCACCAGCCATTTCCCTGGCTTTGTTCTAAGTGCATTACTGGAAAAACTGGCCTTAGGAGGAAGATGGGTTTCCTGTTGACTTCCATTAGCGCTTGATGAATTTCTTAACTTTGAGCCTTTGGGAAACCCGTTTGAAATAGGAACGCCTGGTACTTTTTGCGAAGTAAGAGTATGAGTATAAAATAGTGATGCTGACTTCCATTGGCCACCCGTGACAATTAGTTATGACATTGAAGGTGGGCTTTGTCTCCATAGCGGTCTGCCCACCTCTCAAAATTCCAGGGGCCAGTATCAGACTTTCAATCCTGTATCCATCTGAAAGGTGCAACAGCACAAAGGTGAATCTACCTAAAAAATGAGGTTGGTTTTTAAAACCCACAGCTGCCTCTTGGTTTCCCTAAGACTGTGTCCCGAGGAGGTTACCAGTATGCTGAACGTAACACATTGTTCTGGAGTAAAAGCTCTTTGTGGAAACTGTTTGACCATCAGTTCAATGAGTGTTTAACCTGCAGGCTCTGCTCTGCCCACCTTGATTAACTGCGCTCACCGACACCGATTTCTACGTGTCACTCTTCCACTCGAAGACTTTCCGTGGTTCTTGGTTGTGTGCACCTCACTCAACTCTGATTTCATCTGGACAAGGCTGTCTGGTTCTGTCACCTGCCATCCTAGGGCTCTTTGAAAAGTTACTAACGTCTCTGTGCCTCAGTTTCCGTCTGTAAAATGGGTTGGTAATGCTGTCAGGGCTGAGAGCAATGCCAGACCCGTGCTGGCATTAAAAGGATGCTAGCTCTCCTCATCACATGTAAATAAATGACTGTCACAGCCCTCTCCCTTGCCCCACTGCTCTCCTCTGTCCTGTAGCTCATGATGGCCCGTGATTCTCAGATGAAGAAGCGGAGAGGGGGCACCTTCGGAACCTCTGGGGCTGAAAACACACTCTGATCTAACTCACTAGGGGGCACTCTCCCGCCCTCCACCCCCACGGGCATTCCCTCATGAGAATCACATGAACCCCTCCTGTTCAGATACCCGTCCTGAAACTTGGCGGATAGTTTAGACCAAGCCTGGCCAGGTTAGAAAGGACTGAGAGGCTGAGTGAACAGGAAAGCAGCAGACGCCACTCTGGGCTAGTGGGTCGCTGTTGCCAGATCTCCCGATTTTTCCCAGCAAAGCTAGAAAACTGGATCTTTATGTGAAATTGCCTGCATTTTATATGTGAGGAGATTTAAAAAGTTACATGTTTGAAATAAAATTTAAGAACAGCCTTGGGGGTCATTAATATCTGAGCCAAACACAGGTAGTTCAGACGGAGGAAATCCAACTGCCAACCTCTGACCTTTACAAACCCCTGTTCCTTCCAGAGAGCTCCTGAGAGCAAGAGGACTTCTGACTCTTGTTTACAGACGTGAGCACTGATTTTCAGCAAAGCGAAGGTCATCTAAACCGCAGCAAAAGGGACCAGACAGAGCTTGATCCCCACTGCCTCCCTCCCCACCACGCAAGAGCCTCCTCCCAATCCAGCCGCCTTTGGGGAGACGCCCAGACCGCTTGCGCATGGCTCACGTTCCCCTATTTATACACATCACCATCCATACACCAACTCTCCCACTTCGTGTAAACCCTCCTCCAGCCCTGCCCTGGCGCCAGGCACCGTCCCAGACTGATAGTCGGTGGCCAACGAATTCTTGCTGCTCAAAGTAATTAAAGTAATTAAGCACGTTGGGTTACTGCATTAGAGTAATAGCTTACTTAATGGCCACTTAAATACTCTGTAATGTCAGTCTGTGGTCTGCTTTGGAGCCCCCAGATTATAAAGTAAGTGAGTTTCTGGATTTTTCGCTAGCTCAAAGCCTTCGCTGATTCATCTCTTCATGCATTTATTTGTCCTTTCTTGAGCTACCCCTGTGGCTAGGCCCTGTGCTAGTAACAGAAACGCAGCCCATGCCTTCATACAGCTCACAATCTCCAGGACCATCTTGATAGCTTTAAGTGTAGATATTATAAAGGTATCTATTCATTATAAAAGTGAAAAGGACAGATTAATTTAATACATGGATACACAGGGGGAATTCGGTTGGAAACTGAGACAGCTGTACACAAGGAATCTCTTCCCCCTCCCCAGGCCTCCTATCTGGTGGCTCAGAAACAAATAGTTATTCCCTAAAGCAACCGAGGAAGCCTGAATGATTCCTGCACAGACTTGGCACCAGAGGAGCAGAGATCCAGAAGAGACCTTGGTGAGCCTTTGCCCCATCCAGGAAGGAATTATTGACCTTTGAAGGCAGCATTTCATGACCTTCCATCTGTCTTTGGCCTCAAGGACTCCTGAGTATAAACACAGGTACTACCTAAGTAATGATTCAAGCAATTAGATCCCATTGGGTAATTCCAGAGAAAGTTTGTTTTGGTGAATTCAGGCTTGCCCTACAAGAAATAATAAAGGGACTCTTTCAGGTTGAAATAAGAGGATGCTGGAGAGCCACTTAAAGCTGGATAAACAAATAAAGATCTTTGATAAAAGTAAATACATGGGCAAATATAGGAGCCAGTATTATTGTTATTTTCTACATGTTTTAAAAGACAAATGCGTAAGAATCAAAGTAATATGATGTTGGACACACAGTGTATAAAGATGTAGTTTGTAACAACAGCATTAAAGAGGTGGGTAAGGAGTTGTATAAGAGCAGAGTGTGTGCTACTGAAGTTAAGTTGATAGCAATTAAAATTAGATTGTTATAACTTTAAGATTTTAAATGTATCATAGTAACCATGAAGAAAAGATCTATAAATATACACAAAAGTAAGTAAGAAGGAAATCAAAGTGTGTCACTACAAAAAAATCAACTAAACATAAAAGAAGGTAGCAATGGAGGAAGTGAGGGACCAAAAAATCTATAAGACATACAGAACACAAATAGCAAAATGGCAGATGTCCTTCCTTATAAGTAATTGCATTAAATGTAAGTGGATTAGACCTTCAAAAAGCAGATATTGGCAGAGTGGATAAAGAAAACGTTATCCAACTATGTGTTGTCCAGAAGAGCCTCACTTTAGATCTAAAGACACAAATGAGTTGACAGTGAAAGAATGAAGATATTCTATGCAAATAGCTAAACCAAAAGAGATAGTGATATACTATCATCAGACAAAACAGACTTTAAATTTAAAAACTGTTACAAGAGACAAAGGAGGACATTGTATATTGATAAAAGGGTCAATTCATCAAGATGATATAACAATTAAAATCATATGTGCATTGAACAACAGACACCCTCCCCCCAAAATTTATAAAGCAAATATCGACAGACGTAAAGAGGGTTATATAGTGATAGCTGGAGACTTCAATACCCCACTTTCAATAGTGGATAGAATCATCAGACAGATGATCAATAAATATGGAAATAGAGGATTTGAACAACAATATAAACCAACTGGACTTAATAGACATACAGAATACCCTACCCAACAGCAGCAGAATACACATTTTTCTCAAGAGCATGTGAAACATTCTTAGGACAGACTGTATGTTAGGTCACAAAACAAATCTTAATAAATTTTAAAAGACTGAAATCATGCAAAGTATCTTTTCTGGACACAATGGAATGAAACTAGAAATCAACGGTAGAAGTAAAATAGGAAATTTCAGAAATATGTAGAAATTAAACAGCACATTCTCAACAACCAATGGGTCAAAGAGTAAATCATAAGGGAAACTTAAAGATACCTTGAAACAAATGAAAAAAAAACCCAAAAGTACAGGATGCAGTGAAATTATCCCTTATTAATACTGATGCAAAAATCCTCAATAAAATAACAGCAAGTGAATTTGGCAGTATATTGAAAGGATTATACACCATGACCAAGCAGCATTTATTCCTGAAATGCAAGGGTGGTTCAAAATATGAAAATTAATCAGTGTAACACATTCCATTGATATAATGAAGGAAAACTAAAAATAGAACTACCATATGACCCAGCAATCCCACTGCTGGGCATATACTCTGAGAAAACCATAATTCAAAAAGAGTCATGTACCCCAATGTTCACTGCAGCTCTATTTACAATAGCCAGGACATGGAAGCAACCTAAGTGTCCATCGACAGATGAATGGATAAAGAAGATGTGGCACATATATACAGTGGAATATTACCCAGCCATAAAAAGAAACGAAATTGAGTTATTTGTAGTGGGGTGGATGGACCTAGAGTCTGTCATACTGAGTGAAGTAAGTCAGAAAGAGAAAAACAAATACCGTATGCTAACACATATATATGGAATCCAAAAAAAAAAATGGTCATGAAGAACCTAGGGGCAGGACGGGAATAAAGACGCAGATCTACTAGAGAATGGACTTGAGGACACAGGGAGGGGAAAGAGTAA
The DNA here is from genome assembly GCF_008692025.1 of Phocoena sinus. Classification (NCBI taxonomy): domain Eukaryota; kingdom Metazoa; phylum Chordata; class Mammalia; order Artiodactyla; family Phocoenidae; genus Phocoena; species Phocoena sinus. The sequence continues at coordinate 3,648,146 of NC_045782.1, forward strand.
GCTGGGACAAAGTGAGAGAGTGGCATGGACATATATACACTACCAGATGTAAGGTAGATAGCTAGTGGGAAGCAGCCACATAGCACAGGGAGATCAGCTCGGTGCCTTGTGACCACCTAGAGGGGTGGGATAGGGAGGGTGGGAGGGAGGGAGATGCAAGAGGGAAGAGATGTGGGGATATATGTATACGTAGAGCTGATTCACTTTGTTATATAGCAGAAACTAACACACCATTGTAAAGCAGTTATACTCCAATGAAGATGTTAAATATATATATATATAAAATGAAGGAAAAAATTTTAAAAACACTCATGGTCATCTCAATTGATGCAGAAAAAACATTTGACAGAATTCCACACACTTTCATGATAAAAAGCACAAAATCAACTAAGAATAGAAAGGAGCTTCTTCAACATGATAGAGGCTATACACATAAAGCCCACAGCTAACATCCTAACCCTAGCCCCTTCGAAGGGAACTCGGGGCACAGCTGTATGGAGTTGCAGCTTCATTCCTCTGGAAAACAAGGCTTGAGGCGAGCAGCAACATGCTAACAATCTACTGGAGAGCCACAAGCCCACAGGGCACAGACCAGCGGCCACGGGAAGTGAGGCCAGGGAAGGAGAGAGGAGAGGCTGTACTTTGTGGGCGACTTGGAGAAGAGCTTGGAAGAGGTAGGCAGGCTGGCTCGTTAGCCTTCTTTATTTTTATTTTATCTTTTTTTTTCACTAGCCTTCTTCAGAAGAGTGGAAGGAGGTCCACAGGATGGGACGGGGGTTTATCTACCACTGGAGGGGGTTTCCTCCTTCTCTTGCCCCCCATTGGTCAAGGTCCATCAGTTGGGAGTTATTTCCTCAGGATTCCCAGACTGCATTACCTGGCCCTTTGTTGGCTGCAGCAAGCAGCTCCCACACCCTGCAGCGTGCTGTGTTTCTCAGATTTGGAAGCTGGAGAGGTACAGGGGTCTGAGTGGCGGTCTCCCAAAAGGTATGTCCACCTGGAACTTGTGATGCAACTCTATTTGAATAAAGGGTCTCTACAGATGTAATTAAGGTAAGGATTCTGAGTTCAGATCATCTTGGATCAGGGCGGGCCCTAAATCCAATGACAAGTGTCCTTAGAAGAGGATGACATGGAAGAGAGGCCAGTGAAGACAGAGGCAGAGCCTGGAGTTTTGCTGCCACGAGCCGAGGGATCCCCAGAAGCTGAAGGAGGCCAGGGGCCCCTCCTCCACCGGAGGCTCGGGAGCCAGCCAGGCCTGCCCACGCTGGGACCTCCAGGGCTGCGAAAGGATAAACTTCGCTGCTTTAAGCCACCAAGTCTGTGCTCATTTGTTACAGCAGCTCTAGGAAACACATACCAACGAATACACCGATGGGGCTGTCCACAAAAAGACCGGGAAAGGAAGAGGGCAGCTGCGGAGATTCGAGGTGAGCAACCGTGTGTCCCGTCCAGCTCCTGCTGCAGACCCGTGTGGAGGGAACAGGGGACCTAGGGACGCAGGCCTGCTGGCAGGTGGAGGTGGGGTGTGAGGCTGGAGCTCAAGCCGGTGGGAAGGCTGAGGGCTGTCAGATCAAAGGGAGTCACCAGTTCATTAAAAATGGACGCTGGGGCTTCCCTGGTGGCGCAGTGGTTGGGAGTCCGCCTGCCGATGCAGGGGACGCGGGTTCGTGCCCCGGTCTGGGAGGATCCCACGTGCCGCGGAGCGGCTGGGCCCGTGAGCCATGGCCGCTGAGCCTGCGCGTCCGGAGCCTGTCCTCCGCAACGGGAGAGGCCACAGCAGTGAGAGGCCCGCGTAACGCATAAAAAAAAAAAAAAAAAAAAAAAAAAAAAAAAAAAATGGACGCTGTTGTCCATGAGGATGACGGCAGGGGATGTGAAGAGAAAAAGAGGGATAAACACAGGGTTGAGATGGTCTCGGGGGGAGCTGAGCTCTCGTGGGAAGGAGCTGGGGGCAGGGATTACCCGGCAAGTATTGAACAGATGAATAGCTGGAGTTTTAGGTGCTGATAATGACATTGAAAAATGTCCCCCAAAGATATCAGGCCCTACTCCCCAGAGACTGTGACTATTACATAGCAAAAGATGTGACTAAGTTAAGGATGTTGAGATGGGTGGGCTAACCTGGGTTATCTGGGTGGGATCTGGCTAAGGATGTACATGTCCTTCTAGGAGAGAGGTCGGGGGTGGGGGAGATGTCTCACACACACACACACACACACACACACGCGCGCGCACACACGGGAGAGGGCTGTGTGAGAAAGGAGGCTGAGACTGGAGGGTGATGCCATAAACCATAAAGCCATAAACCAACGAACACCAGGAGCCACAAGAAGCTGGAGGAAGCAAAGAAGGATTCTCCCCTAGAAGCTTCGGAGGGAGCTTACTCCTGTTGACACCCTGATTTCAGCCCTTGATACTGACCGACTTCAGACCTTTAGAACCGCGAGAGAACACATCTCTGTTGTTTTTAAGCCCCCCGGTGTGTGGCAACTCGTTACAGCAGCCCTAGGACGCTAATACAAATGGGGCGGAAGTCAGGGCTGATTTGGCCCTAAGTCATAGCTCCTGCAGGAAGGAGGGACCAGGAGAACTCAGGGGCACGTGCAGAGGAAAGGAAAGTGGAACGGACGACGATTCAACTCCATACACAAGTTCTGTAGCAGACGCTGTTTGACGCCGTGAACTGTACATGCTCACCCTTGAAAAACGAGGACAGAAGTACAACGTATTGAACGCCCAGTACAGATTTCAGGAGGAAGCAGGGTGAGTAGAAGACTGGGGTCCCCTATAGGAGGCACTGTTGGGTGAAGATGAACTCAGGCGTCGAAACAGAAACAGAAAGGACCTGCGAGGAGGGGGGCGGTGGGAAAACAGAGCCAGACACCCTGCAGGGCAAACCGCACGCACGCCCGTACCCCACACGCGGAAGCATCACCGTTCTGTTTCCAATCTTGCTCTACTTCAGAGCCGTGGGCTGTGTCTGCTCGAGGCCAGAACAGCTGTGGGCGATTCAGGAAAATCATTCGTCAGACAGTTCAGTGGGGCAGCGCAGTACGGAGCAAAGCGCGTGAATTACTTACTCCAGTCCCGTCCCCGAGCCTCCCTCACCAACTTCTGAAATGGCAGGAATCGTACCGCATTACAGGTGGGAACTCGTAGAGGTGGCAACAGACCCCTGCCCGGGGGCAGACCCGAATTCAAACTCGGATCTGTCTGCCTCCTAAATGCATGATTTCTCCATCAGTGTGTGGAGGGAACGGATATATATGCTCTTTGAGATTTCTGAAGCAGTTGGCCTGAGATAAGACATGTGTCAGCGTGACTAAGACACTTGAAAAGAGAGAGGGAAAATCTGTTGAGAGCCACCTCCCCATATTAGAGACCAGGGGGATCCATGGACCCTCTGAAATAGTTTGCAAAATTGTACAGGCATGTGTCCATTTGCTAGGTGGCAAGGGCCTCAACTCCTACACCTTAAAATACGTTAATCTCGCTGCTCTAGACATAGGGCACCATGCCAGGCTCTGTGAGTAACCATCAGTCTTTCTAAATCTAATGCCAGTTGGCTGCCCATAATCCACAGACAAAGACAGTGCTTTGGGAAGAGGCTATATAAAACTGACATATAAATATGTTTGTTTTACTTCTCAGCCCAGACAACATCTGTCTGGGCAGCTCTGGTCACACGTAGGTATGATATAAAGATATAAAAGGTGCCCCCCCAAAAGGAAACCCAGATGTTACCAAGTCATTCAGAACTACATAAAGACTCTATCAAAATTCTTTAAAGCCTTGTGTCTACATGCCCTACTCATCTCCCTGAGACTTTCTAAACTGCTAGGAGCCCTTCTCAGTGAGGTGACAAAGGTTAATTAACAGGGCGGCCCCCTCTACATCAGAGAAGCATAGACAAGTAAGGGAGAGAAAGCTTGAGTCAGCGTGGGCAGAGATTTCATCCTTACATATTTGCTCTGACAAAACCCATCTGGATGAGCCTGGGTTCTCCAGAGGAACAGGACCAAGAGGACTGAGGGATTGGCTGGTTGATAGGAATTGCCTCCTGCAGTTATGGAGACAAAGTCCCAAGACCCGCAGTCGGCAAGCTGTTGACCCAGGAGAGCCGATGATACGGTCCAGTCTGCGTCTGGGAGCTGTGACCGGTGTCGTCCAAAAAGAGAAAAAGATTTCTGTCCGTGTCTGCTGAGATTGCTCACGTTCCTGCAGCTTAAGAACACCTGTTGGCACTTCAAGGTGGGCAAGAGGCCCTGGGTCCATCCTGCTTCCTTTAACTCTCCTGGAAATGGAGCCAACCTTCCAGCCGCATCCATCTGGGAATCAGGAATTATAATCACTGAAGGGACCGTATCAGATCTCAAGTAATTAGGTGGGAAAATCCTAGTGGCCACCCTATAAATCTAGATCACAGGCGATAGCTGAATACACCAGATGGTGGGGACTGACTGGTCTGTGCTCTTGGGGAAGATGAACCAAGTGGCTCAATTCTAACCCGTGGTGTTTGCAGGAAGATGTCCGTCCATCTGTGTTCACTGTCCTTTTGTCCATATGGGCACCAGGGTCAGGGCTTCTGGAGCACATTCCTTGGGGCTCCCAATGGTACCCCTGCGTAAAAGAGAAGCTGGCGGAATGCAAAGTGGATGCAAGTAAAGGGACGGGGCTGTGGGACAGGCCCAGGGGTGGCCCAGGGTGGTGAGAGCAGCCTGAGACCCAGGGAGCCCCGGGCTGGCGTGGGACCCTCCGCATAGGGGGCTGGCCACCTGGCCTCCTGCTGTGCCCAACAGCCAAGGTATTTTCAGCTTTTCGATGCTGGGGGCTGCGGGTCTATCCCTGGTCACGTTTGTCTCCAAGTGAAGTGGGTTCAGGGAGCAGATGCACCAGCGTCCCAAGCGAGAGCCTGAAGGGGGTGGCCCTCCGCCTCTCCTGCCGCAGCCAGCCCAGAACTCAGCCGTAACACCCTCCTACTTCTCCCGAGACCCAGCTGATCATAGATCAGAACTGGCTAATCCTTTCCTCCCCAGCCGGCCCAGCCTCGGTGTGTCAGAGCTGCTGCCGGAATGCCGGATGCATGAGTACAGACGGTAGCGCCTTTGATCTCTGAGCACGACGACATAGACTTATCAAATGTTTGCCTCTTTCTGCCTCTTCGAAAGGCTGATTTATAGGACGCAGCCTTAGCCTCCCTTCCTTTCTTGAAATATGAAGTGTTCGTGAATAGCCAGGGTAATATTTAATCTCCTGCCAAGGAGGCTTTCGCACTGACTAACAAATGCACTACATCCCCGCCAAACGGACCACATCTGTTTGGGCTCCTCTTTTTGGACTAAACAAATTAGCATGAAAATGCCTCGCGAGAATGCCAAGTGTCCCTTTCTAGATGAGGGGGCAGGGACAATTCCAAGGGAGCCCGGCTTGCGGCTGATGCTTTCCTGTCCCGTGTGTCTGGGCAGGAGCCGGGTGGTTGGCGGGGAGCCAGGGAGCACGGGGACCCCAATGCCCACGGAAGCTTAGGGTTGGGGCTACTGGCAAACGGACCTGCCTGGCTCATTCCTGGCTCTTTGATCCAAAGTTTTCCCTAAACGATTCCTGAGAAAATGGAAGTGTCTTCTAAGAAGCACTTTGCTTGGAGAAGAAAGCAGCTGACTTTAAAGGTGCTGAGGCTCCTTAAAGGTGCTTGACGGGACTGACTTAGCTCTGAGGGTGGCCCTGCCACCCCGAAGAGGGTGCCGGCCTGGGAAGTCCCAGGGGTGCGGCTGACTTGGTGTAAAGAGCAGGTAGTAAAACGCCCTGGGTTTTCACCTTGTTAATGGTCTTGTAATAAGTGGACCTTCACCCGGGTCTGTATATAAAGGAGGTCCTTCCTTACGATGAGTCGGGGACCACAGGTGTCAGGCGGTCAGGAGAGGCTTATCGTGGTGATGGGCAGTGGCATCTGAGGGTCCGCATAGCCGCTGGGCACTGCCTTCGCTGGGACCCCTTTCCCAGCGCCTCTCCTGGGCCCACTTCCTCATGGCCCTTGACCCCAAGGCCTCTCCGAGGACCAAACTATGGGGTGGCCAAAAAGCTCATCCGGGGCTTGCCAGAAAATGTGACGAAAACCTCGAAGGAACATTTTGGTCAACCCAGTACAGTGTAATTCCCCTTTGTCCACCCTCGTCTCACCGAGTTCCTCAAACCTTCATGGTGGGAGGGGACGGCTGCGTCCTGCATGCGGGCTGATCGATGTGAACCAGGCCGAGTGGGTCAGGAATCAGCACAAACCCTACATCAGGCCAAACAGGGCCAGCATCTCAATGTCCACTTTCTTTTTCTTTAGGTTTGAACAAGCAGCTGGCTCCAGTCGCCCAGTGGCCCACCGAGGAGGCAACCACATTTACCGGGGGCTTTTGTTTTCTTCTCAAGATATCCCAGGCAGGAAGACAGGGGGGTTTGTTTTTTTCACTTCTGCACCCCAGCACCTCACTCGAGGTAAGTAGCAAACAAGTATTTGTGAATAAAGGAATGAATAATTGTTTAAGGGGTGTCTGCTTCTTAAGGGGAGAGAGCCTGCCAAGAGTGGTGACAACAGCAAGTGGAGAGAGATTCTGCCGCCTGGATCGAGCCGTGCCTGATCTCAGCTGGCTGAAATGCGCTAGCCCTTCTCCAGCCAGTGACGTTATAGATGGCTTTCTGGAGCTGATGGGTGACGATGCTTTGCCCCCAGAGTTGGTTTCTTATTTTGAAACACATTGCATTGGAGGGGAAAGAGGCCGAGGACCTCGAAGGTGCAGAGCTAGACCCCCGTTTCCTGTAGGACGTCGGAACATCGGTCAGAGGACACGTGACACTGTGTCTAGGGCACCAAGCGGGGAGAGGCTTTCACGGCGCGAGACAGTTTGGGTGCAAGCTGGGACCCCACTGTCTGGAAACAGATACCTCTCTTAATGAAGGAAGAGATTTTAGCAAAACATAAAAAGAGTGATGCCAAACGAGGAGATGAACCACCAAGCAAAAAAAAAAAAAGTTAATACTATGAATGAAGGACTTGGAAGACAAGCGCTGAGGTCCAACCCACAAAATAAAAGAAGTTATTTGCACAGTACTGCCGTGAATCTATACACCTTTTCAGTTTTTTTAATCTTTTAAAATTTTATTTATTTATTTTTAAAATTTTTGGCCATGCTGCACAGCTTGCGGGATCTTAGTTCCTCCACCAGGGATTGAACACAGGCCCCTCGGTAGTGAGAGCCCGGAGTCCCAACCACTGGCGCCAGAGAATTCCCTACACACCTTTAAAATGTATTCAGATATTTTGATTTTGCAATAGTCTTTCTAATTTTGTTATTCGTTTCTCATGTACCATCATGTCCTTTTTAACGTCCCTCTTTTATTTTTTGTTATTTTATCTTTTCAGCAGAGTTGCCTCCCGGCCAATTAGTTTTGTGGCCAAAGCACCTAGAAGCGGAGGACTTTGGGGAAGAAGCTGGAATGCGCCTTCCACTCCCTCCCTGAGAACTCTCCAGAGAGTAAGCTCCTGGGGGTCGCGGCCGAAGCTGGGTTCGTCCCTTTGTCCCACAGCAGGCCCGGCTCACGGCACGTGGACGGTCACTGGCTCAGCAGATGACAGAGGGGCAGGTGCCTCTCCCCTCACTGACGCTTTGTTTGGTTTGTGTCTGTCTGTTTGTTGAGGGTGGGAAGGGTGGAGGGTGGTGTTTGTGTTAGCCCAGCTAATGCTCCCAGGATTGTTCGTCTTGTCACCTGGCCCCTCTTTAGGTGTTTGGGGTAGGGTTACTCAGCCAAGCACTGTCTCCTCCAAAGTTTCCTCTGCTCCCCTCCCCTCCCCCCTCCTGCCCATCCCCAGCTGTGTTCTGGGCTTTGCTTTAGAGAGAGGAGCTGTCGGGTAGGAGCTGTCTGCTGAGGACACACTGGCTTTTACCAAGACCCTGGCACTCCATCTTCACCCCCGGCCTGGCCGACCTGCCGTCTCGCACTTGGGATCCTCCCTCTCTTGGTTTCCACTTCCTAGGCAGCCACCCAGCTTATGCGCCAGGTCGGGGTCCCATTCCTTTAAGCTGACCTGGATGCACGGGCTGGCTCTCACCCGCCGGAGGTGGGTGACGATTAAGGAAGAAGATGGAGCTAGACACTAGATTCTCTGCTAACGCATTTGAAAAAGCAAAAAGAGAGAGCAAGAAAAATCGTGGCCAAGAAGCCGACTTGACTAAGAACTCCTTGCTGCTTAGTCGTTAAGCCAAGACAGCCCTGAAGACACAGGAAAGAGCGAAAGTGTACCACCCTTTGGAAAACAAAGACCGAGTAACATCTGGAAGGAACGATAGTCATCATCTTGGCTCGACCGTGGCTGTTTTCTTCACAAGACAGGTCGAGAGCTGCGTCTGCCCTGGATTCAGTCACATGGGGTGTGTGCCCTACTCACCCCCCCACCCTGTGCTGGTCCCAGTGGAGCCGAGACAAGTGTCCCTCCGGCCCCAGCACCTGCCCTAAAGCCACCCGCTCATTCCTTTGCTCACTGACGGCGCACCCGCCTCGTGAGCACTCCCAAGTCCCTTCTATTCTGGGTGCCCGTGGATCCAGCAATGAGAAGCAGACGCTTCTGCCTTGCTGGGCTTAGGATCTGATGGTGGGGCAGGGAGACGGTGCATGGACAGGTGAGTAACACCTGCAGGCTGCACACTGACAGGTGCCCCGGGAGACACAGCAGGAACGGTGGGGGGGATGGTCTGAAGTCAGAGAAGGGAGATTCCAGAAACAAGAGAAGCTGTGGGTGCTGGTCTAGAAGCGGGGGTGGGGGGGGGCCTCTGGTCGGTGCAGCCCCGGACTGTCCTGCGGGTGGGGTGGGAACGGGGACTGTCCCAGCAGTGGGATAAGGATGGTTTATAAGCCATTTTCTCTCACGAAACCGCCTGTTATAAACAGCTTTCCGAATCAGTTCCTTCTTGATCCCAGGCTAACAGACCCTGTCCTTCTGACCACAGGGGCCTCTCGTAGCCCAGATGGGGTTATTCACTCAAAAAGCACTTACTGAGGGACTTCCCTGGTGGCGCAGTGGTTAAGCATCTTCCTGCCAATGCAGGAGACACGGGTTCGAGCCCTGGTCCGGGAAGATCCCACATGCCACGGAGCAACTAAGCCCGCGAGCCACAACTACTGAGCCCACGTGCCACAACTACTGAAGCCCACACACCTAGAGCCCGTGCTCCGCAAACAAGAGAAGCCACCGCAATGAGAAGCCCATGCACCGCAACGAAGAGTAGCCCCCTCTCGCCCCAACTAGAGAAAGCCTGCATGCAGCAGTGAAGACCCAATGCAGCCAAAAAGTAAAAAAAATAAAAATAATTTTTAAAAAGCACTTACTGAGCACCTACTCTGGGCCAAGCATTGCTCTAGACACTGGGGAAAAAGTGCTGTGGAGCAGCAGTCAAGTCGATTGCTGGACCCTGTTTGTCTTCCACTTGCTTTTTATTTAGTTGCCTGTCCGTTGACACCACTGATCCTACAAGACAGATGGAGAAAACGTGCCCCGGACACGAAGAGCTTTGGGGATGATCGCTAGCTGGCTGATGATTCCAGAGAAAAAGCAAGGCAACATCCCAACCCAGTTCGTCTTTAAGTCAAAATCTCTTGGGCTGTGAGCATGTCATTAGAAAGGTCAAGAGAGCATTTCCTGAAAACCTTTCTCCCCTGAGTCCCTCCTGCCATCAGTTACAAGTGTCCTGCTGTAACAGGAGTGTGCTGGGGAGAGGGGGGTGGGTGGAGGTCAGAGGACGGAGACCCTGACTCCAGCTGAACTCAGAGAAGTGAGTCTCCCATCACACCTGCGTCAGCAAGCAGAAAAACCTTTGCTCTGGTCCCAGCACTGCCATGGGGCAGAGAAGTGCTGAGTCCTAGCTATTTTCTTAACAAGGCAAAAGGAGTGAGGATGGACTGAGAAAAAATACACGGTCAGAGGGAAATTCAACTCTGTACATCCGCAGAGCAAAGCACAGTTTCCGACAGCCTTGTTTTTTCCCTCTAGCATCAGGGCATGGGGCACTCAAAGTGTATTTAAAGCGCAATAAAGGTGTTTTGATTGGGCAAGACAGACCCTATTTTTATGTCTGAAAACACAAACCAATCCTGGGAAGAGGCAACGAACAGCATCCCCCTCACTGTCGGCCTACAGAGACAGACCCTTTGGTGAAATTTGGTTTTATCCTCAACGGATACAGTGGTTTCACTAAAAGGAACTTGGTACAATTTTCCCAGAGTCAGAAGGAATAGCGTGTTAGGAATCATGTTTCTTAAAAAGCTAAATAAGGAAACTGGACATGACCCGTTTCCTTGTCATTAGTTTGCCATATTATGAAATAAAGGCCAAGTGCAATCCCGTTTCAAAGCACAGGCTTCTGCTCCTACCCGTGTGGCCCCCCTCCTGAGTCAGGGCCCCCAGCTTGAGTCCTGTCCTTGCAGCCACTGGCCTGACAGGCTGAGTGAAACTCTGCAGATCAGGTCCAGACAGTGCGTCCCAGGCTGGGCTCCTGACATGGCCAGGGAGTCACCAGGGTGAGCAAACTCAGACCCTCCCGTCTTTAACCTTGGGTCCCTGGGAGGTCCTCTGCACGTGCTCCTGTCTCCCCAGTGGGGTGACAGGATTTCCCAGAGACCTGCCGAGGGATGCTTGAAACACACGGGCTTCACCGTGCGGGAAATGCTACTGGTCATCGGCCAGGGTCAGAACACCCGGCTGTGGAGGTGAAGCCCCGGGACGTCAGAAGCCCAGGTGACCGAGCAGCTCTCTGGGCTCTAGGGCTGAGGGGGTCATGGGAGCGTGAATTCCACGTTCCCGCAGGAATGAAGGGACAGGGGTCTGGGGAGGTGGTGGTCTGAGCACAGGGTAGCCCCAGGGAGGTGTGAGAAGCAGCACGGTGGTGGGGTGGGGGTGGGGGTGGCAGTGAGGGGTTCCCGTGGAAGGGTCTCATCCTGGGGTCTGAGCACCAAGGAGCTGAGACATCATTGGTTGTGCAGACTGCACACTGGGCACTGTATTTTCTGAGCCGGGGAACGACAAGTGAGGAGGTCAGCGAGGCCTCAAGGACCATTTCTAGGGCGATGGTTTTGAAGGGAGAGGAAGGGAGAGACTAGGTGATCCAGAGCAGAGGGTGGGTGTCAGGCGGATTCTTTCGGGAGCGCAGGCTGCTTGCTTCCACCCCCTCAATAAGAAACATCTCCGGGTGGGGCATTCTGCTCCCCTCCCAGCTCATGAAAGTGAGGCAAGTGTTATCGGTTCCACCAGGAACCAGAGATGGAGTGGAATGACGCCACACACACTGTGGTTCAAGGTGCTGGTTTATTGCAGCAGGAAGAGAACCGACTCGCTTTACAAATCTGAGGGCTGTGGATGTCCCCGCAAGACACACTCATGCCAGTTCCCACAGTGCCACCTGGATGCAGCCAAGAGGTGATGTTTCAGGTAAGCAGAGACAGAAATCACATGCTACCTGCAATCGCTGTGGAGTTTTGAGAGAACAGGCATATTGCAGGCACTGTTTAAGTGTTGCATAAATTCCCAGATGGATTCCTTCCGGGGCACTGAGTAACTAAAGTATCCTGTTAAGCTTCAAGACCTTCGGGCAAACGGGACAGACAGTGGACAAGCCGGTGCGTGTGGGGGCTGAGGAGACTGCTGGGACGGAGGCCAGCCCTGTCTGCGGGGACCCATGCGCCTCCCAGGACCATTAAGCACCCCCATCCGGAGTCCAGCTCCTGCTTCTGGCTCTCCAAGCCGCTGGACGTGTGGAGGCTAATTTCTGAATTTAGAAGACAGCAGGATGGAAATGTGTTCCTCACTAAAGGGACAAGAATGTGAGCTATGTGGGCCGGCTGGCCCCTTTCTGATTTCCCTTCTCACTCAGCCTTGAGCCGAGCTGATGACCGCAGCAGTGACTAAAGAGGACGAGATGGATCAGAGCCGGAGGGATTTCTAGTTTTAAGTCTAGCATGACCCTTCCAGAAAGAAACGCTCTGACACCTCTGATATTTTAAAGTGAACTTTAAAGATGCCTTTGATTCCTTGGAGTTTCTGAAATGCTGATACGTGATAGGGTGGGCAGTGGGTGGTCTGGTCTGAGATTCCCCAGACAACCGTTTGGAATTCCTCCCGCAGAGGCTGGGCAGCAGCATGTCCTTGGCGTTCTGTTATCGTCTGAGGGAAAATGAGGCTGAGGATGTGTGTGGGACAGAGGAAGGTGGACCCGGGGGCCCTGGCTCATTCACAGGAAGGGGGGCTGCGACTGGCAGCCTGCATTTCTTCTGACAGCCGGCGAGGGACCAGAGGCCACGGAACCACAGATACCAGAGTGCGAGTGTGCACCTCGTCCGGCCACCCCGGTCGGCACCTGGGGAGTGTGTGTGGAGGGGCTAAGAAAGGAAGGTGTGCTTGCACTTCTACCTGAGGGAGAGGACAAAGTGGGTGGGGTTAGAGGAAGAGCTCTGTAAAGACCCTCAAAGAGAAATGCGCTCGTCACGTAAAACTGCGGAGCCAACCCAATTCTTATTTGGGGAGCATTTTGGATATCACCGTGCAAAGAGTTGTCGAGTGATCACCGAGCACCAAATTAGTTTACAATCTTGTTCTCAACACAGCGACTTCTCTCCCGGTGCTTTGGAATTACCAAAATATCCTTGCCTAACAGCAAAGGGGGAAAAAAAAAAAAAACCCCTGTGCGTCTCCCTGGATGATTTTTGCTCCTCCCCACGCGCCGGTCGCCGTCAACTCTGCGGCCCGCCCGCGTCGCCCTGCGCAGCCGGCCTCTTGCAGGTCAGCATCAGCAGCAGGAAAAGGGGCAGATGCCAGAGGCTGCAGAAGAACAGCTTCCGGGAGCTCTTCCGGTCTGCGTCCCTGTAGAACCGAAAGCTGAGGTAGGAAATGTACAGGTTGATGGGGAGGGCGATGACGGGGAAGGTCCACGTGGTGACGTCCAGGGCTGGGGCCGCGGCGGACATTGCGACCAAGGCCAGGCAGTGGCGCAGGGCGACGCGCCGGCACAGGTCCGGGTGGGTGACCGACATCATGCAGTAGCCGCCCCGGGAGTAGTCTTCGCGGAGGCCCCAGCTCAGCGCGTTGAAATGAGGAAACTGCCAGGAGTAGAGGATTCCTCCCAAAAGACACGCTCCTGCACAGAGGTTTGGGGAAGCAAGACACGCCGTCATCAGAGATCCACAGAGGCACCCTTTCCGACAGCTGCCGGCCCTGGCGGCGCGCTCCCACCCCGCAAGCCAGACTCCCTCGGGTCCTCGCGCGTCTGCGCTTCCCTCTCTGCTCGGAGATGGAGGTGGGCGGGGGCGGGAGGCTTCCCACAAGGCTGAGCACCTGTGGCACCTGACCGCCCCCCGCCCCCTGCGGTGCCAACACCGCGACAACAAAGGGGGTCACGTTCAGGGGCGGCCCAGTCCCAGAGGGCCTTCTGGGCCGGGCTTTTAGCTCTTTTTCCACCAGCCGGCTCGCGAGTGAGGGGCTTGGTCAGCGAGGTGGAAGGCCGCTCCGGGCAGGTGGCAGCTCCCTGCTCAGCACCGACAGAACCGCAGTCCTTATGGGCGGCACCGGGGACGCGGGGGCAGCAGGCGGGGCGCACGGCCCGCACCGCAGGGAGGGCGGGGGACTCCCCAGCGCAACCTGAATACGCAGAGCGGCACAGGGGCAAAGGCTCTGCTGTTCCTCAGAACAGGTGAACACCTGAGCACCCTTTCTCCGGAACTGGATCTTCCCCCCAACACGGTGGGGTGAAGGCTGCCAGTTACTGAGTGCCTCCTTCTAACGAAGACTTCTACAGTCACCTCACTTAATCCGACTGCAGGACTTGAGGTAGGTTTTATAATCCTCATTAAGCGAACGAATCAGATGATGCTAAATTCTCCAACAAGAGGTGAAGGAGGAACTCAGCGGGAGCCCGTCTGATTGCAGCCCCGGCTCCCCCGCGGCACTGGACCGGGTCTCCGGAAAGGGCTGCAGCCATTCCTGAGCGGACGGTTCATTCCTCCTCTCCTCACACAGGGCGTGTTCCCCGAGCGCCCACTGAGAGGCAAGCGCGGCCTAGGCACCGCGGATGCAGCGTGAGCGCCGAGCCACGTGGGCCGGGTTCCCGCAGAGCCGCGCATCCAGAGGCCCGCGGCGGCTGTGCAGAAGCATGTGCAAGGGGGGCGCAGGGCACCGGTGCGCAGCGCACGGGGGCGCAGCGCATGGAGCGGAGCAGACGTCTAGAGGAGGACGTCTGCGCCCAGAGAGGAGTGACCAGGCCAGTGCGGTAATCAAGGCCCCCGGGCAGGAGGCGCGGCAGTCACAGCATGACAAGAAGACTAGGGCGTGTGTTAGGACCCACAGAGCCGTACATCAGAACAACAAGGTCGATATTACTGTATGATAATCTAAAAAGTAAATTAAAATAAAGAAGGCAGGCATGTGTCTGGAGTGCAGAGAGCAGCGGGGCCAGGCTCCAGGATCAGCCAGAGGGACGGGCAGGGCCACCCGCCCCCGCTCTGCAGGCGGCGCCAAGGACTGTTCCATCCTCGGAGCAGCAGGAAGCCATGGAGGGGACCTAACGCGTGAGAGCGCACATGTGCGTGTGGCGAGAGGGGCTGAGGAGAGGGGCCCTGGTGAAAGGACACACCGGAGGGGCCCAGGCAGCTCTGGACGGATCACTCGGGAGAGGAGAGATGAGGGGAGTGAGGATCGGGGCGGTGATGGCACAGCAGGAGAGATGGGCCTGAGAGGGACCAAGGAGGCAAAGGTGACAGGACGTGAGTGCAGAGAAGGGAGAGAGGCGTCGGGAGCGATTCCTGGGCCCAGGGGTGCCCGGAGACCTCGCGCCCTAGAGGACACACCCGGAAGCCGTGCAGGGCAGCTCCTAAGGGTAACTCTGGTGTGTTCGGTCTGACACGCCCTTGGGATATCCACACGGCAAGTCGTGAGGAGGGTCTGGGCTGCGATGCGTCCCCCACCGGGTGAGCCACCTATCCCATCACTACCTGTTTCCTTTCCCCTCCGGGATGTGAACTCCTTGAGGGTTCGTTCCTCTTTTTTTCATCTCCAGAGAGAAGTGCTGCCTACCATGGGGCAAAGGGTCCTCCAGCCCAGCCCCGGAGCCCACGTGCACAGAGAACTGCTCCACAAAAGCCATTCCCAAGACCCCCGTTTCCAGCACTGACATGTGAACCTTAGGACCTTCTACTGCCCCTGCTTCCTTCCTCCTCGGAGGGTCCCGGACGCGCTGACTCACTCGGGGTTCCCTGTGTCTCAGACCCCCACCTGCCTCTGGGGCCCCTGATCCGAGAACTGGGGGATTGAAGACCCACTGGAACCCACCCTGGGAAGCACTGTGCTGCAGGGGGCTTGAGCATGTGCACCCACTGTCCTGTCTTAGATGGTGATGCAGATCTTCTGAGCCCCTCGTCTGTGGGAACGTGCAGAAAAACAGGGCGGGGTCTGGGGCAGCGACTGCTAACACAGGACCCTGAGCAGGAGAGAACACAGTCAAATCACTGAGAGTCCTCCAGAGAGTAAGCGTGGGCTCCAAGTCCTGCCACGCACCTGCCGGAGAGGATCAGAGGAAGGAAGCCGCTCTTCATTTTGGATCTTTATTTGTGAGTCAACCGACTCCTCGTCAGCCTTCCAATCCAGAAGGAAAATAACAAAGACTTGCCCTTAGGGTCCCTATTTTGGTAGGGTGGCTGTCAAATCCCCTCCAGACCATTTTAACCCTATCTATAACTAGCACATATATACATCTTCATTCACGTAGACACATTCCAATTTGAACAGCAAAAGCAGCTACTGGGACTCCCCTGGTGGTCCAGTGGTTAAGACTCTGCGCTTCCACTGCAGGGGACGCAGGGTCGATCCCTGGCTGGGGACCTAAGATCCCGCATGCCGTGGGGCCAGAAAAAAAAAAAAAAAAAGAAGCAGCTACTATTTGTTGAATCTGGTGGCAAACAGAGGACAGTGTCAGCCACCCACCAGGTACGACCCTGGAGGCCAGAGAGGCAGCGGCCAAAGCGACAGAGCCCTGCACGGGGCCCAGCGGGAGGCGCACACGACGCAGGCGACACTGACGGCTGCTACTCAGAGAATCAAAAGAGGGCGGCAGGATGGGCGACCTGGGAGTGACTGCTCAGGGAAGGCGTCCCCACAGGTGGTGTGTGAGCCACGTCTCAACTGCACTGATCCTGGGAAGAGTCACTCGTCGTGTCTCTGGGAGACGTGCAGGCTGTGGGGAGGCATGGGGAGTGAGGAGACAGCCAGCAAGGGCGGGGCCGGATCTCAGGGTACCTGCACACCCGATGGGGAGGGGCATCTCCCCCAGAGCAGCGGAGAGCAGGGAGGGGGCACAGGCGGCAGAGACCACCAAGGGGACAGGTGGTTGGGGGGCACTGGAGAGGCACACACTGATGCCTTTTCCTCCGGGGGGACCCGCAAGGTTCATGGTGGAGACGTGAAGGTTCTCTCTGTGGCCGTATCAGGTTTGCCCAGCAGACATCCATCCCCACGAAGGCCTGGAGGCTTGTACGCAGGCCCGCGGAGGGGAATCACGTCCATGCTCTCCTGTTCCCGGCACCTTTCTACAGGCACAGCTGCTCTCACCTCATAGCTGAGAGATTAAGTAACTTGCCCAAGGCTATTCAGCACCCCGGCACCGTGTACCAGCACCTTCTCCTAGAAAGTTGTTGCCAAACAGCAACTGAAAACGGTAACAAGGGACTGCCAGGTGGTCATCAGAATGCCAGTGGAGCAGAGCAGAGGAAGGCTTGCTGGAAGGAGAAAGCCCACTTATCAAGATAAGAGTGCTGGTGCCTTAAAAAACAAACAAACAAACAACCAAGGTTGTTCAATTACAAACACACAGGTAATATTTTTCTTGACAGTGAGCACCCTTGGGGAATTAGCCAAGACAGAAGGGAAGGGGGCAGCACCCAGGTACAAGTGAAGTGGAAAACAGAGCGACAGAAGGAGACTTCTCCTTTGTATTCCGATGGCAAAATAGAGCCACCTCTGGATGTCAGAGGGGCCAGCACAGAGGAGGCAGTGTGACTGGTTCTCGGGGCACCAGGCCACTCGGAGGCTTTGAGCGCAGCCCTAGCCCAGGGGGGCCGACAAGACCAAGCTGTGTCCCCAGAGGAATGGCATCAGGGCTCACGTAGAGATGGGGGAGGGGATGGGTAGGTCAGGGCTCAGGAGCTGTTTTGCTCTTGCAATGGCCGAGAAAGAGCCAATTCAGCCAGGAAACCAGGCTCGAAACGGTTAAGACATCAGGCTCCCACGTGGAATCTTGTCGTTCTCAAAAGCCCTCTTTTTTCCCGTGCCAATTGGAGTATTCTGTTTTGCTCAATACACGTTTTCAGTTATGCTTCTCCTTCAAATAACATAATTTAAAAAAAATCACTTTCGTAAGAGTGGCATGCTGCTTTCTCTGGGAGAGGAAATTGGGTAGGGGTTTGGGTCATGTCACAGATGAAAGAGCTTTAGAAATCACAGCTTAGCCTTCAAGGAGTGTAATCAGAAAACCCCACCCCACACAGCTCTCCTCGATGGGCTGCAAGGCCTCGGCTCCGTAAAAGATGTAAAACAAATGACTGTCTCCATCAAGATAAGGCGAGCTAGAACAGGAAGGCTGGAATTAGTCCAGGGGCCTTGGGGGAACCCACCTTCCTCGTGGGGGGAACATAAAGCCCTCGGTTTCCTGACTCAAAGGCTTCACCTCAGCCTCATCCCCACGAAGCAGTCTGTTTTCACTGGGCCCACGGTCTGTGACAACAAATATTTACTGTTTGCCCACTATAGGGCAGGCATGGTCTACCCTCAAGGCCTCTGCTGGAGTCTGGCCAGGGACAGAGACAAAACACAAGGGATCACAGCCCAGGAATGTCACCTTCGGTTCAGGGCTTCAGGGGAGCACACAGGAGCAAGACCTCAGTCGGCCCTGGAGAGGTCAGGGAAGGCTTCCTGGAAGAAGTGATACGTAAACTGAGATTCAAAGATGGTCTCTGAGGTTCAATCCATTCACACAAGCCGTGCGTTTCCTCCTTCTCTGCAATGTGTTTTCTCATTTTCCTACCGGTCTGCAGAATCTTCATACATACTTGGTTTAATCGTATCCAGAAGAAATGTCTGCTTCCTTTCTTTTAATCAAATATCTGTTGGTCTATGAATACACAGGATACGGAAACTTGTGAGATAGTTGGCGTATCTGTGCGAATGGACTCTCCAGAGGACAGCAACTTCCTGAGATCATGATGCCATGATCCCAGCTTAGAGGCAACTCCAGAGAAGGGCCAGGTGTCAGCGGCCTTACTTCCTTCCCTCCACACACAGAAAACAGAGGTGAGCTTGTCGACTGTGCTGTGTGTGACCAGCTGAGGGGAACCCTTATCTCCTGGCACCCTCTCCGATTAGGGGGGCTCCTCAGGTGAGGCAAGGCCAGCCAGTGTCTTCCCAGTGACTCTTGGAAAATACTCTCGGAACATCTCCCAAGCAGCTCTACGCCACACCGGTAGGTGGAGACCCTCACCCTTGTCCCCTCCGCTCAGGTTCGTAGCGTACTTCCATCATTTTGTTGGCAAACAGAGCCAAGGCAATCCCAGCCAATAGCTTCCCAACAGGGTGGAGACAAAAATCTCCAAGTTGGAGCTCTGACTCTGTATGGGCTCTTCCAAAACACACTCCTCTGGAATGGAGCTCAGTGGTTTCAGCTTGCTTTCTCTGCTGCCTGGCGGGCTTACGTTCAACCCTTCCCACCCCGACCCCAACCATTCACTGCCCTTCGCTGCCCACGCAGGGACTTGAAAAGGAGGAGAGACGCAGGTCCAGCAAAGCCTGGGCTGGGCTCGGGCAGTCCTCCCTCCGCGGACAGTGGGCTCCCTCTCTCCACGTGGCCCTCAGCAGCTTTGGGGTGTCGTGCTCATGTAAACTGGGGCTGGCTGGGGGAGCACAGCCAAGTCCAAAGCTTCATGGGCAGCAGTTTCAAAGCCCTTCTTTTGAGGGTGAACACAGAGGCGCCTGTGGGACGGGTCAGCCTCCCCCATGTGATGAAATTCCACGGCGCCGCAGAGAAAGGGAAGAGGACGGGGGCCAGTTCATCAACTGCATGGCGACAAAGGGGAGATGAAAAGTCCCCTGGAAATAGGAAATAAGAGTCGGCAATGGCCGCCTGCCCTTGAAGAATGCTCTGGCAGTGACTGGGGAATGATGAAGAGGCACGGCGAGGAGAAGGGATGCTCTCCCTGCCTCCCTCCACGGTCCACTCCGCACGGTTCCTTGCCCCGCTGTCCACGCCCCACCGTCCATGCGGAGCCGCCCGAGGTTTCATTTGAAGCACAGTTGGGGGAAGAGTCAGCACAAAGCCCTGACTCTGAGCAAGGTGACCCCTCCCCTCCTCTTCCCCCCGCTCCCCTGGGGGCTCCGAGCCTCTGTGGGTGCTCTAGGAAACTTACCTGCTCCCCACTCCCCAGCTCACACTTGAAGGTCTCTCCCTTTATCACCCGAGTATGAATCTGTTGAACAGAACTGACTAAATGTGCACTGCGGGCCAGGCCTCACCTACTGTGGTCCAGCTCCTGTGATCCTGCCCGGCTACGCGACCCGGGGGTGACAAGGCCGGGCCTTTTTGTGCCAAATGGTCGCCAATTACACCGCCGACAGCCGGCTCGCTGCGTGTTTCTCATATGGTCCTTCTGACTTTTTTGTTTCTTCGTCTTTGAAGACAAGAGGGCTCTAAATATCGTTTGGTTTGCTAATATTCCTGTAATGTCTCTTGGTCACTCTGTCTTTAGAAATGGCATTTATCTTAATCAATCTCAAGCTCTAAGACTAGTTATGGAAAAATCTCACACAAAAGGAATTTACTCGTTTTCGAGTTTGATTTCAAAGTGAGGCAGTGTTTTAAAGGAAAGCTTCAAAAGGGCTTGGGTTAAACAGTGCCTGGTACTTGTTAGCCCTCAATAAATATTTGTGGAATGAGTGAGTGAGTAAATTCTATTCTACCTTCTCATCCCAGAATAAAGGAGGTAAATAAAGTGAAACAGTATTTAACATTTTGTAGTTTACCAGCTGAGGCTAAAAAAACTCATTCTCTTTTTGTTACTAGAACCATCCATCTGTCAAATGTCACTTCCTGATAAGAGTCCGTCTCTGAGTCCTCATTTGTAACTGAATGTTGGCTGACATAATTAATGTTGACCACACAACAACATCTGAATTACAAACCAAAGGCCATTTACAAATCTCTTCAAGGCAGTCACCAGAAGCATGCCATAAGACCGGGGATTTATTCAAATATAGGAAAGACCCAAGACCGGGGATTTATTCAAATATAGGAAAATAACAAAACAGAATCTGAGCCTTTTTAAGAAATGGGGGTGATGGGAAGAGAGGTGGCTTTGGCATGGGAGAGGGGAAGGGACTTTAACCCGAAGCCTTTGGGATAAACTAGACCATCTCTGGAGGTGAACGCTGTTGAGAGGCTACCATGTGCGGCTCCAGGCCGGGCCAAGCAGGAGCATCTGCTGTCGGGCACTTATCCGCGGTGTGCCCCCCACCCCCACGCCCTCCCCAGGGCGTGCAGGTCACTTGTCTCCTTGCTGGCCACTGCCTGCAGAATCAAACCAAGCATTTCCATTCCTAAGGCAGCGAGCTGGCTGCACCATGGGCCAGCCCTCTTATTGGGCCTTCCTGAGTTTTAGTTGCTAAGCATTTTTAATGTTTTCTGCTAACAGCAGTTACGCTCCCCCGCCCCCCGCCCCCCAAAAAAAGCAAAGTAATTAGGCAGGTGGGAGGAAAGGTCTAAGCCTGGGTCTCAGAGGAGAATGGACACAGGAGAAAATTCCACTGTAATGATCACCTCTATTGACACAAAAAGCACTTTTAGGGCTGGGCTCTGGCTGGGGCTGGCACCCTCTGAAACAAAAATTCCACTGGGAGAGAAGAGCTAGCTGTTCACAGTTCTTTGTGCAGCTACAAAGCAGCAAACACCAAGAACACCTAATGTTTGTTTAGCTTTTACAATTTCCATCCGTTAGTCTGTTTGTCTTCACCTCACCCCCTCCCCCTGCCCACCAATCCGGCCTCACTCGCCCACCCACACTGAGCTGGATTCTGAAGGGTCACATCAAGCACAGGCTTTGGACCCACACCACTGGGGCATCTAGAACAGCGAGAAATTCTTTTCCACTAGTGGTAAAAACAAACAAACAAAGCCAACAACAACAATAATGTTGTGGGGAAAAGAAATCAGAACCCCATGGCTGTCTTATGTTTCACGTCTTTACTGGAGGCGGGAAGGCAGCACCATCTCTTCCGTGCTTGGTGCCCTGGAGGTCGTGATTGGCCCCGTGGCCACTACAAAAACCACAGAAAGATCTAGATGCTAAGAAGGGTGCTTCCGAACACTGCATTTCTTCATTCTGTCGGCCGTCTGGGAAGCACGCAGTTTTCTGTAGCTACAAATCTGGTATCTTTCCTCCCATCCAGAGTCAGTTCCTTTGAGGCAGGACCCTGAAGGTGAGGCTTCAGGATCCCCATCACACACGGCCCCGAGCTGCTGCCCCCCAATCGTAACCAATGTCTACCAAGCCCCAGGAAAGGGCTTCAGCCCAAGTCCACCTGGTCAGGGGGACGGCGACTGAAATGAACGCCGGGGCTGGTATGCGGCGTCCTGACGCGGAGGCACGGATTTCGGTCTGTGTAGACTTGTATGCCTACCAACCCCTGTGCACACACTTTCCGTTTCTTGGAAAGCACTTTCCCTCCTCAACTAAACGGGCCGCGACTTAACTCAGAAGTCACTCGGCTCCGAAGTCTTCCTGGACCGATTTGGGGGCCAATTTAAGAGAGCCCGGAGCCCCAGCTAAAGCTCTCTGCTCAGGGAAATACTTGATCACCGGCCTGCCTCTCCCTGAAGACTCTGAGACATGAGACACAAGTGAGAACCGGGACTGGGTTTCAGTGACCCTGTATCTCTCAGGGCCCCGCACGCAGTGGCGGCTGGGGGGACGGTTCGGGAAAGCGCAAGCCGAGCGGGCCTCTGTCACCTCTGTCACCCACCTCCCCCTCCCTCCCCAGCAGCAAGCTCGACAGAGTTTTCCAAACACTTCTCTCCTCATGGCTGCTCCACAGTGACCAGTTTTTGGAGGTTTAAAGACAAGATGGTTTGGAGATACCACAGAAGAAAGGAAACATTGCTGGCTGTTTTTTCTCAGAAGGGCTCCTTCAAACAAACACGTCCCCAAAGATAAGAACCCAGAAGAGATACAACAACCTCGGTAAATAGTACAGATGACACTGTTAGCGCATCTCTGATAATACCATCTGCCACGCCCTTGGCCCAAATCCCTCGGTATTTCCAGGGCATTCTAACAGTAAGAGCGCTCGCTGGTTCTGCCTTTTCAGATTGGCGGTTCTCAAATGTAGTCCCTGGACCAGGGGTATCAGCATCACGTGGGAACTTGTTAGAAATGCAGACTCTCAGGCACCTCCCCAGACCCACTGAGTCAGAAACTTTGGGGGAAGGGCCCAGGATCCTGAGTTTTAACAAGCCCTCCATCCAGGTGACTGATATGCACTAAAGTTTGAGCACCATCGTGTTGGACTTTGGCTAGCGGCTACCACAGTACAAAGTGCAGTTCTAGAAGATGATAAAACTATATAAAATCATAGCCGACTTAGTCCCTAAAATCCAGGAGTAAAAATCTTTCAACTACATTCTCTCAGATTCTGCCTTATTTCTTTGAGTCATTTCCTGCTGTACTCATAGGTGATGCTCAATATATATCTGGCGATTGATCTTGGAAATACCTTAGTTTTTTCAACTTTAAAACGGAAGCTACTTATCACTGTTTCATTCATCCATTATTTCATTTACTCAATTCATTCAAAGATCTACTGCTTAGCTCAAGTTGGCTCCACCTATCAAATTAATGTCTTGAAACTTCTGAAGCAATTGCAAGCATTATTTAAAGTAGCATTCCTCTTTCTGTATAAACCTCACAAGGCTTTGGGTGTGTGATTTGACCTGTGGTAATTAAGGATTCTGGGGGCAGTAAACCATGTTGTCATTGTGTGCCCCACAATGCACCTTCAAGATTTATACAAAAGGGATACAATAGAAGTCAATCGCAAAAACTGCAAAAGGACCTTCTTTTTGTGGCTTTACAAACCTTTCAGGCTGCTCTGCTTTACACCAGGGTCAGTTCAGGTAGATGAAGGGTCTCGTTTCTCAAGACAAACGTACATTTTCAAGCCGCTACCTATAAAAGGTACAGCCTGGCCCTGAGCTGTTCCTCATTAATGAGTTTGTATACAAACAATTAACTTTGGATTGCAGAAATACTATACCTCAAATTAAAAAAAAAAAATTTAAATATGCCCATTAGCATTTTAGCCAGATCTGGACTGTGGCTGAACAAATAAGGGCTCCAGCTGGATGTGCGTCCTAAGTGGGAGGACCTGAAAAGCTTCTCTCTCTGGCCTCCAGGGAGGCAGCTCGAACACATGCTGAAGCCCAAGCTCTTCGCAGGAAACTACCAGGGGCCTCCAGCCTTCAGCAAGAACCTGGGTCCGAGGACCCTGCATGACAAAGGTGACCGAATTCTCCACGGCCCTGGACTGGACAGCCCTCACATACCTCCAAGCGATACCTGTGCCTGGGGCTGTCACACTTGGCCCTGACCCTGGCCCTGGCTGGGATTCCCTGGACAGAAAAGGTAGTTTCTGGTGCCTTGTTCCTTGTGACAGGTTTGAGGAAACTGAACAGGGCTGTGTCCATCCGGCAGGCAGGTGGCTTGGAGCAGGCATCCGAGGGCTTAGGCAGGAGGACGTGGATGGGAACAGAGCACACAGTGCGGGGCGGGCGGGGAGGCAGAGCCTGGAAGCGCCCTGCTTGCTTTCCAGTGTCTGGACGATGACTGGAAAGGCCTGGAGGGCACAGCAGGGGGAGGCTAGCTGGGTCAAGGGTGCGGATCCAGGCTGAACTGAACAGCAGGAATCTGACCAGGAGGTTTGGCAGTGCCCAGGTGGGCTCTTTAAATTTACAACTGAAAACCGGGGGTGGAGGGTGGGGGCGGGAGCTCATTCGTCATCTGGTCCAGGGATGCCAGAGCCCTGCTTTCCCTCCCACTTCCCTCACCCAAGACACAGATCGCTGATGGACTCAGTGCTTTCCCTCTAAGCCGGGAGGCATCTCCCTGTCCCAAAACAACAGCCAGGGAACAATCGGGAACCGCTCAGACTCTGCCAGTGAATCAAATCTCACGACCTTCCTTCATCTGTACTAATTAACACCAGCTTTACGATTGAGGGAGATTCAATAACAAGTCAGCAAATCCTCACAACAGCTCCATGAGAAGGGTCTTTCCAGTCCCAGGTGGGAGGCGAGGAGACACCGCGTAAGGAGGTCAAGTTTGGTTCTGAAGGGCAGCCAGCTAAGGGCGGGCGCGCCCCAAACCCAAGCCCCCTCCGCCAGGGCCAAGCCCTTCACCGATGGGCTGACGCCGTCTCCCGCTCGCAGGAGACTGGCCTCAGGCTCATCACAGAACAAACAGGCACACACGTTTCAGAATATTATATTCGCAGATTCATGAAATGCCAACATTTACAGGATATTAAAGCCACTGTAAGAGACAATCCTGGTAAAGGTGCAATCACCTTTGTAAGCTTCCAAATGGGAACGTAAGAGCTTTTACGAAAACGTTTCAGAAACGTGGCTTCTAGGGCAACGGTTTATGGCCAACAGCCTTTTGATCGCTCATGTGAAAAATATGTACTTACATATATTGCCGGAAACCTCACCACTTCCTTCCTAAGCGTCGGTGAAAAACAATAATTACTTGACTAATTAGACTGTGAAACTTCCCTTACGGATGGTAAAAAGGAGCTATTTTCACCCCACAAATTTACTTGTGACATCCCAGCCAAAAAACTGGAGGAATGTTTCAATGGTTTTATTGTAGACAGCATGAAAAATGTAAGCAAATCATATAAAAATAAATTAGAAACTAATGAAAATAGTCTGTCCTCTCCTAAGAGGGGAAAACAGTCTGGTTCTGGGGGAGTGAAGAGCTGGTGCAGCAGGCCTGCTGACAAGGCAGCATCCGCTGTGCCCGGGCCGGCCCTGACACCCACTCCAGGATCGGGACCGACACCACACAGCACCAGGCCTGCCTTGGCTCCTGACTTTCAGGTGCTTTCTTCTCATTCTACCTGTTGCCCTTTGTTTTCTCTCAGCCCTTCCCTACTGGTGAGAGCATCTGTTCACCCAGAAGCCAGGCTGACACGGTCTCCCTGCAGCTCTACACTCGATACTTCCGACGGCCACAACCGCACACGTGCCAAAGGACTGGTACTGAATAGAACGGCATCTACCACCAAGTACCGCAGCTCAGGGAAGGAAGTGGCCTCTGACCAGCAGTGTTAGCGCATGGAAGAGCCCCTGAGCTCACGGGGCCAGCACCCAGGCCCCGGGTCTGTGGAGAGACGCTGAGACACTCACCAGCATCCAGGCTGCCCGTGGCCGCGGTCCAGCCCATGAGGGGAGGGATGGCCCCCACGACGGCTCCCACCCACGTGTTGGCAATGCTGATCCTCTTGAGCGGGGTGTAGCAGCAGGTGTACAGGAAAATGTTGAAGAGCCCCAGAGCTCCCGTGAGTGGGTTTACGCCCCAGGTCAGAAGGGCAACTCCCGGAACTGCACAGCAAGTGGCAAAGGACACAGCTAGCAACGGGCTGGAAGAGAGCAGGGGACACAGAGCCATCACTTTCAGCTCCAGGCAATCACGACGTGGGGCACAGGTACAGGGAAGCGAGCAGGGGGTGGTGCTGGCCTGGCTTCTGCCCTGAACCAGGACATCCTCTGGATGACATTTACAACGAGGAGGGACTGGCTTGCAGGAGCTCGGGCTGCTCCTCCTGGCTTTGCCAGCCGGGGCTAACGAAGTGAAGAGAGTGGAGGCCGACGAGGCCCGGATTCAACAGGAGGCCCTGCCCCACCTCCCAGGCCGCAGGATGTCCCGGCCTCCCTGTCCTTATCTGAGCAGCAGTGACCGCCCCCTCTTCCCAGGGCTGACGCGAGGGCTGCCCAACACGTCACCTGCTTTGCACACGGTTCTGTTGCACAGCTGGTGGGAAGTTAAGTGATCGTGACAGATGAACCCTTCGGAACCCAGGATTTAGGATTTGGGCAAAAACCAGTATCTTACTTCTGGAAGCAGTTCTGTCCATTTACTTATTATTTATTTAAAAACATCACCCAGTTAGTACTAATGCGTAAGGACAGTGTGTCTGAGTACCACTACGTGTAATAAATTACAGGCTCAGCACGGCACCAGCTCTGGGCCAGCAATGAGACACCAGGGGCCGCCCGCGGTGATCACGCTGCCCGGCCAGACCGTGGTTTATGGACACACAGCTTTCAAAAGAGGTGGCACAACGCCCTATATGTAAGTTGTCAGATAAAAGTCTACAGCGCTAAAGATGACCGCAAGCCTGGTTCCCAACAGAGCCTACTTTATACAGTGGACTTCCTGGGGCCTCTTGTGAAAGGCTTTTCGAAAGTGTGGAAACTGCATCTACTAGTCCCTGCCCATCTGCATGTTTCTTTACTCCCCTGGAGAAACCTAAGGAGGGCGCTTCAGCCTGTCTCCTCCTTGGAGAAGCCACGGCTCACTCGCAGGCCCCAGCACGTGCCCACGGGGACACAGGTGTCATGGGTGCAGCTCCGAGGGGGCTCTGGTTTTAGGGAGGCCGGCTCGCGTCCCTGCAGGCACACGTATGGGTGCGGCTATGTCCCTAACACTGCCTGTCTGTCCCTCAAGGAAAAGACAAGATGCGGGGGGTTGGGCGGGGAGCCCCCAACCCCTCAGCAGACATCCTTCCCTCTTACTATGAGTGATGGATACCTTCATCTTGACTTCTTCCTCCCATTTTCTCTCTCATTTTTAAAGGTAAGCGCTCCAGTTTTGCTCTTGTGCAATCCCCTCCCTGTCTGTCTTTCACCTTCTCCCTCCACTGAGCCACATCCTCACGTCAACGGCCTTGTTCACATTTCTCCAAGGTCTGACCATCCCCTCCAAACCCAACTAGCCTTGACTTCCCCATCCCTCCCTCTGCTATCGGCCCCAACTCTCTCCCTCACACCTACTGAAGCAGATTTCTCTCTGCTGTGACCTGGATAAACACCATGCGATACACACCATGTGACCTGGACCACCTAGCTTCCCTGTAGAGCGGACACACAGTTTTCCAGGGGCACGGGGAGGAAGACACCTGGGGTCACCTCTCACATTGGTCCAGAAAGTGGAACTGAAATGGCTGATAAGCAGTGCAAAAACTGTAACTGCTGTTCTTCTTTCAATCAGGTACTTTATAGCTTACAAGAACAGATTTTTTTTTTCCCTATGGGACTCTGAAAAGCTAGTTTTATTGGGGTGGAAGAAAAATGTGGCTCATAAACATTTTTATTTTTCCTGAATTGGACCTTGTGGGAAAAAAAAAAAGGCTGTTCACTCCTTCTCCAAGGACTGTGGAAGCCAGTTGGATTCAAAGGTATTAGTGTTGTAAAAAGCCCTTTTACAAAAGTGCGCGTGAATTTAATTTATTGAGATAGGCGATCTTACGTGGAAGTTTAGTTTCTGACCCTTGTCGGAATCACAGAAAATCATGAGACTCAAGTTTGGTGTTTAAATCTGTGCTCAGGGGCACGAATGAAAATTGGGTAGGTTGACAAACCATGTAAACAAAAATGAGGATATCCACCCTGGTAGGGATGATCACTCTCAGCGCCCAGATACTCAAGGAACCCATTTCCTGCCTGGTCCAAGGAGCCTGGGGTCGGCTCATGTTGTGGGTAAAAGTGTCCCAGTGACTAATTCTGTGAAGTTTATACTCCTGTGCTTTATTTCTCATAAACATATATGGTTATCAACAGAGGAATGGATAAAGATGTGATACTTATATACAATGGAATGTTACTCAGCCATAAAAAAGAACAAAATAATGCCCTTTGCAGCAACGTGGATGGAACTAGAGACTGTCATACTGAGTGAAGTTAAGTCCGACAGAGAAAGACAAATATCATATGATACCACTTATATGTGGAATGTATAGTCACAGATGTAAAAAACAAACATAGTTACCAGGGGATAAGGGGGGAGGGGTAAATCAGGAGACTGGGATTGACATATACACACTACTATATATAAAATAGATAACTAATAAGAACCTACTGTATAGCACAGGGATCTCTACTCAATACTTTGTAATGGCCTATATGGGAAAAAAAAACCTAAAAAAAGAGTGGATAGTTGTATATGAATAACTGATTCACTTTGCTGTATACCTGAAACTAACACAACATTGTAAATCAACTATACTCCGATAAAAATTTTTTTTAAATAAAATTAAGGGGCTTCCCTGGTGGCGCAGTGGTTGAGAGTCCGCCTGTCGATGCAGGGGACATGGGTTCGTGTCCCGGTCCGGGAAGATCCCACAGGCCGCGGAGCGGCTGGGCCCGTGGGCCATGGCCGCTGAGCCTGCGCGTCCGGAGCCTGTGCTCCGCAACGGGAGAGGCCACAACAGTGAGAGGCCCGCGTACTGAAAAATAAATAAATTAAATTAAATTAAATTAAATTTTAAAAAAATTTAAAAAGTACTTACTCTCCCCCCTACATCTGAGGAAAGGAAGGAGAGAGGGCGGAAAAAAACCCATAAAAGTAACACATGTTCATTTCCAAAAATTTGGAAGGACAGAAAATCACACAAAATATTCTAAATTAGCTTTTCAAAGAAACATTGGTTTATAGCTTTCTAGCCTTTTTTTTTTTTTTTTTTTTTTTTTTTTTTTTTTTTTTTTTGCGGTACGTGGGCCTTTCACTGTTGTGGCCTCTCCCGTTGCGGAGCACAGGCTCCGGACACGCAGGCTCAGCGGCCATGGCCCACGGGCCCAGCCGCTCCGCGGCATGTGGGATCTTCCCGGACCGGGGCACGAACCCACGTCCCCCGCATCGGCAGGCGGACTCTCAACCACTGCGCCACCAGGGAAGTCCTCTAGCCTTTTTCCAATGATACAAATACTTTAAAAATAACTGAAACAGGGACTTCCCTGGTGGCGCAGTGGTTAAGAATCTGCCTGCCAATGCAGGGGACACGGGTTCGAGTCCTGGTCCGGGAAGATGCCACATGCCACAGGGCAACTAAGCCCGTGCGCCACAACTACTGAGCCTGTGCTCTAGAGCCCGCGTGCCACAACTACTGAAGCCTGAGCGCCTAGAGCCCGTGCTCCGCAACAAGAGAAGCCACCGCAATGAAAAGCCCGTGCACCTCAATAAAGAGCAGCCCCTGCTCGCCGCAACTAGAGAAAGCCCACGTGCAGCAACAAAGACCCAATGCAGCCAAAAATGAAGAAAGAAAGAATTACTTTGCTTGGCTCTTTAAAAAAATAACCAAAAACTGAGAACACAATGAATTGTGGTTTTGTTGCTTATTCTATTTTCAATATATCTTAATCATTTCCCTATGCAGTTAAGAATTATTTCACACCATTATCGTTAGTGGTTACATAGTGGCCTATTCCGTGGATATACCGCAATTAATTCAATCAATATGTCTTTTTGGACACAGCATTTTTCCAGTTTTTAATTAGAAATAATGTTGGGATGAATATCTCATAGACAGGTCGTTGTTCACAGCTCTGACTATAATACATTCTGAGGATAAGTTCCCAGATCACTGAGTCAGATGACATGAACATTTTTAGGGGTTTTGACTTGTACCCCAGCCTGTACTCGAGAGTTTATACTAGTTTACACTCCCACCAGCAGTATATGAGAAAGCCTATTCCCAGAACCCGTATCAACACTGGGCACGGCGGCATTGAAAACAAAACAAAAGTGAACAAAGTCAGACAAGTTTACTGAGATAGATAGTATTATCCCCATTTTACAGATGAGAAACTGAGACTCGGAACCAGGACCTGTACTCGGGTTTCCTTGCGGGCTCATTCAGGTAACCCGGGGTTCACCCTCTAACTGGTACGTGGAGGGCACTGGTCTAATACCATTTACTGACGCTCTCACTTCTGGGGACTGCAGGGGGCTGTGAGGTTGGGGTCTTCAGCTGGGAGCAGCCTCCTGTGTGCTCACAGCTCCTTCAGCTCACCCCACTGCCCACGTGGCCTAACTTCCTACTGCATTCCCTGACATGGAAACGACTGGGAAGCACTCCATTTCTTTGAAACAAAGGACAGACCTGGGATGTAACACGGTGAGCAAGACAGACATGGTCCTCATGCTGGGGGTGCTTATCCCACAGTGGGCGACAGTGAAACAGGTGGAACAGTCAAGTGAGGGGCGAGCCTTCCGGGAGCAGGAACCCAGTGTGGGCGGAGGTGTGGAGCAGACACAGGAAGTTCGGGGGATGTTGAAGCCAAACCCTGATGGACGGATGGGAGGCAGGCAAAGGGCGGGGCAGCGTGCTTTGGGGGCCAGAGGAGTCAGAGAGCAGAGGTAGGGAGGGCCATGGGGAGGTCTCTGGGCAGAGGCAGAGTCCACGAAGCTCCCTCTGCTTCTTAAATCAGGAAAGGAAACGATCAGATCTGCTTTTGAGGAGCCCTCTGCCTGCCAGCACGTCCAGCATTCACTCCACTCATGAGAGAGGTCCGCATTAGGCGTTTTTTTGAGGAAAATGAATCGCGATCACCCCACTGCACCATTTTTATCAAATGCTCAGTTGAGAGAAACAGCACTCAGGTAGCCAGTAGCCGTAATCTACCTTCCAGACCCCCAAACCCACGGTGGGTAAAGCAGGGCAGCAGGGCCGGGCCTGTTCCTCCGGGTGGCCTTCCTCGGCTGACCCAAGGGCGATCGCACCGCCGTTTATTAGCTCCTGCTTTTGCCCCTCCTTGTCTCTCCCATGTCTCCTTTTTGTTGACTTTTTTGATCATTTTTGTTACATTTTACATACGTTTGGAAGTTAACAGAACTTTGTTTCAAATAAGGCAGAATAAAAGAGTTAAGTAAACAAAGGGCGACCCACAGGGTTTTGGTTAGAATCTTTGCACACAGTGAAAATACATCAGTAAAAGGAGCGAAGGGTTCGTTTTGAAGCTGGAAGTAGGAAGAGGCCGAGCAAGAATAAAGAGGAAATACATCAAGTGGTATCTGGGTTATTTTTTCAAGTTGGATTTATTGTGAAATCCTTAAATATCATGGTGATATTAAAGTTGCTTAAGTTTAGCTGTCTTAATAAATAGATCTATTTTTGATACAGAAAAAGATTAGGATAGCGCACTCCTTTCTCATCTCGGTATACAACTATGCTTTTCTGCCTTAGTCTCATAAAATGTGCTCAGAGCTAAATCTCAGACCTGAAAGGCAATATTGTCAAAGACTGATTTCTTGTTGCTTTAGGTCAATTACTCATTGTACTCTTCCTCTAATCATACTGCTCAGCCCTTGATCAAAAAACCCACCTAGTCTCCCTGTTCACGGGTTTTGGAAAGTATCCCAAACCTGGGGAGAGGCACCCCCCTGCCCCCCATTATTTCTCCCTTTATTTATTCTTTATTTAAAATTTTTGTTGACATCTTTTTTTCCTCACTTAAATTCCTTAGAAGTTCATCCACACTTCAAGTGGTACTCGGAGGCCTGATTTCTAGAGGTAAGACCAGAAGGAAGGCGAACTGGAGGCTTCCTCGGGTTTCCCTGGGCTGGGGTGACCCGAGGGAGAGGGTCTCGCTGGGACCTGCTGGCAGACCCTTTGCACCTGTGGTTCTGTCGTGAGCGTGGTCTTTGGACCAGTCACAGCAGCATCACCTGGGAACTTGTTAGGAACCCAGGTGATCTGGAGACCCGCTGCTACACTATCACCAACGTGACGCTGGTCCTACCTGGCCTGCGTCTGGCCAAGCTGACGCAGGCTGAGCCGACAGAACCCTGCACCCTTGTTCTGCTTCCACTGCTGACTGTGCTGGCCTGGTAAGTCGCCCACTTTCACTTGTCTTTACATAAATGTCACTGCAGTGGAAAGCACTCAGCGCTGTGAACTAGATCTGTCATCAGCTAACGCAGGAACTCAGCTGTATCCCTCAACCCCTCTCTGTTCCAAAGACCTTGAATCCAACCTAGTCATGTGGCTTAACGTGTTTTGGCCACTGAAAGGGCGGGATGAAGCAAGCGTGGCAAAGTCTTGATAACTGTTGACTCCGGGGGATGGGTGTCCTGGGGTTCAGTGTGCTCTCTCTACCACTGTGTCCCATGGAACGTCTCACAACAAAAATGTTTCCGAAAATGCCTTGATACTCTTTATTCATATTATCATTCTGGTTTCTGTATATGGCATAACTAGGCATGTTGTACAGGAATCGGGTGGTTCCGAGTCCTCTCATGAGAACTCTGATGTAAACCATCTGTGTAAAAGCGGGCGAATTATTTAACCTCTCTGGTCCTTAGTTTCCTCAACTGTAAAGTAAGGGTTGTATTAGGAATCTTTTGATGGCAAGATTGCAACCCGAGTCAAACTGGCTTACACATAAGGCTCGGTAACAATACTATGGGGAAGGCAGGGGTTTTACCCCATGGAGCTATGGGACCTGGAGCAAATTACTTAAACTGCTGGCCTCAGTTCCTTCATCTGTGAAGTGGGAGACACGCCATAGAATTGCTTATGAATTAAATGCAATAATGTAAATAAAGCACTTAAGAGTGCTCACTCAAGGTGTTCATTCATTATTCATTCAAATCTCTCACTGCCTACACAGCCAGCCGCTACACTGGGTGTAGGTACAGCAGCCGTGAACAAGACAGAGAGCAGAGTTTAGTCTAGAAAGGAAGACATACGTTAAACAAACACAAGTACTATGAACTCTCAAGTTGCAACATCAGCTACAAGAAAAAGAACAGGTGATACGAAACAGTTATTAAATAGAGGACTTATTTAAATAGAGCTGGAGGTAGAGGCTGATAAACTTGCAATAAATTGTTTCCCCTGATTTATTTTTTCAAAATTATAAAGACGTAACGGATATATACTAGAATATGAAAACGCCTGTATATATACTCAAGAATGTTAGTTCTTAATCATAAATTATAAATGTATGATGGCTGTGAAGCGTGTTTCTAATAATAACAATTAAAATGGCAGAATATTTCTATCTCCAATTACAACTTTAAATTAAGAATTTAATTTTATTACAGCAAATTACAAAAAAATAAACCAGAACCAGGAGGAACTGGGTTGATCACCTGCAAAACATTTTAAAAATAAATTTATTTATTTATTTATTTTTGGCTGCGTTGCGTCTTCGTTGCTGTGCGCGGGCTTTCTCTGCGGCGAGCGGGCTTCTCATTGTGGTGGCTTCTCTTGTCGCGGAGCACGGGGTCTAGGTGTGAGGGCTTCAGGAGTTGTGGCGCATGGGCTTAGTTGCTCCGTGGCATGTGGGATCTTCCCGGACCAGGGCTCAAACCCGTGTCCCCTGCATCGGCAGGCGGATTCTCAACCACTGTGCCACCAGGGAAGCCCCCAAACATTTTTTTTTAAATGTGTGCTTACACGTCTACCACAGTAGCTGTCATGGCTTTTATTAAGAACCGAGGAGTTATCTCTGTGAGTGGTTGTTGCTGGAGTGAATTTATAAAGGAAAGATCAGAAAAGCAGGGGAACGGGGTGTGATACTGCTGCAAAACATTCCTCATTGTCAATAAAACAGAAAAAAAAATGCGTGAATAAGGAAAACAGCACTACTTGATGGGGGCGGGGAATGGCGGCAGGAAAAGATCTAGCAATTTTCTTGAGCTAAAAAATATTCTTTTGTATCCCTTCACTCACTCATGCAAATAGGTTCACGGCTCGTGCTGAGGGTGGAATGATGATTTATTTCCAAACTCACATCCAAAACTGAATTACATTTTAAATTGAGAGATCTTTCTACTGAGCACCAGCGTGAGGTCTTTCTACTTGTGCCTTTCCTGGCCAAGGCTACCGTGGAAAGAAACTAAGAGATACGAGTGGGAGGGGAATTTGTCAACACATTTCTATGAATTATTTATTCCTCCCATAAAATCTAGTATTTCTTTGTTTACTAAAGACCAATCCTTAGTAGCTCTATCAACGTGGAATCTATAGAAATTAGGAACAAATGAGAAAATACAAGCTTTAATATGATACCTACTTAGTACACTTAAATGTAATTTAAATTACCTGACTTTAAAATAATTTACTGGAGAAATGTGGCCTTTCTGTTTAAGTAATGTGTCAGAGAGGTCTATGAAATGTTATATTAAATCAAGAAGGCTTTATATTTTAAGCAGCTCTGCAGGTAATTGGTTTAGACAAAAATGAATCTCATACTTCTTGGTCATTTTTCCAGAATAAATGATTTTTAAATTGTAAAACGAAATCCCCTTTCTTCAAAAACAAAAGAAAACTCAAAACCTTAATCAAAGCAAGCCAATTTAACTTTAATTTCCTACATAAATCCCACATTTGAGCTCTGACCTGAGTTTTTGGGAAAAGTGTTCACAAATAACTGTTTTGAAAATATCTCTTCAGAACCTTATTTAGGACAACCTTATTCTGAACAAGTCTGAAGTTACAGATACTGGAAGGTAGCAGGGGACTGATGTAAATTTAGAATTTAAGGAATATGTGACGACAATGAGGACACAAAACATACTTTAAAAGGAAATTAGTTACAGCAAGTTTTGAAAGACTATCAGTTACATATAAAATGACGGTAACCTGCTTCAAGAAAAAATTAAATTTTACAACATGTTTAAGAGAAATTCAAGAATAAGTATGTATTTCTGGCATGATTATATTCAAAATATGGGGACTGTGGTACTACATTAAGTAAAACTTTAAGGAGGAAAACAAAGCAGGTCTGAGCTGAATGAGTTTTTGAAAACTGACTGAAGAATCTTATTAATCTAGGGGGAAGATAAGAAAGATAGGTTAGGGGAAAAAAAAAAACCAAAAAACACTCAAAGGAACACTGGCCCGCTGTTGACCTCTCAGATTCAGCCTTCTAACTCAGGGAGGAAGTGAATGGTTACCTCTCGAATGACGCTCCATCGATTCAGCTCAAATTAAGAATATGTTATTTGTACGAAGACTCTGGAATTTTCAAAGAGAAGATTCCTATTGTTCGATCTCCTCCATGAAAAGCAAGTTTCTAGTGTAGTGGTCCAATCTCAGTGTTTTCTCACATCCTTGAGGGCGGGACCACCTACGGAATTCCTCCATTACCCCCAGGCCCCGGGGAGGAACACCTAGGCCTGCCTAGGTGGGAGACACATACTTTTCCTTTTTCCTGCTTGAGCCAGATGGTTTA
This sequence comes from Phocoena sinus, assembly GCF_008692025.1. Taxonomy (NCBI): domain Eukaryota; kingdom Metazoa; phylum Chordata; class Mammalia; order Artiodactyla; family Phocoenidae; genus Phocoena; species Phocoena sinus. Next base: position 3,683,503 of record NC_045782.1, read on the forward strand.
ATTCTGACCCCCTCCCTTTTTAATTTATATGAGTCTATTAAAAAAAAGCAGCTTTGTTCACTTACATAAACTTAGGGTCAGTGAATTGTTAGGAGTCTTTGAAAAGCTTTAATAAAACACAATTTATAAAAAATGAAGCTAGGAAATAAAACTATCCATCCCCACAGCTCTGGAGACTCCTGGGAGCTGCATGCACGTGCAGCTACTTGGACATGAGGGTGCAGATGTGGGAGGCTGAATCTCCTGCACCGCCTGGGACCGGAGCCTTTGGTCCACAGGTCCAAACAGTGTTTGCAAACATGGACATCTGTAGGGACCAGGCTGGCAATGTGAAGCGTAAAGTGGGCGGACTTAAGAAAAAAACAGGAGGCGTGAGGACTGTGGGAACTGCTAGTCAGGTTGCGCTGGCGGATTCCACGTGGGAGTGAGCCAAAGAAGCCTAGAAATCTGTGGTTTTATGTTCAAATTTTCTATTTTTAAACGTTGGCAACTGCAGAAAAGCAGTGCACCAAACAAAAAAGTGCCTCCTCAGGATCTGGTCTGGTGGCTGCTGTTTTGCAGTCTGTGGTCTAGGTGGAAGGTCTCTGCTGTCGAGTGCGTGCAGCTCCTCTGCCCCAGGACAACCCCACACCCTGCCCCCAGCGACACTTCTCTTATCTTTGGTGTGGCCGTTTCTTACTCATCCTCCAAATTCAGCCTTGACATCAAAACACGTCCTCCAAAAACATCTTCCCTCACCCCTCTCTCCTCCCTGTTGGCCCCCCATGGGTGGTCCACGTGCCCTCTGCTGTCACAGCACTTCTTGGTCTCACGCTAACCTCCTCTGCTGCCTTGTCTACCCATCCCCGACGTACACTCTTTCAGTGCGACTCTGTACCATTCATCTTTACATGCCCGGTACCTAAGGCTGGGGCCCAAAATGTTGGCTGAAACAAACCTTTACAAACCAGGCAAAAGAGAGAACACGATCTTAAGACTACTGCTCCCGTAACAGCAGCCAATGGGAGTAGCATTTGATGGTGTCGAATCTTTTCACATCATCATCTTATTTGAAAAGGGAGGAAATAAAGTGATAGGACATTAGACCAAATGACTCCAGGTTATTAGTAAAAGGTGTTTGCTCCTATGACTTATTTCCCACGTGACTGCAAGGTATTGGCTAAGTCGCTACGATACAATAGTTACTCTGTATATTCATGTTTCTTAGAATATCTAAGTATTGTCTGGTTATACAAAGGGGCCTGGGGGCTGAAGGATTCCTCCAACCCCAGGACTGCTGTCAACAAATGCTCACAACTCACAATGCTTTCATAAATGCCTTCTTTTTTTTTTCTTATGACAATGAGAGAAAAGCATGTTAACTTTCAGAAAACTCCCGTGTTCCTCTCATAGAGCCACTGTGATGACTTGTCACAATGACGTGCACACAGGCCCTTTTGCTGGTTCTTCCTAGTATGTTTCATACGTTGAATGATTTTATTTTAAGGATAAAGTTCTGTCTGTTAGCACCACTATTATTGAGACCAAATCTGTTCTTCCTGCCACTCCAAATGACTGGTTAACACTAAAAAAAAGAAATTTCTACACTTATAAAATGTTTATGTTCTTATTACATTCGCATTATATACACAACGAGAGACTAATCTTAACCACCCAGAAGCTCTGCAGAGCTTCACCAGGGCCGGCTACGTGTCTACTAGACCAGCGTGACGGGGGTGGGGGGAATGAATAACACTCCCAGGTCCCCTGCAGCCTGCAAGATGTTTACATTTGCTTAACTGCTTACTGGTAAAACCTTCAGTAAATGTGAAAAATGTCTCCTGTAAATCCCTATAATACTTCAGCTAAACCCCGTTCTTTAAGTTAATAATGCCAACTAAACAATCCATTAATTTCACTCCAAAAACTCAATCTTCATCATTCATTTCAAAACCAGGTATGGGCTGCCCCCAATTCCAAGTGCTTTGATTTAGCCTCTCTGAATCACCTTCCACTCTGCTCTTATCGCTCTGTCTCTCCGGCTCACAGCCCACACCTCAAGCTTACAAGTTATGGATCATTCTCATCGGAGCCATTAAGTTGGGAAAACTAACGCTGACATGTAGTCTTTCCCTGTCAACATGACCGAGCTGGAAAATGGAGAATTCAAAGGAGACGGAATCAAAATAAGAAAGAAGGCCCAGCCCACGCCTGACTTCTTCAGGAAGCTTTCACTGCCCAGCTGGTCCTTATCCGAATCTCCCCTTTCTGACCTCCCGGAGACCTTCTTGTTTGTACCAATTCATTTATTTCCGTCAACACATGTTTATAGGCTGCCCCGTCTTGTCTGCTAAGCATTTTATGCATTTGGTTAATTTTTCCACCCAGATTATAAGCCTTTTGAGCATGATAACAATAAAACTGACAGTGCCGCTTCCATTCTAGGTAATCAATAAATTTTTGATGAATTAAACAAGGGAATTATGTAACTCTAAAATATAGACAAGATACATTTGGCCTTGACATTCTTAAAAAAGATTAATTTTAATTAGGGTAGACCATGAAAAAAGGTTATTACTTAAAAAAATATATAAGCTATGTTAGAAATTTAAGTCTGAAGGACTTCAACTCAGAGAAAGATGTATCCCTCTGTCCTCTTTGAAAACAAACAGGAGAGTGAACAGAAAACAGAAAGCTCCAACTCTGACAGAACCAGGAAACCCTCCTAGAGAAGAGCGCCAGATACAGGAGGACAGTGAGAGCACACACAGGTCTGTGCATCGAGGCAAACGGTGAACGTCTAACCTCAGGTCTTCCGGAGGCTCTGTCTACAGGTCACAGAAGGGATCTGACGCCAAGTGGGTGCTCTGGGGGTGGGGAGGTGGGCCCCAGTTAGAAGGTGACCAAGTAGAATGAGGCCGAGGGTGGCTCAAGCTGTTGGAAAGCAGCCCTGGAGGAGTGGCCTTGGGTGCTCTCTGTGCCCTGTATCCGCGCCCCCGCCCCGCTTAACTGCCCCCACAAGCCTTGCCCTTGGCCCAGGGCGCTGGACCAGAACTCGGGCCAGCAAGTCTTCTCACACTGGGCCTGGGAACTGGGACAGAGGACTCGGCCGGAAGACCTGGGGGCCAAGGTTGAGGGTTCCATGTCTATGATGAGTCAGTTTAAGTGGAACTGGGACCTGAAGACCCAACAGGCAGAGAGGAATGAGGTGGAAGCGCAGAGAGCAGCAGCCTTGACACGGGGGTGGGAGGGGTGAGGGGTGCCATGCTTTCCGGAAGTCTGGCTGTAAAAAGAGAAGAAAAACCAGATGGAGGGGCTGATTTGACACTCATCTCTGTGACAGAGGACCACTTGTCTAAATATTAAGTCAGAAGGAAAGGCCCTGATGGGGCAGAGGGCCTGGGAGGCCCAGGGAGCCTCTAGGCCAGGCACCCACACTCTGCAAGCTGCCCTCTAGGGCTGGAGCTTGGGGCCCAGAAGGCAGAAACGGGGCCCCAGCCGCCAAAAACAAGTGTTAGATGCTGACAGCGAAAACCTGTGCAAAAGTACCTGGTCTCATCCTCCTCGGAAGAAACGAGCGCTGTCTCAGGAGGAACTACTGAGGACATTCACTTTAACCACTCATCATCTGCCCTCCCCTCGGCCACCCGAGAACTACGAAATCCGTTTTATCCAATTAGGACCAATGTTGCAAGTAAATACAGAGCTTCATCACACAGAGGGCATTCAAGGACACTGGATATGCGTGTGACATGTAAGTGGCAGGCAGGAAGGAAGTTACTGGTGAGAATACAAAACAGCAGAAAAACGGGGGGCCCAGAGGTCTCAAATTCCTTCTTGATTTTGCCTCACTCAACCCCGAGTCATCCAGGCTCCCAGAGCCGCGGTCCCCTGGGCGGTTCTGCGGCTGTGCCGACAGCCTCAGGGGCACAGATGCAGAGGTGTGGCCCACAGTTAACAGAGGTCAAGTCTGCAGGGAAGAGCCAGTCCTGGAGGTAAGACAGCACCATCTGACCCCT